>NC_030387.2:23105776-23422304 GCF_001625215.2 Daucus carota subsp. sativus | reverse complement strand
ACACAGGAATACAGAATAAAACTAAAGGGAAACTGGGTACTGGCCAGCTGTTGTATATTTTACGTTCCAGCAAAAGCTTGGCTTGATATACAGCTATACAATCATATTATTTTATTTGTAATGATGCTGACATAAATAAAGGATTCCAGCAGAATACATGGTCTGGAAATCCATCATAAGAGGTAGATCACTAAGAAGAATGAGAATATTGTTTTTCTAATTTCATGAAATTCTGCAAATTGTTTGTTCAATCAAGGTCTCCTTTAAAATATCTTTATTACATATTCATCGACATTCATTTATTCTTTTGAGCTATGTACTGAGACTTATACATGCTCACTGATCAGTGAGTTTATGTTTGCTAATCTTTGAGTGGTTGATCAGATTTTATATATTTACATGTTTGATGATTATCTCGCGTCCTTTCTCTATTGCCTCAAAACCACTGTGAGTAAGCTTAGATTTTGGAACAGAAAATAATTCTATTAACGGGATCACACATAAACAATATATCAAGTTTTAAGGGGCTTATCCACTTGTGAGTGAATCCTTTGGAGAGTTTAAAGATATGACTAAGTGGCTTTATGTTATTATTGTGAATTATAAAATAGTACACACAGAGAAAGAGAAAAATATAATAGATCAGTCCAGTAAAGAGTCCCTACACTACACATTATGCATACAATCAAGTAAACTGTAAACCAAGTTACCTTTAAAATTTGGTACCGTGTCAATTGTGTCCAAGATAGCTAGACTGTTTATGTCATATATGTACGTGTTCTCCTGTAGAACTACAATTAGCCTGCATGCATCATCAGCATATACATATATTAAATATTTGAAATTGACTAAATCTTTTTCGTCTAGAAGGTCTAGAGTGCTTACTGAACACATTCCATATTTTAATGGAAAATGTGGATTAGCACTCTAAGATTGCAGAAATATAACGGATTAGGATCTAATGTCAAAAAGCTGCATTAGAGCCCTGCTATTCCTTTTATTTTGATGTTAATGCCAACAAACTGCACTATGGGAAAGTTTGTTTGTTGAAGTTTTTGGTAGAGCATCAAACCAAGAATCATGCATAACACGATTAGTGTGAAGGCATATAACATACATTTAGTAGCATGGTAAGCTATACTAGATGATGAGCCACACATTAGCACTATCTGAATCAGAAGCATGGTAACATTTGCCAAGTATTAATTTGAACTTGTATATGGAGAGAAAGAAGAAGCACGCAATGCATACAAAAAAAAATTGATAAGCAAGACCCAAAGTATGGAACTTCAAATGATCACGACCCTCAAATCCAACGTATATTAGCTACACTGTTGATATTTTTGATAGTTCCTTAAATACGAGTGTATGCCATAATGTATATAATAATCTAAACCTCATCATGATCAGCAAACCAAACAGTTAATTGTATTGATGTTGATGGTGCAAATATACAAATTATTACCTTTTTCTATTTAAATGAACGGAAACAATTGAAGTTAAAAAATTTAGTTCTCGGAGTGCCATTCCAGTGGTAGTATTAAACAAACATAAACGACGTGGCGATAAAGAGGGCTGCAAGGTTCAAATTACAGAAGAATTAGTAACGAAGGAAAAGTGTACAGTTACAGCACAAGGTTAATTTTTATAAACTCGGAGTATAAAAGTAGCATACTTGTTCTCCAGCTCCAACAATAGCAAGAAAATCTGAGCTGAAAAGCATCTCAACAATTATAAAGGCCCCAACAGCTGAAACACATACAACAAAATGTATTCACTCTTAATTTTTTTACCAAAGCCATGTAGTAATTATAAAATCAATATTATACACAGTAATCTGCCAAATAAACACAGTCAGAAAACATCTCATTTATCAAATTTAAAATTAACAACATATATGATTGCACTCCATAAAGAACACCCATATATAAACACTTCATTTTTCATATAAAGACGATTTGTAAGATTAAAATCACTTTTTCCAACAACAATTAAGCTTAACATATCGAATCTAACATTGAATCTCATCTAAGTTTATTATAGTAAAATATTACAGAATCTTGCATAGAAACAACATAGAATCTAATATACATATTCCTGAATAATGAAATTTAGAAATCATATTACCTTTAATTCAAATTTGTTGTTAAGTCCTTGCTAGATTATATTATTATTCACAATGAAAACTTAACTAATTTACAACTAGAACATAAATGAAATTTTAGGTTAGATTCTACAGTAGTTCTTGTATAAAGAGTGTTCTTTGCGGAGCAATGGCACAAACCTATAATTTACAAATTTTTATAAAATCAAGCTTGATTTGTAATTGCTGCCTTGAGTCTTTTACAAAGAAATTTTGATAGTAAACAAGTATATTTAATGCTCAAACAAATAATTTGAACCTCTTTCATAAAGGAGGCGCCCTGTATTAGCATCAAATAATCTGAAGCCATCCCTCGTTCCAATTGCAAAGCAGCTGAATAAAAATCAAAGCTTTGTTAATCTTTTCATCTCATACATAGTAAAATTAACAAGAGGGTTACAATTTTAAAAAACAGAAACACCCAACTCAACTCCAAATTAAAATCTGTCAAAGAGAAATAGAAAAGTGATTTATTACCTGTTATCTTGATTGAAGGAAGCGCAGAGAATTGGGTTAGAAGTTGAAGAATTTGCCATGGTTGAATTGAAAGCAACCCACCGTCAAATATACTGTAAATATATATAAATATATATTTTCTAGTTTGTATGTATACTGGAGTAAGGGGATGACAGAAGGACAAAGAAAGACACGAGAAAGCTTTTGGGGATTTAAGTTCTGCTATTTTACTTTGTGTTTTGAAAACGATGATACTATTATAAACTGTCACTGCCAGAGAATAAATAAACTAGAACCCGTCAAGGCCAAATAAACTGCCAAATTTTTGCGACAAATACAGGGTTTTACTAATTCGAATCCACTCCAACAACAAATTAGTGTTGGAGTAGAATAAAAATACAAAAGTTTAACAAAAAATTAATACCATGAAATAATAGTTCTACGAGTTTTTAATTTTTGAAATTTCCGAAAAACCAACAACACATGTTAAAATTGCGGGAAAAGGATAAAAATATAAATATCATGAAATAAAGATAAAATATTGATAACAGTGTTATAAAAAGTGGGAATCGGATTTAGGTCTCGTTTGGTACGCTGCAACCCAACACAGTAACTTGCACTTCCATGGAACTCATCTAGATTACAGTGTTTGGTTATACAAACCCATACTTCCCAAGTATCTCAAGTTACGACAAAACATCGTAACCTAGTTACATTGCTCAAATGTGGTTTTTCTGAGTTACCGCGTGAACGCACAATATTTGTAATATATTTTTCAAACTTTCCCTATTTATAATATAATTATTATATATAAATTATTGTTTTGATATAATATTACCTGTTTATATACATTGATCTTTTTCTTTGAAATTTTATATACATTGATCTTAGTTTACTTTTAACTTAATATTTTATATATGTTGCAATTACTTCCAATACTAATTGTTATAATAATTTTATTTCACAATTTTTGTATGTCATATTTATAAAATCATGTTTACATAATTTTAGTTTGTACTTCTTTTAATATAATTATAACTAATTATATTTAATAAGTTGTTTTTGATGATATACATAAATACAATTTTAATTTTATAATATTACTAATATATTTATATTTATTTATATTTTTATATAATTAATTTATTTAATTATAAAATTTAAAATGTTATTTATATATTTAATATATTAGCTTATTTAAATAATTTTTTTATTTATTTATAGATATCAATATATACTATTTTTCTTTTAACGTTATATTAAAATTTATATAACTTTAATTAATATTATATATCAAATAATTTTTATTTTATATGTTTGTGCAAATTTATTAATTTAATATCACATAAATAATCATAATTTACATAGCTGCGTACATATATAAATCAAAGATACCAAACACAGTTTTTAAAGTTACACATTAACTGCAAGCGGTAACCTAGTTCCAGGTAAGTTCCGGTTACTGTGTAACTCTGAGTCCTGCTGACCAAACGAGGCCTTAATCAGTGAAGTCACGGAACAGGGATTAATCAGTGATTAATTGAATTGATCGGAGATTAATCGGATTAATCAGTGATTAATCGGAGATTTAATCAGTTCGGCGAGCTACGGAATATGGATTAATCGGTGACTAATCGTGATTAATCACCGACTTTTAGCACAGAGATTGGTAATAGCAAAAAGTTAGAACGACAGTGTTTTATTAAAAACAACAACTATGATTATTATAGTGAAGTTTTGTGGAGTATTTATATTATTTAGAGTATTGGAGATGAAAAGATGATTTATCAAGATTAAAATAAAGTTAAATCAAGATTTATCACATCCGGTAATTTTCTATATATTTTTCATCGTCTCCGTCTCACCCACTCTATTCGTTTCAGCCATACCACCATCACTCTTCACCTTTACCATCATCATTCGCATGAGAAAATGTCTTGCACTCTCATCCACATCCATGTTAATAACATATATATCAAAATTATTGTTTGTTCTCAAATTCTAGTTAAATTCATACCTTGTTTTAAACAAATATATTTAGTTAATGATTTTTAATATAATAATATATGATTGGTGGATATACAAGAGATTGTTGATCTTGCTTAATGTCTTGCGCAAAAGAAAACTTTGTTGAAAGCGATAATCAAAAAGAACGAACTATATACCGGAAATAAAATGTTCTCTACACTCATCTTCATCCCCGTCGTTAAGGATGAAAATATCCAAGAAAGAAAATAGTATATTATGCATTATCAAAAAATCATCTCGTACATTGTTCTACATTATCCCGCTGGCTCAATACGTAATTGGTGTAAGATACAAGTTAAATCATTCTCTAATACCTTTCATTTGATTTAAAAAGTAAAATAAAATGGATTATCAGATCAAAAGTAAATGAATAATGTAAGATCTTCAAGTATTTGATTAATTCAGGGTCTCCATTGAATTTTACTCGTTTATTATAGTTATCATCAAAAGCCTCCACTATTCTCCACAAAACTACATTTTTTAATACACTTACTTTACTTCATTAACATGATCCGATAATTTTAATATATTTTATAAATTTATTTGACTGTGATGACAATTAGAATATAAAATAATTATTAGAACCCAATATTTATTGAAATTGGTTTTTCTTCTCTAATAACACTAACAATAATATGATTTTTTTTAATAGTTAGGAGGGATCGAAATCTAATTATTTTATATTTAAAAAATATTTAATTCGAAAATTTGCGCCTAGCGACTAATCTGTTAACCGTATAATTATACACGGATATACTCCCACCTAATCTGTTAACCGTATAATTATACACGGATATACTCCCACCATCCCACCATCTCATTTTAGTTGTCACATTTCTATTTTTGTTGATCAAATTGACTAATCTTTGACCAAAGATTATTAGTCGCTCTTTCATTATTTTAAAAAACTGAAAATTACATCTTAAAATAGATTAAAAGTTCTTTTCGGTAACATATTTTTTTATTTTTTCAATTAAAAAAATATTAATAAATTTTAGTAAAATTTTGGTCAATTTAACCGGCATCTACCCAAATATGACAACTAGAAGGAGACCGAGAGAGTAATTAAAAATATCTAATATTTTATCGGTAGTATATATAAGCGGAGAGCATAGTATCGTCGGTAGTGTTATTTACCGGTATCTGGCAAGCAGTGGTGATATCCACCGATCCATCTCCAACAAGTGTACTTGCAATTACTCTACCCAGATCCACACGCCTGGAATGGGAGGCCCTGGTATACATACACACACAAACAATCTGTATCTATTTTAATTGACAAAACCCTAACTTATCTCTCTATCTTCTCTCTGCAGATTCAACTACACTGGACAAATCCGGCAAGATCTTCGTCGCCGGCCACCGTGGACTAGTCGGATCCGCCGTGGTTCGCAAACTCCAAAACTTGGGTTTTACTAATCTAATCCTCAAAACTCACTCGGAGCTGGATCTCACTCGCCAAAACGACGTCGAATCGTTCTTTTCCGCCGCCAAACCACAGTATGTGATTTTAGCAGCTGCGAAAGTCGGTGGCATTCATGCTAACAACACTTACCCTGCTGATTTTATTGCGATTAATCTTCAAATTCAGACCAATGTGATTGATTCGGCTTTTAAGAATGGCGTTAAGAAGATTATATTTTTAGGTTCTTCGTGTATTTATCCCAAATTTGCGCCACAACCTATAGTGGAAAACGCTTTGTTGACGGGTCCGTTGGAGCCTACTAATGAGTGGTATGCCATTGCCAAGATTGCGGGAATTAAGATGTGTCAGGCTTATAGGATTCAGTTTAATTTTGATGCTATTTCTGCAATGCCCACTAATTTGTATGGTCCAAATGATAATTTTCATCCGGAGAATTCTCATGTTTTGCCTGCGTTGATGAGGCGGTTTCATGAGGCTAAGGTTAGGGGGGATAAGGAGGTGGTGGTGTGGGGAACTGGCTCTCCATTACGGGAGTTTTTGCATGTTGATGATTTGGCTGATGCAGTTGTGTTTCTGTTGGATAAGTATAGTGGATTGGAGCATGTGAATGTGGGGAGTGGGAAGGAGGTGACGATTAAGGAGCTTGCTGAGTTGGTGAAGGATGTTGTTGGATTTAAAGGCGATCTTGTATGGGATAGTTCTAAGCCGGACGGAACCCCAAGGAAGCTTATGGATAGCTCGAAGCTTGCTCAGTTGGGCTGGGTGCCCAAGGTTTCACTTCATGATGGCCTTGTTGATACTTATAAATGGTACCTGGAAAATGTCAAGCAATGATCCGGAAGGAGGGCTTATAATGTTACATTTGTGTCGGTATGGTAATATTGTTACTCCTGTTAAATTTTATGAACTAAAATATACAATTTTGTACTGTATTGATTGTCTTATATTGACTTTGTTATCTCGTTTGAATTATAATTTTGTTAAAGTCAACAATTGCATATGATTCCCCTCTATATGTGTTATCTAAATTGTTACTTGGTAGTGCCATAGTAGTATGTCTGGCATGCTCTTCGAAGTTAAAAGCAATCATCCAGACTAGGTAAAAATGGAGAAATCCTCTTTACACAAATTTTAAATTAAAAGACTCTGATACAACTTGCCAATGAGCAGCCTGTAGCACAACTTTAAGAATTACATGACAGCAGTATTGCATACTATATTATGTTTACTCTATACTCTTCATGATTGCATTAGCAATCCTTGTGCTATCATATCATTTATCAACATATAGGCTTATATAAACTGCAAAATTAAAGGGGATATTCGTGATTAAACAGAATCGGGGAGACGGTGGACTAACTGGCTAACTGTGATGCACTTCTATTTTATCTAATTATTTGGATCAAACATATAATTACTTTATTTGATGATTTGGGTTAAACTTGTAACTACACACACCTAGTCCAGTTGTCACGTTAATCAAAATCAGGGAATTTCTACAGAGTGCTTGGTCGTATGATTTTTAATGACGGGGGTATATTAGGATTAAAAAAAATTGGACTAATGATTTTGTTACTTCATAATATCATAATATTCACTTGTTTGTCCAATTAAAGAATTTCATAGCATGCATTTAATCCGATATTCTAATCCATTATCTATGTACGTCCAGTTATTCTTCCCAGTTATGATACATGATCAGTGAACTTATATTTGTTGATCTTCCGGTAGTTAATCAGATCTCTTCATATATATGTTTGATATTAATCGCACGTCCAATATGTTTTATTGCCTTGTAGCCAGCGTGAGTAACATTAGATTACGAAGTTCTGGTTAAGGGATTACATATCAAATTAAAACTACATCAAGGCTTAGTTTTCGTTTTTACTTTTACAATAATGGGAATCCTGTTTGTACATCCAAAGTTTCTCGTCACACAAAATTAAATAATGAAAACAAGGGTAGGCTTGTGTTATGAATCTTTTAGAGAGTTGTCAAGTCGAGTGGCTTTCCCTTATTATTGTGATCAATAGAATAAATATTGAATGCTAAACAATGAGATTAAACATGCAAAGAAAGAGAAATAATCATAGAGAAGTTCACAGTAAAGTGTACCTTGACTGCACAACAAATATATCCTCAAATAAAGCAAATTGTTAACAAAAGAATTGCAAACTTGGATTTCAGATTTGGTATTGTGTTCCAAGATAGCCAGACTGTGTATGTCAATCGTCACATATGTACGTGATCTGGTGTGGAACTATAGTTAGCCATGTAAAGGAATATCTCACAAAAGATAGTTATAATTTCTTATAAGAATTTGTTCGATTTAGATAGGTCTAGCATGTTTAGTAAGCACATTCCTTTTTACCTGTAGACTACAATTCTTAGATTATAGAACTATTACGGAATAAAATCATAATGTTAATAAACTGCAATGGATACTTTCTGTTCTTCTAATTTTGATTCTAATACCAATAAGGCCACACTATGGGGAACTTTGTGAACATTTTGGTAGAGCATCAAAACAAGAATTTGATGGTCATTGAATTAGGAAGTCTTATAACATAAAAATCAACTGATGCAAGCTTTGCAAAACAGTGAGAAACATATTACTGCTACCCAAATCAGTACGGTATGATTCTCACCATCAACTCCAGCTGGCAGGCGAGAGAAGCAGCAGCATATTATGATGAATTAGCCCAGCTATGAGCTACCTTGTACCATTGATTTATTTAGTACTTCTGTTCTTAATTAACTAAGGTATTGGGTTTAATTTTCAATTTTGAGTTTCACTTCGTAGAAATTCATAGCTATTTGTAGTTTAGCTTAACTTTTAAATTTTAGTCAATTTTTGTCATTTTCAACATAAATAGTGTCATGGAAGTTGAACCGTTGAAAAATGATTTTTTTGACAGTTCTTTTGTGTTTTAAGTCCCACATAATAGTTGATGAGCATATTAAAAGCTACTCTGTCCCAAAATAATATTTGATTTGATGTCTGTACGTAATTTGAAATGTAAATAAACATATTTTTACATATTATTTTTCAATTTTTTTCCTGAACAAAATCATAGATTCTAAATTTTTAATCAGAAAGATTTTTTTTGAAAACAAATTGTGTAGAAAAAGTACGCAACACCCAGGTATACCAAGTATAATGACTTTAGATGAGTCGGGTTTGGGTTTAACATTTTCACTATGCTCCTGAGTCAAAAAGAGGAGATAGGTGAAGAAAATTTTGAAATTCTCTCTCCTACATGTGCTCTGGAGTTCTTTGAAAGAGAGAAGGGGAAAAAGAGAAAAAGGGCAAAAAAAATTTGGTGGATTTTAACGACAGAAATTTCTCTTGAAAAGTGGCAAGATCCCGGCGGAAGATTATATTCTATATTCTGAAGGTTAATTTTCTAATTACTATTTTTTCACTCTTACTCTTCTCTTCTTGGAAATATCGGGAGCAAAAGTGTTAATACACAGAAACATGAAATATGATAGTACACGGCACAAACAAACTAATGGCGAGGTCTGGTCAGGAGCTCTAAAAGGAAATGTGAGGGAGGTGGTCAAGAACTTGATGAGTGCAAAGATACTTCAGCTTCATGTTCGGGATCACTCTGGGTTAACATGGACAAGTGCTTCAGGAATCTGGAATTGAGATTTAAGGTTGCTCAATGAAGGATTTTTACTTGTTAAAACAGCAGAATGATAAGCCGCTTCAACAAATTATATCGAGGGGCCTTTTTAAACGATTCTTACTGAATCTCAAAATCAAGGACTTAAGGAGGGAACATATAGCAAAGAGCATGATGTAAAATTGACAGTTGATAAAGCAGAGAAGGTTGATTATGCTGTCGGAACTAAATATCTTTTTCATTTAATTTCCAAGTATCATCGAAATCGGATTAGTGGCATGAATTGATAAGTGATGAAACATTGTGATTACTAGTTGTATTCAGACGTAGTTTGAATCATATGTCCACTTAAGTTAAACCATGTTTTACGTATAATATGATCCAATATCGTTGCTGTCAGTGGTTTTCTCATAATTAACATGCCCCCTGATAATTGGTACTACTTGAGTTGATTCATACATGTCACTGTGCTGTACCTGTACTTGAATTCGTAGTATGTAGCAGAACTACAAGTAAGAAATTTTCTCAATTACACATATGTAACGTAATTCATTAGTTCAACATCAAGAAATACAGGAACTAGAAAAGAATGCGTAAGAATGAGGTGCAGCTCAGCCCCGCTTGACAGGATCGAAATTGGAAACACCCACTACAACACCGATAATTGCAACCAGAACAACTCCACCAGCAGAAATGCTGAGCAGGAAGTTCTTGAGCGACGGTGACACCCCTGAGGCAGCCTCTGCTACATCTGGAACCACCATTGAGGCAGTCAGTGCAGCGGCAGTCAATCCCGTGATTGCTTTCTCCTTGAAGGAAGCATTAACTTTCAGACTGACGGCAGCTTTCGATGCCACCAATGCCTTTGAGGGCCTTACCGGCAATGGCTTGAAGAAGGTTTCAGAGCTTGGAATCTTTTTGTGGCTTGCAGAAGTTATTGGCATAGCCATGGAAATTGCACTAGTAGAGGCCATTGCTTTCTCACCCTCTTGTTGTGTCTATTGTTTCTCTTGTTCAAGGCCAGGGTGTGTTTGAAAGATGGAAATAGATATTGGAGGAAGCATATTTGATGAGAGGTGGAAATTTGGGGAATATCTTGCAAATGCATCGGTGGCAACTTCTCCACTTTGTTAAGGTAGATAAGGTTATCCATTGGCTCATTGCCACAATCACCTTCACGTTGAAATGGATGAAATATATAAAAATAAGGGTAAGAACTATGTACAGTTTGGTTCATGATTAGTTAGCTCGGTTAACGGGATTCGTAACCTCAAACTCATGTCTTGGTATTTGGATTAGTAATTTTGTAATATGAAAGTGGAAGACATTCCCACTTGATAAGTAAATCATTCTTTCTACATCTTTTGGGATACTAATTCTCATACCCCTCATTCTTATTACCGATTCTCATTTCCATATGTCATCCAAACATCCCTAAAGACAATATCACTGACATGGAAGAATTGTAATAAGTTAATAACCTTTGTTTTGACATCTGAACATACTCAAACGCCTTCCAATTCAAATTTTTCGATATCTCGTAAAAGGAGCGAAAGAGATGCTACAGCCTTTCCCTTGGTAATAACAACAGCCTCTGTTGATGCCTCAAATTGTCAAATTGTTATGATACAAATTAATTCAACGTTATTGGTTTTTCCTACTTAAAAACATTGGAGGCGTTTATATTCTCACACAACTACTCCTCAACTCTTGAAGACTGCAGTCATATTATTCGATGAGACAAACATATATCTCTTCAATATCCCCATAGTATACCTATACCATACAAAACCGGCTACATATTCTGTGGCTAGTGGCTTTAATGTCTTTTTCAGCTGGTTCTTCGGTTCACAAAGATGCTTCTTTCAATTTCACCAAGTTTTATTTTGGTCACATAATAATTTTCAGATACCGGCAGGGATCAGTCTCAGGCTTGATAACCAAACACACTCACAATCTCACACAATCCTCGACCTTCCGGTAAAATGGAGCGAGAGAGATACCACTAAATCAACAGGCGTTTGATGCTTGTCTATAACGGGGAAATAAACAAAAATGTGTCAATATCACTCAACCGGCCTGCTTGGCGCTGGTAATAGTTGTATTATATGTAAATCCTAATATTATATTTAAGTAGGGATCAGATTCTAATTTATTGTTGAACATCGAACTATTTTAGCAGAATTACTAACACGACAGCTTGTAATAGATAAATCCGTGCAACTATAATATGCTTCCCTCTCAAATTATTACAATCTCCATTAGATTCCTCACACACCTACACAGCATATAAATTATTGCTGGCTACCCATCAACTTCTTTGTAAATTCAACCTATATATTCTTCCAGGAAATGCAGTCTGAAGATTCCAGTAGCTATTATGGCCGATTCACCATCGCCACCACCACCGCCACCTAAAACCTCCTTGCCAGTACTATATTACGGTGTCATAGTGGTCGGGATCGTGGCTGTTGTCCTGGCAATATACAACCTCATCATCATAAGATGGTGTGCTAATCATCGACGACGTTTACAAGATCTTAATCAACATCTGGACTCCAGAAGAAGAATGTCATCATCATCTAGTATGAGGGGCTTGAACAGCTTCAATTTGGGAGAGAGCTTCAAGTACAAGAAAGGAGATGATGATTCGATACAATTAGGGTATGGTAATAATGAGTGTCCGGTTTGTTTATGTGTTTTCGAAGAAGATGAAGAAGTTAGAGAGTTGCCGAGATGTAAGCATTCTTTTCATGCACCATGCATAGAGATGTGGTTGTATTCTCACTTGGATTGTCCTCTTTGTCGTGCTCCTGTGGAATTTCCGGTGTCCCCTGTGGAATTTCAGGTGTCTCCTCTCAACTCAGCTTCAACTCCGACGCTGGAGCATTCCATGGAAGTGCTGATAGATCCGAGGCTACTTATATGAACTGTTACAGTTTCTATCAATGGTTCTTTCTGATCATCTAGTGATTGCATATGTATTACAATATTAGTCTAGAAATTTTTCCTTCACTTTTATATGTTTGAGCAACAAGATTTATCTGTGCATAGCTCTTCTTGACCGGCGTATCTTTCACAATGCAAGACTGCAAGTCACACATATTTGACAATACAAGTAATTGTGAGTTGTGATGAAATAATTTCGTTGATTAGCACAAATCTTTGTTACAAGTGGGAACAAAGCAATATACACAACAATAGAAAGCTGATATAGCAGTCCAGGATATTCCTGCCAGGAGAGTCGACAAATGTCATAAAATTCCAATTTTTTCTCCTACCAAGTAATGCAATATAACATTATCAACAGACATTTTAGAATTACAAACCTCAACTTCTCATTTCTTGTACAGCAAAACAAAAATAAATTGAAAGTGTGAAGGTCGTGCATAAGTGCCTCCCAAGTCCAGGGTAGAGAGTCTGAGATAATTTTTTTATATTTCACAATCTTCCTATTGACAAATTAATATCACATTTTCCTCAAGTTGTCTAACCTAGCCTGTAAATCGCTGTCTATCACTCCATCATCTGGCCCTGCCCCTTCGGCTTGCGCAGCAACCTTGTTCTGTGCAGCTGGAGCAGCTACAGATCCCGATGGTGCATTCATGAGCTGTTATGGTAGAATACGAAAGCATAAATAACTTAGCACTTATACTCGTTCATGATTGCTTTACAATGGAAAGCATTAGTAAGTACCTCATTGTTGATATCTATACCAATCTCATCAAGGACCTGGTTCACTAGCTCTTCTGATTCTTCCTCTTCCTCATCACCTTCCAAAGCATCATCAATTGCATCTCCCATAATCTCACTGGTCATTTCCATTTTCTCATTCTGCCTCTCAAACTCTTGCATTATCTTCTGCAGAGATGGCAAGTTCATCTGCCTATTCATCTGGCCCATAGCCTTCGTGACACCTTTCATTGCCTCTCCCATTGCTTGGGTTGATTTCAGTGTCTGAAATGTAGTTCAAAATATCAGCACCTAAAACACTTGCAACAAAAAAACTACAAAACACAGTTACAGAGATTGTTAAAAGACCCTTTCAGTAGGGATTTTCCAGTTTGGGCTACTCTGGCATTATTCTTTCGAGTCTCTGTTGTCTCTAAATTTGTATCAGTTGACTAAAACAGTCATTTTTGACATGTCACAGGTTCTTGGCACAATATACATGTACTGGACACTGCAGTATTTTTACTGCAGACGTATAGCGAACCATCCTCATGATTGCTGAACCATCTAAACCACTATATAATCAGATAGGTGTTCCTAGCGGATCAGGTGCAACAAAATGTGACGTGCATATCAAATATTGTGTATACAAATATCACACATCCAAACCTATGGCCAAAACCTTAAACGAGCACATAGAAGAAAGCTATCACGACCTTCATATTGCTATACAAACATTATCAAATCCAACCCGATTGAGGATAAGAAATTATATTATTAGAACAACATGATACTGCATTAGAATGAAAAGTTGAGAAGTTTTACGTATATAAAATACTTCTTGTATCCCACAATATCAGTCTTTTTAACTTTCTTCAAGTACTTCTGCGAGGTGCATAGAAAACAGTAATCCTACAATCATTTCTTATATAAAAATTGAATTAACTTCTTTTTTTCCCACCTAAGGGGACTAAAAAAAACTGGGGAAGTATTCTTTATAATGCACCTTAGAGAAGTACGTGCGAAAAGCCAAAAGGACTATTAATCTATTACTCTAAGATGGCGGGACCATGGAGTACCAGAAAAACAAAGCCACCTTCACAAGTATGTAAAATACTAAGATCTAGGTGTGTTTATGGATACAGAACCATCGCTTAGGCCCGATTCTAGAACTAAAACAGAAAGTAACTGACTAACTGCATTTGCTGTAAAACTCAAGGTTCTCCAAAAAAATAAGAACTGTTCTGGTTCAGTTAATTTGTTCCATTCCCATTCTTACTGCTGTAATTTTATTTCAAGTATATAACAGAATTATTTATGATAAATATTTTTAACATGATCTCTTTTGCAAAATCAGAAGTTGCTTCAATATACATTTAAATTCTATACACCGCTGACCACTATATTCCATACTACACAAGTATACATTCCCGGGCTTAAAGCGATTTTCTACTGTAAGCTGAAAAACATATGTTTTGTGTAATAAACTAGAAATTGACTTAAATTTAAAATTAAGTTCGTAACTAACTTAAAGTCAGAAGTTGGCAGGATGTACTTTTTTAAACAACTTATTTTATTTTTATAATTATTTGAATAAAAGTCAATTTCAAAACTCAAATAAATAACCTATCAAATTTATTTGTATTATTACATTTTTAATAACTAATAAGTCACCTATAACATAAAATTACCCAAACAGACACCTTAAGCTGCGCACTTGTCACATTAAGTCATTATTTTATATTTACCCAAATGGGCTCTAGATCTACAATGGTGAGACCGAGTTCAATTCAATTTTTTTTTGGAAAATTCTGCTCGTCATCAAAGACAAAGGTGCATCTATTTTTTAATTCATTCACAGTTCTTAATACAGGTATTGTCTGCTTGGTGGATAAACCATATCTGAAGCTAAAATGGTGACAAAGGCTAACCGTAGCTGTGAACATTTGGCACCACAGAAACACATATCAGAAATATATGCCGGCAGGTTTTGCACAACTAATTGTCTAATACTCTAAATATTGATCATTACCAGATAAAATTGAGTATACACATTCCTAAAAGCCATACAGCTGACTAGTCCCCTGAAAGCCGAATTAAATATCAGTGAAATACTCTCAAAACGTGTTGTGAAGAAAAACCATATGAACAACCTCGCATTTATCGGCAGTCCACATACATATATCTACTTACAGGTAATAAAAAATGCTCTGTAACTAAAAGCGTTCAGACTACATGCAGATATTATTCCATATTCCAGTCAGCACTGGAGTCATCCTTTCAGAATGATACAACAATTAGACTCCATGTTACTACACTCATAAGACAGTAATACCGGAGAAGTTTCAATGACAGTTCTGATAATTACCTATAGTTATTATTAATATTGCGAACTCATAATTAACAACAAAAATAATGCAAAATGTACCTGAATCCTGAGTGATACACCCTGCAATTGAGATTTTAACTTGTAGAACTTTTCAATCTGGTGTCTTGTTCTAATAAGGTCTTTCGCCATCACCTTTACTGCTCCCTGCACCAGAGTTTACTTCAATGAAGCATGTATAAAAAAAATTAACATGTTTCACAGCTCTTAAGTGTGCAAGCGATTTTAGTTTCTTTATGACAAAGATTTGATACAATATAATTCTAACAGGAAAACTGTAATCATAGAGGTCAGTGATTCTGTACAGATATACAAACTTGAGACTTTAGTTGTAAAAAAAAAACTAATAATTAAAGTACACAAATCAGAAGAATATTGAGAACAGAACATAGAATTTGCATTAAGTTTTGTTACAAACAAGTTGTCAAATCCTGTAAACCTTCTGGATAAGAGCATGTCCAATGGCTGTGCTAAAATAGATGGAGCTCTTGTTAAGTTGTTATAGTTAACACCAAAAAGTAATTCTAGTGTTGAAGTAGTAATGTGTCTCGTATGTATTGTTCAAAATCGTTTTCAAATTTAACCAACTTCCAAAAGCACCACACTATTGAATACAAATGTAACTAACTTTCAAGTTAACCTCTTTTTTTTTTAATTGTTTCCCTCCCTTTTTTCACTTTCTAATGAACTGTCAAAATTATAGTATTGTGCTATTTTAGCACAAAATCTAGCACGCCATAGACTGCTGTAACCCAAGATCTCTAACCACAAATAATCGATAATAAAGTTTAAGCTGAATCTAATTTAGTCTCGGCTTAACAAAATTTAGAAGTTAAACGAGGTGTTACCATCTGGCCTTGCTTTGCACTTTTTTTAATCTCCAGAATAAGTTTCTTCTCCTGATTCTGCAAACCTTGTCTCTCCCTTTCAATTTCCCTAATAGACTTATCCATCATCCTCTTGTTTTCCCGCAGAAGTTCTACCAAATCATCATCAAGTTGAAATCAAAATTAATCAAAATCAGAACAATACGATCTGACATATAACAACTACGTCAGTATTAGCGGTCAAATTAAAGCAAAAAATGACACAGGAAATAATGAATTAAAACAAGTGCAGAAAGAAGAATCCATCTAAACTCATCAACGCACCTGCAGGAGTCTTTCTCTTGCCGAAGAGGAAACTCATGGCGATGGGATGGAATGATAGATCAGATTATATATATAATATGGATTATATGAATATGAAAAAATTAGTAATACACAAAATCTATATCATCTGCTTATTTTCTGATAATCACTGCGTTTGAGTTCCGACGACTCTTCTTCACACCGCTCAACAGATTACAGAACAACACTTATTTATCAGCGACTTCCACTTGCTTCATCTAATGCGTAGACCTTACGAACAAACCTTCTCTCTTTTTCTTTTTCTTTTTAATTAAATTAAGCCAACAAATTCTGTACAATCCGGCGAAAAAGAAAAAAGCAATTCCTGTACAGACGGCGAGTATATTTTAATAACTTTTAATTATTATATTATAAAAAAATTAAATTTAATATAAAATAATATAAATAATAGTATTTTATATTTATTAATACCTTTAAAGTTAATATTTTAATTTTTTGATATATTGTTAGAAATGCTGACTTAGGGTCATTTGTTAAATCTGAACAACATTTTCTGGATGATAAAAATATCTGGACGAGTATATAATCTGGATGAAAGATGAATTATGTTGTTTGTTAAATATAACATACAAGATTTTCTGAATGGCAAATTTTAGGAGAAATGTTATATCCAGAGCAAATTTTTAAATCCAGAGTTGAAAAAGCATGAAAAGACAAAATTATCCCTCATATTGTTTTTTTTATTTGTTGTTATTGTGTATGCACGGGTCAGTTTTGTCTTTTTATTTTTGTTTGCTCTGAAAATTGAAAATTTGTTCTGAATATAACATTTTCCAATTCTAGACTTCAATTAATTTAATTGTTAATATCATCTCGAAGAGTTATTTTTTTAAATTAAGATATTATTTTTATTCAAAAATATATTAGTATTTATCATTAAATGAATGCAATTATTTGATTTATAAGTAATTAAATTCTATTCACCGTGATCGTCACCTATTATATTATATTAAATAATTGATAATGTTATTAAATAAAATGTGTATCATAATAATTATATAATGTTTATTAAAAATCTATTATTTATGAAATTACAAATTATTTTAATCATGTAAAAAGTAACTAATAAATAAAGCAACAAGGGCATATGTCCACTACGTATTGACGTGAGTAAATAGTATCTGGAATGGTTCAGTTGAAAATTTATGGCAGTGTCGTCCAGAACAATTTTTGTCTCGTTCAGATTTTAAAAAGATGGACAAACAATCTGGATAGCAAGCATATGGACGATCCAGTTCATTTTCTCTCATTCACCTGTTAACAAATGACCTCTTAGTAGTTCTAAGTGGAGACAAGAGCTAAGTGCCGATACAGTTAAACTAATGGAGTTCTAAACCCATGACATCTTGGTTTTAGAGCCAGGTTTCGAAGGATGTAATTTGGAAAGAAGTCATCATGTCAAGTGGAGTTGAAGATGCCAACATCATGAATGAACGAGGAGAGACATTTAACGCAGTGATAAGGATAAGAGGACCTGAGGTTCAAGTAAGTCTCATCAAAACTATGATCTACTTGATGAAAAAATTAATGCCCTTGAAAAAATTATAAATGAGCTAATTCCACGGTTTGAGCAAATGTCACACAACTTTGAGACACTTGAGCATCATATGCTCTAGGAAGTCGAAGAGAGTAAAGCGGATATTGAAGGAATCAAGAACTATGTTGTTAGGTCCTATAAACTCACTATATAAGATGATATAGTGATCACAATCTGTAACACAGTATGACAATATAAGAGATTGAAAAAAATAAACTCTTATTCACAAAGCTTGAATGGTTACAAAAACTCTCTCAGTAATTTATATTGTATTACTAAGAGCTGCTAGGGTTCTTAACAATATACTCGATAACTCTACTCTTATAGAGTAACCCTAATCTGTGTTTATATAGACACAGTTACAAAATCAATCTCTGATTTGATATCCTATAAATCAGCTATGTATTCTATCAATCAAAGATTGCTCCAGTTTTCTGTTTAGTTTCCATAGTCAGCAAATCACTCCTCCGCTTCTATCCTTCCTTGAAGTATATCCGCTTCTGAGCTCTTTCCACGTGTAAACTCTGACGAGTCTTGACTATGTAAACTCTGATCAGACTTTATCAAACTCTGGTCAGACTTTACTAAACTCTGATCAGCTTCATCAAACTCTGATCAGCTTCCAGCTTAAACTCTGATCACTCCTGTTCTAAAACAAACTTTAAGAACATAAGTAATCATCAATTATATCTAACAATCTCCCCCAACTTGTGCATAAATATGTTATGTGCAAGTTAACAGATAATTGATGATGTCAAAATAGATAAGTCAAATGCAACAGAGTTTAGCTATATAACAGATTTTTTTTTAAAACTTACAGATACTTTACTCCCTAGCTTCATAGACACCATGAGCTGTCTTTAGATATCCTTTGAGGAGTTCTCTTTCAACTTCTTCAAGTACTGTAATCATCTGTCTCTTGATCTCTCTAAGCTCTGGATCTGAAACTCCAGTTTGGTAAATTGCAGCTCTGAGATCATATATTTTATTTCTTCTCAAGTCTCTATCCAGCCTGATATTGTAAGCTTTATCAGACTCTTCATTAAATGCAAGAGTTCTGATTCCAGCTATTGTTACTATTTTTGCTGAATTTTTCTTCATCTCAACCAGCTGTCCTTTATGATTGAGGTATTTAGGAATGAAAGGTCCAGCATTTTTGTTTCCTGTAATACCCATCTTTCTTCTGATTTGATCTTTGAGCAGATTGGAGATGTGTTGACATGACTTGTTCTTTACTTGAAATATGTGTGAGACTTATCTCAATTCCTCCCAGTGTTTAGCATAGAGATCAGCTTCAATTACTCTAAACACTGTTCCATCAGACATGAAGTAGATAAGAATGTTATCTCCTCTGTCACTCTTCACCAGCTGGACTGAATCAAGTTTGTCCATTTTTTCTTGCAATGCTCCAGTCTTGGGAGCACAGAGAGATGAGGGGTCTGTTGACATTGATCCTATACTCTGATCAAATTTTTCATATTTAGATCCCAGCCCTCCTTTATCTCTCCCTGCTTTTTGACGAGAGATTGGTTGAATTGAGCCCTTTTCAAAGTTTATCTCAGTCATCAGACTAGGCTTTGCAAATCCTGCCAGTGGAGTAGTTGTTGGTTTGAACACAGCTTGAGCTTTGTCAGAGGTTGTGTCTTTCTTTGCTTCCTTATTAACTTGAGCTATGTCAGAGGTTAATCTTTCTTTTTGTGATTTTGCAACATGAGCTTTGTCAGAGATTGCAGCTTCTGATTTCTTTTCCTTTACAACTTGATCTTTGTCAGAGGTTGTAGACTTCTTCTTATCCCAGCCTTTTTCAAGGTGTTCATCTACTTTGCTTTTTCCCTTGGATGTATACTCATCTTTAGAGTATATCTTTTTGACTGGTAAACTCTGATCAGCAACAGTAGTTTCCTTGATCAGTATCCCTTTCTCTTTTGGCTTGGTGGTTGATTTTGCAGGCTTTTGAATTTTTCCAGAGTTTATAGCTTCAACATGTTCTTTCTTTAGCTCAGCTTCCTCTGCAGCAATCAACTCCAAATCCAATTTGGCTTCTGGATTTTCTTGTTCAAAGATCAATCTAGCAAGTTCTTCATCAGTCAATGGTCTATCTGATCCAGCCACTGGTCTGTGCTTTGATCCAGATGTGACATTATGTGTTGGCACTAGAACAGACTTTTGCTTAGATTTTGAACTGTCAGAGTTTGTTGCTTTTCCACCAGTTCCTGCTTGAAATCTCTTGTGCTTTGTGAAGTCATCCACATCATCATCATCATCATCATCCTTCTTCTTTCTCTTCAGAGTTTGAGAAGTAGACTTGCATTTGACTTTAGCTACTCTCTCCCCCTTTTTGACATCATCCTCATCAGGAATCAGAATTGATGTGATCAGAGAAAGTGAAGATTGGATGGCTTCAAGCTGTTTAGACATTTTCTCTTGAGTAGACTCAATGGTGGTCATCCTCTTTTCCAAAGATTCATTTGCAGACACCAGCTTCTTAACATCATCTTTCAGAGGTAGTAGAGTCCTTTTCTTCTCCATAGTTTGAGTTTCTTTGAGATTGGCTACCTCTGTTCTGAGACCATCTATAGACTTAGATGTCTGATCATGAGCAGGATGAAATGTCTTAAGATAAAGAACTGTAGCCTTGAGGCTTGACATGACATCAGAGTTTGTAATTTTATTCTCTGCCATAGATAAGAATTCTTCAGCTTTAGTTGGCTCCAGAGAATGCTGGTGGCTCAGCCAGAGTTTATCCCATACTTCAGTTGGTGGATCAACCTGAAGATCCCTGGGAAGTGGATCAGAGTTTGTGTTCAGAGTTTGCAGCCTGGCATTATATTTGCTGGTAGACTCCCACTTCTGTTGTAGATGTGACAGAGGGACTTCATCATCATTTTCATCATTGTCATCATCTGAACTTTCATCATCCTCATCATTATCAGATGCAGGATTAGCAACTTTCTCAACAGGATCTTTAGCAGATTTGTCTTGAGCTTCAGACTGTGATTTGCTAGGCTCTTCACCAGCCTTAGCAAGAGACTGCAGGGCTTCCAATGCTACCTTGTCAGATTCATCAACTACATCAGACTTGTAGTTTTCTGGAGCTGTATCATGAACAATGGCACCCTCAGGAATTGTCATTGGAGAATGAGGAATTGGTGTGGAGGGTCCATGATCAGATATTGGATTGTTAAAATCAGACACTGGTGTCTCAGCTTCATCTGTAGCTTTCTCCTTGCATATAATTTCCTCATCTACTTCAGATGAAGTAGAGGATGCTGTGGCAGCAGAGATTGGAACAGCCTGAAGAGGAAGCACCATCAGAGCTTGAGATAGATCATCAGGAGTTGTAGTGGATGTTGCTTGCTCTTCTTCAACAGTAAAATCTGTGATCTCAGTTATGGGCACCCTTGTCCTCTTAGCCTTGTTAGCCCTTCTTTTAAATCTTGCTGGCTTTGTTTGAGGACTGGTCTGTAGATTTTCAGAGTTTGTTGCAGGAGAAGGTTCAGAGGTTATTGCATGTGCAGGTTCAAGATCATCATAATCATAGGCTGCAACCAGTCTCCTTCTTTTCTGCCTTTGAGGAAAAGCAGCTTCAGAGTTTATAGGATCAGAGTTTACAGCATCAGAGTTTACTGGTTTATCAGACTTTGTCTTCAGAACTTGTGTAGCAACAGAGGTTCTGGTCTTCTTTGTAGAAGGGGCATCAGATTTTGTAGATTTGGATGGTTTAGGTGTTGATGATCTGGGTTTCCTGGTGACTGTAGGTGAAACTGGATGTTGTGGTTGGGGTTGAGTCTGTTGTTGTGGTGCCTGAGGCATATTCAGCCTAGCTCTTAATGGAGCTGGAATCTGTAGAGGCCTGAGAACTGGTCTCTTCTCATCTTTAGATATGAGATCTTTGAAAACCCTTTTATGAAGTTTAAAAGGTTTGATCTCATCTGCAGCATCAAAAGCCACTTCTCCAACAGTGGCATTAAACAACAATTGGCAAAATCGTGAAAAATACATAATCTGACGATTTTCATGCATTCTTTCACCAATATTTCTAATCACTAATCTACCAAAATCGAAATTAGTAGAATAGATCAGAGAATACCCAATCTGCAGCATGTCCATTGGAATAGCATCCTAGTTTGTAGATTTCTTCTGGAAAGCCCTGGTAATGCAATCAAAGAAAAAGCTCCACTCCTTCCTGAGTCCTGGACGCTTCAATTTACCCAATTTATCCAGAGAATCGTAGTAGCCCAAATCGATCATCATTGTTCTGAGATTAGCATCTCCATTTGTAATGTACCCAGCATGCTCTGGCAGGTTGAGTGCTGCTCGGACGGTGGCTGGAGTAACAGAATACTGTGCTCCATCATACTCAAATACAATGGATGGTGACCCAGCTTCACCACCATTGTCATAATGCCCTGTTCTCCAGAAAGTAATGATTTGACTTCCTGAGAGTCTGGCAGGAGCTGTAAGGGCAGTGACCAGGACACTCTGTGCCAAGAGTTGCTGAAAGGGATGATAATCACTTGGAACATCAGTGATGTCAAGGATGGCAGCATGATTGTTGGGAACAAATTCAACACCTGCAAAAGTAAAAGCTGAGGTCGCCATTAGAACAGAGTTTGTGAATGAAGGTGTTTGAGAAGGTGTGTAGGAGAAGATTTGAATTTTTGAGAGAAGAGCGTAAGAGTTTGTTGAGAGAGTGTGTGTAAAGATTAAGTGTATAAGTGAATAATAAGCAATAAAATCTGATGTGATAAACTCTTCAGATTTTGTTTAGCTGTACACGCTTGGGCTCTTTGTTCACTTGGACACCTGTCAGATTTTAACTGGTAGATGAATGTTAGTGGGATGGAGAAACGAGAGTAGTAATCATGAGTGCAGTAAAACATGTGCGGTAATAAATGGTGATTACACGTTCTCCTATTAAAATGTTTTTCATGCAAACCCACTAATAATACATCCGTTTGAAACACTCTCTTCACATTCTCTGAATATTTGAACTCCTGAAATGTACAAGATTTTAAAAAAAATCAAGATCAAATCTCTCGAATTTTAAACTCTGAGATTTAAATCAAAGAAAATAAATTTCTAAGGACCTCAGAATAGAGACATGATTTGCAGAATATTCATCAATAAATCAGAGTTTGTTACAAAATCCATAGCTCAATAATGTGCTTGTGAAATAATGTGTGTGATTTAACATATGAGATCAGAGACTAAAGAATTTCACAATTTCGTAATTATAAGGTAGACAAGAATAATTTATTTAAACTCTCAAGACATAGACAATTGACATACTCTGATGGAGAATAAAATAAACTAACCCTTTTTTTTTCTTTTTTCTTTTCAAGGACGCTTTTCAGTGTAAATGAATCACGACCTTTAAATATAATTTAGCAACAGTATTTCTCCAGTAATCAGAGATTGTGACTGGTCACCATAGATTATAAAATCTTGGCAATTACTTAATACCAGTAAATGTTTGGGTCTTCCCAGTCACTGTCATATAGACATCTAAGATCTCAAAGGAGTACCATGCTTATTTCCAGGGGTGTGTATAGCATCAGAGTTTATAATCACTGTCTAATTTACTGAGAGAAAATGCAAATTAATCAGTCTCACTTATAATTAAGATATGTGAAGTAATAGAGTCTCAATGATATCAATATGTATATAGTGTAAAATAGTAGCACAAAATTGAGATCAAGATTAAGGAACTTTAATTGAGATTCATGATTACTAATTCAGATCATGCTTCATAATATCTTCACAGGTTAAGTGTCTCAGAGAAATAAAAATGAGATCATTTATCAAGATTCAGAGTTTACAAACATCAGAGAATATTGTCAGAGAATGGCGTCAGAGAATGTCAATCAGAGTATAACAAACAGAGTATATCATCAGAGAATGTCATCAGAGTTTAACAATCAGAGTATATTATGACAGATTTGTGAGCAAAACATATGGTAATTTGACAATTCAAATTTGAAAGATCTAACCATTATGTTTACTCAGTTCCTGATATCATGCCTAGCTCATTCACCAGCCTAGTAAAAGTTGCTTCACTTAATGGTTTGGTGAAAATGTCTGCTAGCTGCTGTTCAGTAGGAACAAAGTGAAGTTCAATGGTTCCTTCCTCCACATGCTCCCTTATAAAATGATATCTTATACTGATGTGCTTTGTCAGAGAATGTTGAACTGGGTTTCCTGTCATAGCAATAGCACTTTGGTTATCACAATAAATAGGAATTTTAGAAAAGGATAACCCATAGTCCAACAGTTGATTCTTCATCCAAAGAATTTGAGCACAGCAGCTGCCTGCAGCTATATACTCTGACTCTGCTGTTGATGTTGAAATGGACTTCTGCTTCTTGCTGTACCAAGAAACAAGTCTTCCACCCAGAAATTGACAACTCCCACTTGTGCTTTTCCTGTCAATTTTGCAACCTGCAAAATCTGCATCAGAGTATCCAATTAGACTGAAATCTGATTCTCTAGGATACCATAATCCCAATGATGTGGTTCCCTTGAGATATCTGAATATCCTCTTTACTGCAATCAGATGAGGCTCTCTTGGATCTGCCTGAAATCTTGCACACAGACATGTGGCATACATGATGTCTGGTCTACTTGCAGTCAGATAAAGCAAAGATCCAATCATTCCTCTATAGTTTGTTATATCCACTGATGCACCAGTATCTTTGTCTAGTTTGGTTGCTGTTGCCATAGGAGTAGTTGCAGCTGAACTGTCTTGCATACCAAATTTCTTTAAGAGATTTCTGGTATACTTGGCTTGATTGATAAAAATCCCATCTTCAGTCTGTTTAACTTGTAAACCCAGAAAATAACTGAGTTCCCCCATCATGCTCATTTGGTACCTAGACTGCATGAGCTTGGCAAATCTTTGACAGAGTTTAGCATTAGTGGAGCCAAAAATAATGTCATCAACATAGATTTGAACTAAAAACAGATCATTACCATGATTCAAATAAAACAGGGTTTTATCTATGGTACCTCTAGTAAATCCACTTTCAAGAAGAAATTGAGCCAGAGTTTCATACCATGCCCTTGGAGCCTGCTTTAGTCCATAAAGTGCCTTGTCCAATCTATAGACATAGTCTGGATGCTTTGGATCCACAAAGCCTGGAGGTTGTTCAACATATACCTCCTCATCCAGTTTCCCATTTAGAAAAGCACTTTTGACATCCATCTGAAATACCTTGAATTTCTTGTGAGCAGCATAGGCCAGAAAGATTCTAATTGCCTCCAATCTTGCAACTGGAGCAAATGTCTCATCATAATCAATACCTTCCTGTTGTGAATACCCTTTTGCCACAAGCCTTGCTTTATTCCTTGTAATGACACCTTCACTGTCAGTTTTGTTTCTGAAAACCCATTTTGTACCAACTATGGATCTATCTTTAGGTCTTGGTACTAGGGTCCATACTTTGTTTCTCTCAAACTCATTTAGCTCCTCTTGCATTGCTTGAATCCAGTTAGCATCTTGAAGAGCTTCCTCCACTTTCTTAGGTTCTGTTTGTGACAGAAAGCAATGATGTAAACACTCATTTGCTGTAGCTGTCCTTGTTTGCACACCTGCTTCTGGATTTCCAATAATCAAATCAGGTGTATGAGATTTTGTCCACTTCCTTGCATGTGGAAGTTGACCATTTTCATCATTGGATCCTCCCCCTTGATCCATGCTCTCCTGATTCTGTTGATTATTCTCTGTAGCTCCCCCTAAATTTGTGCTATCAGAGTTTGAATCAGTATTCTCTGATGAGTTTGAGTCAGCATTCTCTGATGAGTCTTGGGTAGAGTCTGAAACATTCTGATGCTCCCCCTCAACAAGTGCTTCATCATCATGAACTTGTAAATTTTCACCAGAGTTTGCTGTATTTTGTTCACAGTCAGAGTTTGACTGTTCATCAGAGTTTGTCGAATCAGAGAATATTTCTTCATTTTCAAAATGCAGTTCTTCATGATCATCCATATCTGCTAAACCCATAATTCTTTTGTCATCAAATGACACATGTATGGATTCCATGATCACCTTGGTTCTCAGATTATAGACTCTGAAGGCCTTTGTTGTCAGAGGATAACCTACAAAAATGCCTTCATCAGCTTTTAAATCAAACTTGGTAAGCTGTTCTGGATGAGTCTTCAATACAAAGCATTTGCACCCAAATATATGAAAGTACTTCAGATTTGGCTTCTTTTTCTTCACCATCTCATATGGGGTCTTGCCATGCTTATTAATCAAGGTTGCATTTTGAGTGAAACAAGCTGTTTGAACAGCTTCTGCCCAGAAATAAGTAGGTAATTTAGCCTCATCAAGCATAGTTCTGGCAGCTTCTATAAGAGTCCTGTTTTTCCTCTCAACTACACCATTTTGCTGTGGTGTACCAGGTGCAGAAAATTGTTGCATTACACCTCTTTCTTTGCAGAACTCTTCCATTGTTGAATTTCTGAACTCAGTTCCATTATCACTTCTAATGATCTTCACTTTGTCTTCAGATCCATGATCCAGTTGCTTCACATGATCCATCAGATGCAAGGCTGTTTCATCTTTAGAGTGAAGAAAATATACCCAAGTATATCTGGTATACTCATCAACAATGACAAGAGCATATTTCTTCCTTGCAATGGATGGTACATTGACTGGTCCAAATAGATCAACATGTAGAAGATAATATGGCTTCTTTATTGAGAATTCAGTCTTACTCTTGAAGGATGTCTTTCTCTGCTTGGCCTTTTGACATGAATCACATAATCCATCAGATGTGAGTAGTGATTCAGGGAGTCCTCTCACAAGCTTTTTCTTTATAAGCTCATTTATAGAGTTGAAATTAAGATGTGAGAGCTTCTTATGCCATTTCCAACTTTCTTCTGCAGAGATTCTTGTAGATAGGCAAATTGCTTTTCCTTCAGAGTTTGTAGGCAAGTGAATTTCATAAATATTCCCATGTCTTTGAGCAATCACTGCTACCTTGCCTGTTGACTTGCTTACTATCTCACTGTGTTCTTCATAGAAATCAACATGATATCCTCTGTCACAGATTTGACTGACAGAGAGTAAATTGTGTTTTAGCCCTTGAACAAAAGCTACATTAGATATGATGACATTTCCAAGATTGATGTTGCCATATCCCAGAGTCCTTCCTATGTTGCCATCTCCATAAGAAACACTTGGGCCAGCTTTCTCCACAAACTCTGACAGCAGGGCCTTATTTCCAGTCATGTGTCCTGAACATCCACTGTCCAAGACTAGAATATTCTTCCTGTTGCCCTGCAATCACAAAGACCACTAATTGTTAGTTTTAAGGACCCAGACTTGCTTGGATCCCTTGGCCTTATTAAGTTTGTTAGCTTTTGCAGCGGAATTATCATTATCAGAGTTTGAGCTAACAGACTTTGGATCAGAGTTTGTACTAGAGACAGAGTTTGTACTTGCAGAGTTTTTATTAACCTTTAAAGAAGGTTTCAATTGATAATAATCATAATACAAACTATGATATTCTTTGCAAGTATAAATAGAATGCCATAAACTACCACAATGAAAACATGGATCTTGTGGTTTATATCTAATACTACTTTTTCTAACTCCAGACTTTGTAGGTAAGGAGTTAATGTCTTTGTTCTTCCTGCAAAAATTAGCAAGATGATTAGTATTTCCACAGTTATGGCATGTCTTCCTAGGTGCATTTGGAATAGGCATGTAGTTATTACTCTTGTCTATTCCAATCTTGCCATTTCTATTTTTCCTAGGCTCCTTGTTTTTGTCATCAGACCTTATCTCTTTAAGCTTATGTTTAAGCTGTTTCTGAGTCATCAGTCCTATGTTAACCTGTTTGGGCTTATCAGATTTTAAATTGTTGTTAATCTCTGATTTTGGTCTACTCTGTTTAGACTTAGAGGATTCAACAACAAATTTAACAGGTTTAACCTTAGGTTTTTGAGTTTTAACAAACTCTGTTTTTGATGACTCAGCTTCTGAGTTATCAGTGTAACCTAGTCCCTTCTTCCAGTTTCCACTACCTAAGATATCCTGAGTAGTTTTGCCTGAATTAGTCCATGTCTTAATAATCTCCTTTTCCTTAGCAAGTTCTGATTGAAGAGATGCATACCTCTTTAATAATTCATCTTTGACAATGACAGCATCATCTCTTTCTTTCTGAACTTCCAACATCTGAACTAATTCTTTTTCTAGATAATCATTCCTTTTCTTTACACTTAGAGTTTCAGATTTTAATCTTTCATTTTCTAAAGTCTGATCTCTAAAGCTGATATGCAAAGTTTTAAGAAACAATCTTAACTCAGTTATATCTTCAGTATCAAAGGCAAGAGTAGAATGAGGTACCTTTGCAGTAGATTCAGAGTTGTTGTCAGTGTTTGCCATCAGAGCATAATTGACTTCTTCCTCTGAATCAGATGTATCTGTCCAGTTTCCTTTCTTGGTGATAAAGGCTTTTTCTTTTTCCTTCTTGGCTTTCTTGCATTCAGATGCAAAGTGACCCTTTTCACCACAGTTGAAACAGGTATACTTGTCAGCCTTTCCAGCTTTCCCTTCCTTGCCCTCATTCTTCTTGAAGTTCTTCTTATCATAAACTCTGTCAGAGTTTCTGTCTTTCCTTGAAAAACTTTTGCCTTTGTTGAACTTTTTGTAGGCCAACTTCTTGAAGCTTTTCACCATCAATGCTGCCAACTGCATCATCTCATCATCACTTTCTTCAGAGTCTGAGGGATTATCAGAGTTTGAGTCATCAGAGTTTGATGACTCACTATCAGACTTTGTGACATGAGCTTTTCCCTTGCTTTTAGCAGCCTCCTCTTGAACTTTTAGAGCAACAGACTTTGATTTTCCTCCATGACGTTTGCTCCTTTGCTCCATCTCAAGTTCATGAGTCTTCAGTCTTCCATAAACATCATCAAGAGACATTTCTCCAAGATCAAGATTGTCTCTTATTGTAGTGACTTTCAAATCCCATTTTTCAGGAAGAGCCAGAAGGAATTTGAGGTTTGAGTCTTCAAGATCATATTCCTTGTTCACTAGAGATAATTCATTCAACAGTTTGACAAATCTGTCATACAGATCTGTCAAGGACTCACCAGATTTGGAGTCAAAGTGCTCATACTCCAGTGTAAGGATTGTTTTTCTGTTTTTCTTTTTGGCCTGAGTTCCCTGACATCTGGTTTCCAGAGCATCCCAGATTTGTTTAGCAGTTTTGCACCCAATTACCCTATTAGACATTGCATTATCAAGGGCACTGTGCAGAAGGTGTTTCACCTTAGAGTCTTTACCAATTGACAGGATGTCCTCAGGGGTATAATCTTTCTTTTCTTTTGGAACCATCTTCTGAGGTTCATCTGCAAGCCCAACAGAGAGCTTGGTGGGCATATGTGGTCCATCATAGATCCTGTCAAGGTATTCTGGATCAACAGAGTCTAAGAATATGATCATTCTCTCTTTCCAGACTGGATATTCAGATGCCTTAAGGATTGGAACTCTAAAGGATGAAGCTTGTGATTTTTCAGACATGATTGTGATTAAGATCTCACTGTAGTAATCTTAACAGAGCTGGCTCTGATACCACTTGTTAGGTCCTATAAACTCACTATATAAGATGATATAGTGATCACAATCTGTAACACAGTATGACAATATAAGAGATTGAAAACAATAAACTCTTATTCACAAAGTTTGAATGGTTACAAAAACTCTCTCAGTAATTTATATTGTATTACTAAGAGCTGCTAGGGTTCTTAACAATATACTCGATAACTCTACTCTTATAGAGTAACCCTAATCTGTGTTTATATAGACACAGTTACAAAATCAATCTCTGATTTGATATCCTATAAATCAGCTATGTATTCTATCAATCAAAGATTGCTCCAGTTTTCTGTTTAGTTTCCATAGTCAGCAAATCACTCCTCCGCTTCTATCCTTCCTTGAAGTATATCCGCTTCTGAGCTCTTTCCACGTGTAAACTCTGACGAGTCTTGACTATGTAAACTCTGATCAGACTTTATCAAACTCTGGTCAGACTTTACTAAACTCTGATCAGCTTCATCAAACTCTGATCAGCTTCCAGCTTAAACTCTGATCACTCCTGTTCTAAAACAAACTTTAAGAACATTAGTAATCATCAATTATATCTAACATATGTTCTTGAGTTCCAAGAAAAGAGCTCGTGACAAACGTGTTAGTGTCATGGAGGCCAAAGTTGATGGGGTGATCAACGAACTCGAAACCAATTTCACACGGATTGAAGCCGGGATCTTAAACAGGGGAATGATGTTTTGGGATGCTTCAAGACTTTACATTTTTAAGTCCAAATTTTGTGAAGGCAAGAGAGATGTAAAGGTTGTAGAGAATTTCTTATGGGATCTCGAACAATACTTTAATGGCATGACGATTACAGACGAGCAAACTAAGGTATGCACCGCTTCTTGTTATCTTTCTGATATTGCAACGTTATGGTAGCGTAGAAAGCATGTTGATATAGAAAAGGGTTTATACACAATTGATACTTAAAGAGGATTTTAAGAAAGAAGCATTACGTGCAATTGATGCACATAGACCTTTTTCTATATCAACATGCTTTCTACGCCACCATAATGTTGCAATATCATAAAGACAGCAAGAAGCGGTGCGTACCTTAGTTTGCTCGTCTGTAATCCCCATGTCATCAAAGTATTGTTCGAGATCTCATAAGAAATTCTCTACCTCCTTTGCATCTCTCTTGCCTTCAAAATATTCGGGCTTAGTAATGTCAAGCCTGAAGCATCCCTAACCACCGCTCCCCCATTTAAGATCCCGACTTCAATACTTGTGAGTTGGGCCTTGAGTTCGTTGATCACCCCATCAACCTTGACCTCCATGACACTAACATATTTGTCATGAGCTATCATCTTTTCTTCGACCTCAAGAATATCGTTCTTGATTCCTGTCATATCCGTCTTAGTCTCTTCAAAATGCTCATGTGTCTCAAAGTTGTGTGACATTTGCACAAATCGTTAAATTAGCTCATTTATAGATTTTCTAGAGTATTAATCTTTTCACCAAGTAAATCATAGTTTTGACGAGACTTACTTGAACTTCGGGTCCTCTTATTCTTGTCACTGCATGAAATGTCTCTCTCTCATTCATTCATGGTGTTGGCATCTTCAACTCCGCTCGACATGATGACTTCTTTCCAAGTCACGCCTTTCGAAACCTGGCTCAGATACCAAGATGTCACGGGTCTAGAATTTTCTTAGTTCAACTGTGCCGGTACTTAGCTCTTGTCTCCCCTTGAAAATTGCTAAGCCAGCTTTTCTAACAACCAAGTGAGCTATCGAAAGAGAGAGAGAGAGAGAGAGAGAGAGAGAGCACTTAGGATATTTGAAGGAAAGAAAGACTTCTATTGAGGGGGCACAAGTGTTTTCAAGTTTTGAGAGACTACAACTTGTTGGTTGCCCTGTCTCTTGCTTTTATACTACTCCATATAGGGTTCCAGATCTCTAATTAATGTTTTCTCCACTAAGGAAGGTTTTAAGAATTCTCTCAAAATATCTAAGATATATTTACAAGTACATGAGTATTCTAGAATAGTCTATACATCTAGGGCCTACTACAATATTCTGGGATATTCTCGAAAGTTCTATGTGCGAGCAGGGCCGGCTCCAACAAATAAAAGGTCCTATGCAAGTATAAAAATTTAGGCCCCTGTATATTAAAGACCCTATGTAATTGCTATTTGATGTGACGAGTTTCTACGAGTAGCCTTGAAGCTCTAGTTCATGTTGATCTTGCTTGCTGATTTTGCTATTAAGAGATTAGATATTAGAGATAAGAGTTATCTAAAAAGAGCAAATTGAGTAAAGAGAGACGCAGACCGGGAGGGTTGTTTGGCTTTTCAATTTCCGACGACGTTGTGTTCATTTCATTTTACTACCAACACTATTTCTCACCAACAAAACCAATCAATCAATAGAAGTTTAAGTTTAGGTTGTATATTACAGTATTATATATGTAGTTGTTAATTTGAAAATGGCCCCTTTGAAGCAGGCTCCATGCCATTGCATGGGCTGCATAGGGTTAAAGCCAGCTCTGTATGCGAGAAGAGCATAATGGCCCCCAAATTAGGCAGCTTGCGACACTCCCCACCTAATTCGGAGATGGCATCGTCGATGAGCGGTGGTCTATGATCTCCTTTCAAAATGATCACAAGCATGGGCGGACCGTCATATGGGCTGAGGTTGGTCCCAGCCCAGGTGAAATTTCGGACAACTCAATAATATTTATATATAAATTAAAGCCCAGCCCGGCAGAAAAAAAAATAAGAGTGGGCTGAATAATCCAAATCCAGTCAAGAAAATGTCTCTGCTTGCGTTATAAAACAGTTACTCCTATAAAATTGAAAAAAGAAAATAACCCTCCTTGTACATTGTTTAACAAAAATAAGTTAAACACTTTAAAAAATTAGTTCTTCTAAATTGTTATCGGGCCCAGTTGTGTAGTACAAAATAATTAATATTTTCATTTTTTTTTACTATTTAAAATTGTAAGATTGTAAGATGTGCTTTGAATATGTGATTTATGTGTGCTAGATAGACATGTATTACCATCTTAGTATTTTATTTGTATTTTATTAGATTTAATATTAAATAATAGAATCATTTTGGACAGGGTGTCATGATAGAATCAGTTGGGATATTATAATTAATTTTTAGTGATTTTTTAGTGAAAAATGATAAGATTTTATTTTTTATAATGTGTAAACCAGTGAGATTTCTATATAAAAAATAATGATTTTATAATATATAAACTAGTGAGACTTTAATATTAAAAATAGTGATATTATAATGTACAAACTAGTGATTTTTGCAGTTAATATAGTGCTAAAATATTAGCCAGAATTAGGTTCCAGTTTAGAATTTTGTTACTACTAGGGAATTTTGCCCGCGCTACGCGAGCTTCCGTTAAAATGCTACTTAATTTCAATAACTTCATTTTTATTAATGGTGATGTTTATTAGAAAAAATATGCTTCATTACATATAGTCTGCGAATTATACTTATGATCCATAACGAACCCACTAAACTCTTGCATCATGACACATCGTATAAAAAGAGTTAGAAAGAAATTATTTTTGGGTTAGGCCATTATAATAATCGATCACAATGCGAGTTAGAAAAAATTATGACACTAAAGAATTATTCATATGCATAGTATAATGCTTACAAAACCAAAACAAACAGAAACAAAGGGATAGTCGACAAATAATGGAAACAGAACCACAAACTATAAATTATTTTTGGCTGCCATAAAATATAATTATAATACAAAATCAGTCTCTATAACTTATACCAATAGTATACCAGTAAAGAATCTTTGAAAAAAAATAATTAAAAAAAAGCTTTATACTAACAGTTTAACCGATACTAACACAATATATTGACTAATTCTCCTTAGTTATCATAAAGAAATCGTAATCCTTATTTTTTTTCTTATCCTTATCGAATGAATAATATAATTATTTTGATTTCAGCATCAACACTATGAATTTTAATTACAAAATTTTAAAAAATCATAACATATTAATATTTTTAAAGAATTTTTATGAGTTTATTTAAAAAAAGAAAACTAAACTTAGGACATCTTTAAGGGTTTTAAAGGAGATGAAACGTTTATCAACACTTGAAAACAGAGTTTGTCCAAAAAAATAACTCTGCATGCTCTTCGAAACTTAGCCAAGCGAAGAAGACGATAGAAAAAGCTTCAGCAACGACAACAAAGATGGATTCGGCTTTGACAATGGTGGAATCAAACTCGAGCAAGGTACAACGCTCGATAAACCGTATAAGGGTTTTTTCTCTCGATTGTAATGTGTTCAGTTTACTACTTAAAACCCTGATTTCAATTTTGCACACTACACATATTGATCAACGATGCAAATGTATGTTTGATTCTCTTAGAATTCCTGTGGTACATGGTGCTTCGTTTTAGTTAAATGCACTCACTGGTTTTAGGGGTTTTAAGGATTCCAGATACTTAAAATTCAGAGATTGGATTCTTTGTTTTGATATTGTTAAGTAGCTTTAGTCTAGTGTGTGCAAGTTATCCTGATTTGCTCTGTACTCTACTGTATTCTTGCCGAGAATCTATAAGTCCAGTTTGTTTTTTGTTATATTGATGATTTGGTTTAGCATTATTTGTTGTAAAAAATTCAGGTCAAGTCAGATTTTGATTTTATACTGGGAATTGTGAATTGACAATGTGCGTATAGAATTATGTTATTCATCATTTGATGGACTTCGTCCAGTGAACAAATACACGTCATCCAAACCTTGGCAAAAGCAATGAACAAAATATGAGCTACAAAGTATTGTAGATTGCTCTTTAGAATTGATGTTATTTGTTATCCATGTTTTTCTTGGACTAACCAAAATTTGTCAAGTTACAATATGTATGTCATGTAAGCTCTAGAGATATATTGCACATTTTGTCAAGTCTAAACAGACTTTGTGCATTGGAACTAAATGCACTGCGCATTATGTATGTTCTGAACAGGACCTGGCTAGAAAAAAGAGAGAATTAGTGGCAAAGTGGGAAGGAGTTTGTGGCAGTGGTAAGATATAGTTATGATCTAAATGACTGACTATATAACCTTTATGTTTCCCATTAAGATTGATTGTTCTTATAATTGTTTTCCAGGAAAGCAATCGGTTCTGTACAGCTTTTTGGCAGTGAGCAAAGATATCAATAAGTTTGGGGTTCTGGTAAACAATAAGAAATTTGATTCCTAATTTTTACTGTGATAACCTTGGCATTTTCTGGTGTTTTTCACAACTTATTTGTTCTTTATAAACTGAATGCAGACTCTGCCAGAAGAATTTGTTGATACATTTGGTCACACATTGCCATTCATGATAGGAATTAGCTGTAAAAAAGTCTTGTGGTGTGTAGACTGCGATATTGAGCGGAAGGAAATATGTAGCCTAAATAGGTTTATGAAATATTACGGACTGAAGATCTTTAACCTGGTACAGTTTGATTACCTTGGAGAGGGTTTATTTGTGGTTAGACTATTCAAAGAAACCGCATTTGAAAGTAAATACCCCACTGACAGAGCAAACGACGTACAATGCAGCAAAGAATGGGAGGCACTTAACAGATCTCACCATGTTCTTGACACCAGCACACTTGAGGGTGAGAAAGCAATAGCATCGATTTCTTTCAATGCATGCTCGAGCCGAACTGACTACGTATATCTGCTGTATGTGGAATCAGATGTTGATCATAGCAGAGGCGACATGGTAAATCTTTTTAAATTTTATGTTGCCTGCTGTACACGTAAACTAATTTGCAAAATTATTCATCTATTAAGAATGTGTATTGTTATTCTGTTACATTTGCAGATCTTATCGCCTATGTGGGAGGATTATTATAAACATTGGGAGGATGGCAGTTTAGTTGTTTTTAAGTTTCTTGAGAGGTCATGGACAATGGAGATTAAAAAAAGAGGTGAAGTATGCTATCTAGGAAAAGGACTGGTGGAGTTTGTGAGTGGCGCAGGAATGAGAGATGGTGATTTCCTTGTGGCCTTTAGAGAAAATGAAGAAATCAAAGACTGTCTGAGAGTTTGCATCTATGATCACGAAGACCATGGGTTGGACTTGGTGAAAGGTATACATATCGGAAACTAATTATATAGACTCACCTGAGCCTTATTTTTATTTTTAACCAAAAAGTTGTTTTCCTATTCACGTTCATGCAGTGTTATCTGATCCAGTGCCACAGAAATGGAGCAAGTCCTTCTTCAAGGTTGTGTATGAAAATGCGTCTGAATGTGGACAATTCGTAAGCACACCTACATCTTTTTATGTTATTCTAACTATATAGAATAAACATGTATTAGGGATCTATCTCAACACTATACCGTTACAATTTGAAATCTAAGACACCTGTGCTAAAACAGTAGACATAAAAAACATAGATTATGGTTATATATATACAAACTGTGCAAATAAATATATCTGACGCATATATTACAAATCCTGAATCAAAGCTTAATGTTGAAAAAAAATCCTAAACTGAAGCAACTAAGATAATGAGCGTATTTAAATTTAATATGCAGTTTATGGAATGGAAATGGACGGTCTGCAGACGGAGAAAAGAGTTAAAACATGTTGAAAAACTATATTATTGCAGTACATAGGCACAGGTCGTAATATATTTGTCAAATTAAATTATAAGTGTGTCATGTGTGAAGATGTTCGTGTAAATTTTTTTTACATGAAACTTCTCAAAAGTTTGATGTTTTCTTTCAGCTTTTTAAGTGACGTATATAAATAAAATTTATACATTGGACTAACTATAATTTTATCGCAACCAAACGTCCAGGTGTATTAGTGTGCAACCCATCTAATTGTAAAAGTGCTTTGATTTTTCTCCAGCATAATCAAAGTCTTTATGTACTGCCTCCAATCAAAAACTTCCTCACCGGCATGAGATTTATCCAATACCTAAGACTTCTAGCTTGTTTAATTAAATTAAGCAAATTTTAAAACATAACCTTACACTGATTTCTAAAGTATACGTGCTTTGTTTTTCAATTCTGGGATTAATATTTTTAACTGTAGATTCACAGTGTTCTAAGGCACATGTAGTACTCTGCTCTAGAAATAAGCGTAAAAATATTATCATCATATCTGTTAAATATTTCCAATTCAAAGCAAACTGTTATATATGCAGTTGTACATATCTGCACTAAGAATGGTGGAAAAAATTAAATCGATGAATCCATTGTAGTTACTCAACTGTGCCTTCATTTCTTTACAAAAACTAAAGCCACAGCAGGTCAATGAGCAGTTTTCCTAGTCTGTGAAATATCACATATTATTGTATCAGGTTTTATGAAGTATACAGAGCGTTATTGGACATTAGTGTGTCTCTTCGCATTTTATATAATCTACAGGGATTACTGCTGAGCTTTCTAATATTGCTTACTGTGTACAAATGGATTAAAGTATATGATCCAATTAGTTTATATATTTTACTGTGTGCTCGTGAACATAAACAAATCCTACAGGCGCAGCACCATAATACAGTTGTAAAAAATTTCACACAGTTCTCCTGTATTTGGCCACTGATTTTATCGTATTATTATTCTAAGTTTCCTGACAGCAGATAGTGTCTATTTGGTGATTTTTTAATTGTATATTCAGTTAAAAATCAGTGATTTGTGTATTCTGCAGATGGTGCCATTTCTGGTAAACCAATTCTACAGGTGGAAGCTAACGCAGATAAAGATACTCTATGTAGGTGGCCTGGATTGGGGATTTAAGTATAAACCATTCCCAGGTTATATCTATAATTTGGAAGAAATGATCACGCAATTCAGACTGAAAGTGAAGGAGACGATTATCTTCACATTCAATGAGTCAGATGTAATGTATGCTAGAGTGTATCAGTCCAATGGCGCAGAGATCGACTACAGATCAAGGACAAAGCGTGGACAGGATGATAATGCTGCTGATTGGATCTGGAGCTTTGAAGAAAATCTCGAATCAGGTTAAACAAATTATGTGCTACAATAACTTTTATAGCTAAAAATATAAAAGTGTCCCCGTTTATTGGTTTATAGCAATAATCTAATTGTAAGTGTCCGAACGCTACAATCAATCCACTATTTGGTGACATTGTCTTTTTCTGTGGACCGATAGGAGTAGGGGGAGACGAAGACATTGCATTTGATGATCCAATGGATGTCGAAGATGATGCTGGGGTTGTGCGTGAGTTTGCAACGTGCTTGACAGCGGGAAACGTTGACAAAAAAACTCACGGACTGGTAATACTTTGGCAAATGCTCAATGCTTAATATATTAAAGGTTAATATGATGACATGTATTATCCAGCATTTTGATGTATATTCTATGGATGACTATCTCAGTTTATTCCTCACACAATCAAGCCTGCTGGTGGTGTATGGAAGAGAACACAAAAGATAAAATTTATCACAGATAAGGGTGTCTGGGATATTGGCATAACAAACACAGGGGCAAGACCAAGATTTTCAGCTGGGTGGAATAAATTCATTCGCGGTAATGAATACACAGCTGGCCAGAAGCTTATGTTCAGATTGGTCGAACATGATGACTACATTGATTTCCTAATCAGTAAAATTTAGAGGATTTTAAACTTAGTTCAAACTGAAACTGTGAGCTTTTGGCATTACAATCTGATTTGTAATGGTTTCCGATTAAGAACTATCAACAGCAGCTTCGGACATATTATTTACTCGTCTGCCTAAGCTAGATTTATTGATTGCAAACATTGTGCACTGCTTGATAAGCTGGAAGACCAAAGTTTGGTTATCAATTCATTTTCTTCCTGATCATTTTTTGGAATGATAACCTAATGGTTATTATCAATGAGTCATGAAATTTTACATTCCATAACAACATGTGCGTGTCCTTAAAACATTTAACTTTATGTTTAGTCAATCCTAAGGAAACTATACAATGATAAAAGGCATGCTTGCAGACAGTAACAGAACTACATACAAAATGTTAAATATATAAAACTCATATTCCAATATAGCAGAAAAGTTCATAAGACTTGAAATGTAATGCTTGCATGTGCAAATAACTGCATACGTCGAAAGTCTGTTTAAACTCATACCAATAATATTACAAATGAAAAGTCTTTAGTTCAAAATGATACATCAAACCAAAACTATAAATTCAACATAGCATTGTTCAATAAAAATAGCTAACATGAACTAATATCACTAAAAAGATATAATGTGAAATAGAGGATGAAACTCCATAACCATATACTATAAGTGATAAGATGAAAAAATGGTTGTCCCTTCTTATTTCTTCTTTACTGCAGTAAGTTTCGAAACAACATCTAGCCAAACCTATTTGAAGGAACAAAAAACAAAGACAACCATAAATTAAAGCCGGGAATTGTTTCTAGTATAAATGAGCAATATATTTTGTGTCAATGTGTAAAAGTCGCAGTACCTGTTTCGGAAGGAGAAAACATCAGAGTGATTAAGATTGAGATACATCCTTGAAGACTCCATGTTGGACAGCCGAACTACTCCTGTTAGAAATTATGTTAAATTGAAAATAATAGTGTATAAATAATATTGTGTATAAAATACTAATCGAGGAGCACTGCAGTACCATCGATACGGGATAGTTTGAAGCCAGCCAATATAACAACGACTGGTCTCTCAATTACATCGTTATATGCTTGATTCAGCTCCGTATTCATAGGTCCCCAATGTGTCACATAGCATGAATTACTTTGAATATACAATACCAAAAACAATAATTAACAGAACTACTGCAAATTAATTTAACTCGGAATAAAAACATTCAAAATTTCACGACAATAAAGATATGAAAGCAAGACAAAAACCTTCCATCATAGATTCTAAATTTCACGACATCTTTAAGTCCATCAATGGTTTGTACTTTTTGCAAAGGTTGTAGGTCTTCCAGCAGACCAATAACATCTAATTATGAGCGTTATCAGTAAGATTAGAGCGAACAAAACATATTTTTTAGGTACACAACAGTAAATCACATACCTATGGAGAAAGTACGGTACACAACATGACCATTTCCCCATACTAAGCCATCCAGTTCTGGAATTGTTTTATAATTGAATCTGTGAAAAGGAATAATTGTGGTGTCTTGCACATGAGGAGTGATCGTTGTGGAGTTTGTGAGCATGAGAATCCTTTGGTTTGGAACCGGCATGAAATCGCCGGTAGCATTGCTTACTCGAACGTCGACGATTGTGTAAACACGTCCTTCAACTAAGATGTATCTGATTTTTTCCCATAGCTCAGGATAGACAACAGCCGCGATTTGATTGTTCTGTGTAATGTAATTATGTAGAATTGTGTACAGACGATTGTGATGATAAAGACTACAAAATTAAAAAGAAAACGTGTGATGTTGGATTTTATCATATGTTACCAAACAATCTAATAGGATCATATTGTGGCGGAATACAGAGCCAGTCCTGGAGCCACTCCTGTAACGTGTCACCCATATTCTGGTAACACGAACCTTCAAATTCCAGCTAGTTTTTGAATCATCCAGCGCTGATATGTGGTCATGAGCTTCCATACCTATTAGACATAAGATACAATCATACAGTGGTTGGTGTAAATCTTATAAGAAAGCAAAGTTTTGAAAAAGTAGTATCATATTCACTGGAATCTGACGAACGCTGCGAAACTAACGTCTCTATAGCAATATATTATATGATAAGAAGATTTGAAGATTTATATAGGCAAAACGACTTGGACCAGAAGGGAAGTAAAGATTTCAGTAACAGATTGATATCTTCGCCCTAGAAATAGATCAGTCTGGCATATCTTATCAAATCAAGTATTTGCTGTAAATTTTTATAAACTGATCAACTGTATCATTAAATATCTTCATATAAGTTGCTCGTGTATTTTATTTTATACATAATGTTTATTGTACAGAGGGAGAATATTAAAGGTTTTAAATAGCAGGTGATTGATCTTAAGAATCACCTACCGACATATTTCTATAAGCTTTCAAAATCCATCGAGTAAAAAAAGTTGTAATTTAGTATTGTAAGAATTTGGTTACAGCTCCCTTAAATGAGAGATATATTCTTGTGTTAAAGTATTAAGAGATTTGTACCAAGATATACACATCATTAAATGATAATGATGGATTAAAAAATCCTTTTGAATGAGGCAAGACAAATTTAAAAGATACCTACGGTCTTTTTCGTACAGTTGTGTAGATTTTGGTACAGTTACACAACTCTTTTTTTTCGTGCGGCTCGTATCAAACATCACAATTTTTTATGCATTTTTCAGAACTCATACAGCTGTTACGCTGCTGTGATTTTAATCCTAATTAAGAACCATGGAAACAAATTTTGTCCTTTAAGAATAGAAAGATCAATTCTGAAGTACAACTTTTTGAACACAAATTGAACACGGAGCATTAAATCATGAGTGATTTGATTATCATATAAGCTCAAAATTATTTAGTTACTAAGAGACACTGCTGCAAATTAAAACACGGGTAACATGGAGATGCAGTGAAGCATGGCCTTCTCAAAATGACAGTGAACTCAATGTACTTTTCAACACTGGTCGATTAACCTGCAATAAATATCAAGGAATACAAAACTAAATAAGCTCACTTTAGAGTAGATCAATGATATAAGCTATACATAATGGTAAAATTCCATGAGTAGTACATGTAAACATCGGTCTTAAGATTGCAAAATCCTTAGAGCACTAAATCTAGAAAAAATAAAAAATTACTCCATAATTTCTAACAACATAACGAATTGACCAATAGCTTACCTACGTCGCATCTGGCTAACTGCATCATAGCTTATGTTTATATATGCTTTGGACGCAGATGTGCTGCTCAGTTGAAGAACACCTATATATTTATAATAAATGCATGTAAAAAGGTTAAAATGTGACTCCAAAGGAAAAATTAAAGTGACTGATATCAGGTTGCACCAAGACATTGATTAAAAAAAATTGAATAATCTATAAGGTATTATTGACCTTTGTGAAAATGAGGCTTCATCGACGATAAAATAACAATAGGGTTTGTTTGAAAATCACCCTCCAAAATAGGAAGAAGGCTCTGAACTATCTCGCCTGAGCAAACCACCCTCGTCATATTACTGATAAAGGAGGCATAAGTATTTTACTTATGAACTATAATCACTTCACTACTGATACAATACGTATATGGATATCTTTAAGTACAAATTAAACATGTTACCGTCCATCATAAAGATTGAAACGAACGCAGGTCCTTGGTGTGGCAGCAGAATCTTCAACTTTAACATCACCTATGTCAAGCATCACACCGAGAACATCTACAGGGATATCAAAACGATCAGTTGCTGCTTTTATATACTTTAAACTGTTATGGTTTTATCTGCAATATATTTAAGGGGTATTGAGAATAACCTAAAGCATACAAAGGCAACTGATCCGGTGCAAGGTTTCTGATTATAGAATATACATCCCCCAATTCTGTAATTTCAAACTTATGTCTTGCAATTAAGCCAAGCTCCAGTGGAACAGGGGTAACAGAAGTGGACTCGTTTAGTATAATGCACATAGCAGATGTCACTGGACGAAGGTAGCCTATGGATCTTCTTGTAGCAAAGTTCTCAATGATATACATATTCCCTTCAAAAAAATAAGAACCGAGAGAGGCACATGCCTCTGCTACGACAAAAGCATGAATATGGTAATCCTACGCATGTGAAATTAATTTTAAGTCAACAGGCAATATTTAAATTAAAACAGTATATAGGGACGGATGGCATATGCGTATTACCTCGATGTCAAGGAGTATCATGTTCATTCCAATTAGCTCGCGATTGGTAGAAAATGAGTTCCACGTGCGATTAACGCGTATCTTGATTTTCCAATCTGTCTTGGATAGTTCTAGTGATCTTAGACTATTAAACATGATCCTGCAAGAGAGGCAGCCAACAGCATTAGTTTGACAGATAAACCGAGTTCTATAATGTTTAATTACAGAAAACCGTCAAAAGCAGAGTATACTGGATATATCACGTAATAATTAGTAACAACAATTCGTGTAGAGGTGATGAGCAAAGCAACGACAAATGTCAAGAAAATAATGGGACGAACCTGGTATTTGATTCACCAGAGCTGATCGAAGAGAAGCTCCCTTGATGAAACGTAAACGTACAACTATACACACAGGTTTATATGTACACAGAATCACAAAAGGATAAGCACAGTTGGAAAACTCCACTAAAACAGGGATTTTGTGCCAATCATATAAAATGCAATTAAACAAAAATCGACGTTCAGATATGTACCGGTTGGTCTTATTAATAAGAAATCTGTTTCACAAATTACAAAGTAAGATAGTCTATAGCAGCATTATTGACTTAAGACCATCTGCAAGCACAAACAAAATTGTCACAATGGTCTGCTATATGTTGCAGTATGAAGTCCAAAAGGGAGAGTATTATTTATTATCATTCAAGATCAGTTACTACAGACAGCACTACTTTGGGTGATATCTTCAATTGAATATGAATAACGCCTGATAATTAATCTGTGTAAAAATTCTTACTATTATATTCTGAATCGTTTGTTACGTACATCAGCTTCAAAAATTCAGACGGAGGTAACGAAAAAAATACCAAAACATACAAAATCAAATGTACAACAATAAACAGTGTAGCTGGAATCATAAAAAAAGGGAAAAACAGCCATAAAATTCAATGCTTGAAATAGTCTTATGAGTAAGAGGATAATAATCTCAGTTGATACAAACTTTAGCACAGTTAATCAACCACTGCATCTCCAAGAAACATAGCGTAAATGAAGCTTATAAATTAACAATGTGTAGCTGCGGCACATTAAAATTACATGAAAAATACTGGGAATGCTCGTAAATAAAAACAAAACAAACATGTCACAGCGCTGATAAATGATTGACCACACAAAGTGTTATTTGGTATGTCTTCTTTGTGAATTAAAACCAAGTTCAGAAGCCAAGAACACGCTAATGCACAGAATAGCCACATCGTGGAAGTCTAGTGTCGAAGACGATAATGACAGCTTCAAACTGTGTACTTTTGGGTACGTTTTTTTACTTAGAACTGATCACGTAGCCTGCAATGCAAACCAAAAACAAACTAAGGCAAGTTGCACTAAAGAAGACCTTTAACCGTAACTATAATAAGAATAAAGGTCAAAAGATAAAACATGATCCAAGACTCATTAGCATGAAATAATATAAGTGTCGTACGGTGTTAGATAACAACAATAATAGTTTTATGCACAAAAAAGGAAATTACCTTTGACGAATCTGCCAGACTACATGGTAACGAATGTTTGCATACACTTTGGTTGCTTCAGTGCTACTAACTTGGAGGACACCTGGTGGATACAGAGCAAGGCAATTAACTAAATTGCTGGACTAATAAGTATAGCTCTATTAGTTAGTGTCGATTAAAAAACTTCTGACACAGAGCAAGAAAAACTAAATTTCATGGAATTTACCATTGCGAAAATGAGGCCTCATTGAAGTTAAAATAACAATAGGATCCAATTGATAATCACCATCGAATATGTGGCCGAGCAATGTTACTTTCTCGTCATTAAAAACTACTCTTATCATGTTGCTGCCATTTACAAAAGATGTAGTTACCTTTTGTAGTTGTAAAACGAATTCAAGCATAATTTAATAGCCTGAGATAATATCTTATTGCTTTTTACGTATTATTACCGTCCATCATACAGATTAAAATGAATGGATTGCCGCATTCCAGGTGTGGTAGCTTCAACTACAGTTTCACCCTTGTCGAGAATAATACCGACAATATCTACATGTAACATGGATTATTAGAAAAGGACGATAATTGAGTGAGTACACAGTATGTAACAAAATTGAGAGTTGTGACCTAAAGCGTATATGGGTGGCTGACCCGGAGCAAGGTTCCTAGCAACGGAGTATATGTCTCCTATCTCGGTAATTTCAAACTTATACCTAGGAAATCTTACAATCTCCAAAGGGATATTAGTAACAATTGAACCTTCATTCAATATAATGCAAATTTCAGAAGTAACAGGTCTAAGAGTGCCTATTGCCCTTCTTGTCATAAAATTCTCAATGATATACATGCCACCTTCATAAAAAGGGTGATCAAGACCTTCTAATGCTTCTGGAATAACAAAAGCATGGACATGGAAATCCTATGACAAATATATAATTCACAGTTAGGTAGTTACTTAAAATAGAAGGTATTATACGTTTTATGCGTTGATGAACTGTATGTAATAGCTCTGAATCGACCATGATAAGGTTCATTCCAATGAATTCATGACTGCTGCTAAACGAATCCCATGCTCGAGTAACACGAATCTTGATTTTCCAATCCGTCCTGGATAGTTGAAGGGAGTTCAGTCTGTTAAACATTTTTCTGAAACAGGAAAACAGAAGAAGCAAGGTTAACCGTTATAATTTTGTGATTAGAACACACCAAACTACCAACAATGGAGCATTGTGTTCCGACTAATATGAACAAAGAGAAAGAGCTACACATACGCTTCGATGTTAATATATTTTCACCTAATCAAAATGATCTCAGTAACCCAATATAGTTAGCCGTATATTTGAGTGTACATCACACATGGAAATCCCCCAAAATTAAGGGGATTTGCCTCAATCACTTATGGCAGGAGTTATCTTAAATTGTATAATTGTATACGATATAAGGTAAATTTTATTATAATGTTCAAAATATATATGATATAACTGCACAGGTCAAAAAAAACATTCACTATCTTAAATTTACTATTAATACTGATTTGTGGGAACGTGAATGTGTCAAATTCTAATGTACTTTTAAAATTTGAATAATATTGTATTACCTATTATTTAAAATTCTGGAATAAATATATGATAACTTCGACATTGAAGTATGTATCTGTTATTTTACACCAACTATGAGAAAGATTGTAGAAGGGGGGGGGTTGAATACAATCTTTTACAAATTTAACAGATTCAAGAATAATACACTAAGAACACAATAAACAGAAAAACACCAAGTATTAAAAATACGGGTGGATTGAATGATCCACCCGTGAGATTTTATATAGAAGAATCTGTGGATTGTTTTACAATTCGCACAGCTGCTGGTTCATCACTCAAAGCAAGTTCTAACTCTCAGGTTTTTCTCTCAAGTAATTTGAACAAGTTCAACTGATGCTTCTAACTTGGTTATATACTCCAAGTTTTACAAAGCTTTTAGCTAGATTACAAAATGCACTCTAATCTAAAAACAATGCTGCACAACTTTGTCTTATGCATGCTTTCTGAGATGTCTTCATCTTTGACCATCATCTTGATTTGATCCAGATTGCACTGCATGAGATAAGTATGTTTCTGCTTCTTCTTTATTTTCCTAATTAGGCTTCCATGTCTATTTTAGTGTAATTCGATCCATGTGATTTGTCAGACTTAAGCTCTAGTCACTTTCAACTGCTCTTTGCTTCATCAGTTGAAAGTTCTGGTTGCTTTCAACTGCTCTTGACTTTATCAGTTGAATGCCCGGCTCATCAGTTGAATGAATTACAAACTCTATCAGTTGAATGCTGTTCCAGTCTCATCAGTTGAATTCCTCAGCATCATCCGTTGAACACTTTGTCTTCAGTTGAATGCTTGATTTTCATCAGTTGAAACATCATCCAGTCTTCATCAGTTGAATAGTTACATCTCATCAGTTGAATATCCTTCACTTAGATAAAATTACATGGCATTGGATATTTACAATTAGCCATCCTATTCTACCCATCCGTTGATAATTCCCAAAGACAAGAAATGTAACAATTACAACTGAAATTTGATAAAGATTCTAAGTAAGACATGTTACAAAATGTTTATGTTATCATCAAAACTTATTGATTCCTAACAATCTCCCCCAATTTATGACTGGAGAAGATGCAGACATAAATTCTACACTTGATGATAACAAAACATTAATAAAATAAAATGCAGAATTTAAATACAAGAGTTAGAAAAGTTTACAGATGATTATGCTCCTCTAGACTGAGCAGTTACTTGTTCCTAGAAGATCTTCTTCTTCTGGACTTAAGTTTTTCTTCAAGAATATTAATCTGCTTCTGAAAGATCCTGTAGAACCATTCTTCATCACTATCTTGTCTGTTGAGCTTGGATTGGAGAGTCTTCAGAGTATTCAAGCTAGCAACCTTGAGTTGATCTTTAGGTCTGAAAAATCTCCTAACACCTTGATTGTCCCTAAATTCCATGACTGGAGTAGGTTCATGATGAATTTTCTTTCCAGTGTAGGGAATTTTCAGCCTTCTTTGTAGACTAGCATCTGAATTCCATTCCTTCCTGATCTCAAGGATTCTCTTTAGTACCATTTGCTTTGCAGGTGGTGTAAATCCTCCAGTCCTCTTCATAGATCCATATATTTTTGTTAGAGAACTGAATCCCTCAGAATTCAGAACTCTGTGAAGAGGCCAGATGACATCACCCTTGTTTTTGTAAGAGAATACCAATCTTTCAGGTAACTTTGAAGTTGCTTCTATTCCTCTTACTTCTTGAAGATCATCCAGCTCCAGATCCAACTCAGAAATTTCTTCAATGTTAGCAATGATGAGATAGTCATCAGGGTTCTCAGGTTCTTTTGGAGGTTTAGGAGGGTTAGCCATCCTTTTAGCCACAGACTTGACTTTCTTCTTTGGCTTGGAAGATTCTTGGACAAGAAAAGCTGGAATTGGAATATCTTCCAAGTCAATTGGCTCCTCCTTTGGCATTATTGGCTCATCATGGAAGTTGACATCTGGATGTACTACTGTGGTATCCTTGATTGGAGAAGAAGGCTTTGAGATAGGCTTTTCTGGCACTTCTTCTCTTCTCTTGGCTGCCTCAGGCATCTTAGTTTTAGATTTGACTCTCTTTTTCTTTGGAGAAGATTCAAGAGGCAATCCTTTCTCATTTAAAAGCTCAGCTGCCAACTCCTCTTCCAGCTCAATAGCATACCTTTCATCCACCTCTATTTGGTTCAAAGAGAGTTGGGATTCAAACTCCTCTTTTTCACATTCTCTGGCCACCTCTTCAGCTTTTGCAAATGAGTAGTGAGGATGGCCAGTTCCAATAAACAGCTTCTGGCCTTCTCTGTAGATGATGGCAAAATGAGCCTTTAAGGCCACATCTGCACAGTCTTTATAGCTTTTGATTTCTTGGCCCAAAAGCTTGTACTCATTTTTGTCAGGCCTGGCTAGTGGAAAGTAGATTGAGCTTGAGTCTTTCCCAGGCTTGGAGTAACCACAATTGTTTGGAAACAGAATGGGCTTGAATTCACTCACAATTGATGGCTCACCCTTTTCTGACTTGGAAGGGATGACAATCTCAGGTGTAATCACCCTGAGAATTGTGGTTGTGGTTGGAAAAGAGATTTGAGCTGTAGTGGCTGTAGAAGATGTGGAAGATTTCTTGCCCAGTTGAGCCACTCTCTTTGCAATGGAGTCCAATTCTTTCATCCTGGCAATCTTCTGCTTTTCCCTTTCAGTGTGGAAAGGGGGAGGAATTTGACTGATCAATTCTGCAGGAGTTGGTAATTCTTTCTCCCCCTTTTTGTTAGCAGCAAGTGTAGGGGATGAACTGGGAAGTGAAACACCAGAGGCAAGAAGAAGATGTTGAAGCAGTCCAGTCTGAATTCTTTGATGCTGCAACATCTCATCCATTCTAGAGTATAAGGTGTAGACATTACCTTCCAGAGCTTCCACTTGCTTCTCCAATTGTAGTTGTTTTTGCTCAGATGCAGAAAGAGCTGATTTGACCTGAGCTGGAAGCTTTTCATCAATTTGCTTGGTCAGATCAGTCTTAACAGAGGCAATAAGAGAATTGAGATGCTCTATCTCATGCTGAAAATGGAGAGATTGAAACTTGTGAAGCTTGAGATTGTCTAGTGCTTGACTGGCAATGGTGGCAGAGATGACTGGAGAAGAGGATGAGCTTCCAGGTTGTGATTGAAGAATGGTGGAGGCTTGCCTTTCCAGCTCCATGCTAACAACAGTTGCATTGGCAGACTGCATGGAGAGCCATGAAGGTAGAGAAGTTGTAGGTTGTTCAACAAGAGATTCCTCAAGAGCATCATTGAGGTCTTCATCACTATCATCATAATGAAAATCATCTCCAGCATTGGCAGGCAGAGCTGTGAATGCCTCCTTTGCTCTAAGCATGGAAGATGTAGTGTGAATCAGATTGAGGTGCCTCTCAGCTGCTTGATTGTCCAATCTGGCAAAATCTTGAATGGAAGACATCCCATGAGTAAAAGTCTCAGGGTCTAGTGAAACACCATCCAATATGGATCTGTATTCAGCTTGAAACTCTTGTTCACTAAACCCTTCATTGACACCTGCATTTCTCTCAATTTCTCTCTGTTCTTGCATCAAGGGCTCCCCTTGGCTCACCACACCACTCACCTCTCCCTCACTTACCCTTACTAAAGGGTCACTCTTATCCTCTCCTTTTTCCTGGCTAGAAGAAAATGCCAGACTCTCCACACCCTCTCCTTTTGCCAGCTCACTAGGCTGCCTCTCCACTCCATAGCTCACTCCACTCAATCCTAGAAGTGTTTGTTCTACCATGTGATCAACTGCTGTAGAAAAAGGTAAATTAATTGAAGTAGCAGCAGTTGTCAACTGATGAGGGACATCAGTTGAAACATGAGTAGAGGATGCATTCAACTGATGAGAGCTGTTAAGCATATCAGTTGAAGGACAAACACTTGTCAACTGATGAGGGAGATCAGTTGAAGAAGATGAAGAAATAGGTTTAGAGGCTGTGACAGTTGAGTCTGTAGTGATTGATTTTAAAGGAAAATCCACAGAACACACTGTCACAGAGGAAGGAAATGGAAGAGAAGGATCCAACAAATCATCAAAATGATGATGATCAATCTCAGATGGGGGCTTCTCCATGAAATCTAAAGATGGAGAATTTACAAGTGTGGTGTGAATTAATTCCACATCCACAGAAGAGGTTGGGGATTGTGTTTGAGTAGTAGAGATGGTAAGATCATAAATATGGGTGATTGGTTGAGATGAAGAAGGGGACTGTGACTCCACATTTATTGGAGTCACATCAATCTGACTTTGAGAAGTTAAAGGCATAAAATCCAGAATGGATGCCTGTGTGTGTGCAGAGTGCTTCAGTTTTTCACTTCTTAGCTTCTTTCTCCCATAAGCTTTTATTGGTGAAGAAGTGTTGTCCCTCCCCCTCTTTAACTGTGTCCCTGGTTGAGGACTATTTTCAATAGCAACATCCTTTTGGGAGGATGCTGCTAGGGATGAGTTTAATTCCATATTAACCTCTACAGTCTTTTGGGAGACTGCAGAGTGGCCAGGCTGGTCAGCACACACCTTTCCATCCTTATTCTTAGGGCTTCTTTTATGTTCACCCTTTCCCTCCCCCTCACATCCTCCAATCACACTCCCCTCAGGTTTGTGTTTCTTGGATTTTACAACAGATGTCTTTTGGGAGGCATCTGAGGTTGGTTTAGAAGACTTGTTTTTAGAAGGTTTTGCCACTTGTGTGGACTGTTGATGGGCCTCTTCAACAGCCCTGATGGCAGAAAGCAAAGAAGGTGAGGGTTGAGAAAGAGTAGTAGGAAAGCCATGTACCTCTTTGTGCTTTCCAGCCTCCATTGTTGGCAGGTACACCACCTCTAAGGAGGGATATAAATTCATCCTAAAGAGGTCTTTAAAGACTCTCTTTTCCTGCACAAAACTGGGAAGCTTGGCTTCCTTGTTAGTAATAACTAGCTTTTTGTTGAGATGATTAGCTAGCATCATGAGAAATCTGACATAATAAATATTCCTAGGTCTACCAGTTTTATCACCTAGTTTCTCCCCAATTTCTTGGATCATCAAACCACCAAAGTTGAAATATTCATTAGTCAGGTACATGTAAAGCATTTGTAAAATCTGGGAAGTGAGAGCATTGAAATTACTAATCTTACCAGAAAATGCCTTAATAAAAGCATCACATAAATAACTCCATTCTCTCCTAAGACCCCTTCTTTCTATTTTACCTAAGGCATCAGTTGGCAAAACATAATTCATGGCATAAAGTAAATTAACCAACTGATTATCACTAGGCAAAGATAAAACAGTATCTTCAGGAATCTTAAAGCATGCTTTCATAACATCAGCATTGACAGAATGAATTTTATTATTAACAGAGAAAGTTAGAGTTTCATGCTCACTATTAAACTCTGCAGAAGTCCACATCTCTTCTACTATTTCATGGTAGATGATAGGAGCTTCAAGCATAGCATAAGAGAGCTGGCTTGACTTGATGAACTCCATCATCCTGTGATACTCCTTCTCCTCCACAGCCTTGGTATCCACAAATGACGCGAAGTTGTTCTTCTCATAAATAAACCCACTTGGAGCAGTATACTTCTTCATTGGTGCCATTGTAGTTACAGAGAGAGCTTGAGGAAAAATTAGAGTTTGCTTTTGCACAGAGAGAGAAGAGAACTTGAAGAATTCGAAAGAGTGAGATGAAAGGAAGTAAAAATAAATCAAAACACTTAAATACTTTCTCAGAAAATTGCTGTGATTGGCTGAGAAATTACCGTTGAGAAGAAATTACTCTTATTTATCTCTACAAAAATTACACACACGATCGTGTGTATAAAGTAAGTGAGAGACAAAAGAAATTTCAACGGCTCAGATCTGATAATACTTTCAACGGATGAAATAAGCGCCTCTTTGAACTTCCTGTTCAACTGATGAAGATCAGTTGAAGGCGTCTTCAACTGGTGTCATCAGTTGAATGAAAAACAGCGCAAGAGGATATTGTTTCAAGCATCAGTTGAAGCAATTTCACTAGTTCATCAGTTGAAATATTATAGACTTTATCCAGAGTTATGATTAATTTAATTTTGATAAATCAAAATTAATCAAATTCTGGCTGCCAAATTACAGACAAATTCACTCTAAATTAGGAGAAATTTAACATACCTAATTTACTTACCAACCTTGTGAATGTGGATTCATCAAGAGGCTTTGTGAAAATATCTGCAATCTGTTCTTCACTTGGAACAAAATGCATTTCAACAGTACCAGCCATCACATGTTCTCTTATGAAGTGGTATTTGATGTCAATGTGCTTGGTTCTTGAGTGTTGTACTGGATTTTCAGTTATAGCAATAGCACTGGTGTTGTCACAAAATATTGGGATTTTTGAGAGATTTAATCCATAATCAAGTAATTGATTTCTCATCCACAATAGTTGTGCACAACAGCTTCCAGCTGCAATGTACTCAGCCTCAGCTGTAGAGGTTGATACAGAATTTTGCTTTTTGCTAAACCAAGAAATCAATCTGTCACCAAGAAATTGACAGGTGCCTGTTGTACTTTTTCTATCAATTTTACATCCTGCAAAATCAGCATCTGAATATCCAATTAGATCAAATCCAGAGTCTTTAGGGTACCAAATACCAAGATTTGGTGTTCCCTTAAGATATCTGAATATTCTTTTTATAGCAATAAGATGTGATTCTTTAGGATCAGATTGAAATCTAGCACAGAGACATGTAGAAAACATAATATCTGGTCTACTAGCTGTCAAATATAAAAGAGAACCAACCATGCCTCTATAATTAGAGATGTCCACAGATTTCTCATTAGGACTTAATTCTAATTTAGTGGCTGTTGGCATGGGAGTCTTAGCTTCTTTGCAATCCAATAAATCAAACTTTTTAAGTAGATCATAAATGTACTTAGTTTGATTTATGAATATACCTTCCTTTACTTGTTTAACTTGTAAACCAAGAAAGTAGGTGAGCTCTCCCATCATGCTCATCTCATACTGACTTTTCATTAGATTAGCAAACTTCTTGCAAAGTTTCTCATCTGTAGAACCAAAGATTATATCATCTACATAAATTTGAACCAGAATAAAGGCACCATTTACATTTCTGTAAAATAGTGTTTTATCCACAGTTCCTCTGGAAAAATGATTATCTAACAAGAATTGAGACAGAGTGTCATACCATGCCCTAGGTGCTTGCTTTAGTCCATAGAGAGCTTTTAATAAAAAGTAAACATACTCTGGAAATTCTGGATCTTCAAAACCAGGAGGCTGACTGACATATACCTCCTCTTCCAGTTCACCATTTAGAAAAGCACTCTTGACATCCATTTGATAAACTTTAAAGTTTGCATGAGCAGCATAGGCCAGGAAGATTCTTATTGCTTCCAGTCTTGCAACTGGTGCAAAGGTCTCATCAAAATCAATTCCTTCAGATTGAGAGTATCCTTTAGCAACAAGCCTTGCCTTGTTTCTGGTGACAACTCCATTCTCATCCACCTTGTTTCTGAATACCCACCTTGTTCCTACAATTGTTCTGTTTTTAGGTTTGGGTACCAGCTTCCATACATTGTTTCTCTCAAATTGATTTAATTCTTCTTGCATAGCAAGAACCCAATCAGCATCTTTGAGAGCATCTTCTATGACTTTAGGTTCATCCTGTGAAAGGAATGCACTATACAGACACTCATCTTGAGTTGCTCTTCTTGTTTGTACAGATGCATTTGCATCTCCAATAATTAGCTCAAAAGGATGATCCCTTGTCCACTTTCTTTGTGGTGGAAGTGATTGTCTTGATGATGTGGCTTCATTATTGAAGTTCAGGTTTCCATGTTGGAAAGCTCCCCCTAAATTTGACATCTCATTATTTCTAGACTGATTGAAACTTTGAGACATTCTTTCAACTGATGATCCTTGAGGTGTTTCAACTGATCCTTCCAATGTAGTTTCAACTGATGCTTCAGTTGAGTTTCCAATAGCAGTTGTTTCTTGCACCAGAGAGTCATCAGTTGGAATATTAATTCCAGGATTGATTCCAACATTTTGAATAATGTCATCATCATCATCACTGTCATACAGATCACCTTCACCTTCATTCTCAAATCTGAGATTATCATGAAATCCTTCATCTGAGAATCCTTGAATCTTCTTATCATCAAAAACTACATGGATTGATTCCATAACAATGTTGGTTCTCAGATTATATACTCTAAATGATTTTCCATCAGAGTATCCAACAAAAATAGCTTCATCTGCCTTGGCCTCAAATTTTCCAAGATTTTCACCTTGATTTCTTAGAACATAACACTTGCATCCAAAAACATGAAGAAAGCTAATTGTTGGCTTCTTTCCTTTGAAGAGTTGAAAGGGAGTTAGATTATGAGGTTTGGTAATTAGTGAGATGTTTTGAGTGAAACAAGCAGTGTTCACAGCTTCAGCCCAAAAATAGGTTGGAAGTTGAGCTTCATTAATCATGGTTCTTGCAGCCTCAATAAGAGTTCTATTCTTTCTTTCAACAACACCATTTTGTTGTGGAGTTCTTGGTGCAGAGAACTCATGAATAATTCCCTCTTCTTCACAAAATTCTTTCATCACAGAGTTCTTGAATTCTGTTCCATTGTCACTTCTTATCCTACCAACTTTGACATCTGGATTGTTGTTTAATGCCTTGATATGATTGATGATGATTTTCCCAGCTTCATCCTTAGAATGTAGGAAGAAAGTCCAAGTAAATTTTGAAAAATCATCAACAATCACTAAGCAATATTTCTTCTTTGAAATGGACATTATGTTGACTGGTCCAAATAAATCCATATGCAAGAGCTGAAGGGGCTTCACAATTGATGAAAGAGTCTTGCTTTTGAAAGAGCTTCTCTTTTGCTTTCCTAGCTGACAGGCTCCACAGAGTCCATCTTTTGAGAATTCCAGCTTTGGTAGACCTCTTACCAAGTCCTTCTTTACTAACTCATTCAAGGTTTTGAAATTTAGATGTGACAATCTCTTATGCCATAGCCAACTGTCATCTGAGCTTGCTTTGCTGAGAAGGCAAGTGATAGATTCAGACTTGACAGAATTGAAGTCAGCTACATACACATTTCCTTTCCTTTGTCCAATCAGAACCACATTGTTGTCATCTCCTTTGGTGACAACACAGGCTGCAGGATTGAAATTGACTTTGTAACCTTTGTCACAGAGCTGACTGATGCTAAGCAAGTTGTGCTTAAGACCAGACACCAATGCAACTTCATCAATGATGACATTCTCTTTTGCAATCAAGCCATATCCCATAGTATATCCTTTGCTGTCATCTCCAAAGGTAATGCTAGGGCCAGCTTTCTCCACAAACTTTGTGAGCAGGGAGGAATCACCAGTCATGTGCCTGGAGCATCCACTATCCAAGTACCACAAATTCTTCTTGTGGTTTCCCTGCACACATTTTACAAACAGATCAAGTTGATTTTGGTACCCAAATTGCTTTGGGTCCAGATTTGTTAGTCTTAGCAGCCTTTTCCACTTTCTCAACCTTTTCCTTGGATTGAATTGGTTCAATCTTTGGTTTTGGTTGAGAAATTGGAACATCAACTCTGTTTTCAAACACAGGTCTTTGAGACATGCATAAATTGTTCATTCCATGCAAGTTTGAATGAAACTGAGGCATGTTAAAGGCATTGAAATAAGGATTGAACATATATGGCATGTTAGGCTGAGAATAAGGATTGTGAGGCAATAAACCAGGCATCATGTTCATAGCAGATAAATTCATGTGAGGAACAGATGTCATAGGAATAGGCAAGGATAAATTAGGAGCAACCACAGTTTTACAATTAGCAGATAAATGATTTACACTACCACACTTGCTGCAGGTTTTCCTAAGAGCACTAGCATTGGGAGTGTAATTGGTGTGCTTGTTAACTCCTATTTTGCCATTTCTATTTCCTTTCTTCTTTTTAGTCTCCTCAGATTTATGCTCATTAGTATCCAAATTCTTCTTGTTCTTGTTACTGGAATGAAGAGTGTTATTAACACTATCACTGGTCTCAGAAGAACTATTCTCACCTTTAACAAAATTCTTTTTAACAGGACCATATTTCTTGTTAAGCTTCTTGAGAACATTCTTGTCAACTGATGAGTTTTTGTTCAACTGATGACTCTCATCAGTTGAGACTTTGCTCTTCAACTGATGATCATCATCAGTATTCTCATCACCTGAACTGTTCTCAGATATCTTAAGCACTTTCTTATTCCTCTTCCACTCATTCTCTACAAAGGTCTCTCTACCTTGCATGTTGATAATATTGGTGGAAACATCCCTACCAGATTTCCATTTGGCAATAATCTCTTGTTCCTTATCAAGCTGCTTTCTTATGATCTCTTCTCTTTTCAGAACAACCAAGAGATCATCCTTGGCTGTCTGACACTCAATTTTCAGCTTCTCAAACTCAATAAATTGAGCTTCTAAAACACTGTTTCTATCACTAAGAAAGGTGTTAGCTTCCTTAATCCTACTATTTTCCTTAGTGAGAGATTTTAAAGAAACATGCAAGTGATACAATTCTGTAGACATTTCATTAATAGTAGCATTGCATTCATCTTTAGTTAACTCAACTAGGTTTGTAGTGAATACCTGACTACTGCTTCCAGTGTTTTCTTCTTGATCTGTGGAGTTGGCCATTAGAGCTAGATTGACAAACTCCTCCTCTTCATCAGAATCATCTCCAGCTGCCCAATCATCCTTTGTGATGAATGCTCTTTCTTTTTGTTTGAGAAGTTCATAATATTTCTTTTTGTAGTCAATGTTTTCACTTGACTTCTTCTCAACTTCAGGCTTTCTGCACTCATTTGCAAAGTGACCTGCATTCCCACAGTTGAAGCACTTGAATTTTGATCTGTCTACCATGCTTCTATCAGACTTGGGATTGCCTTTAAAAGATTTTGCAGAATTAAAATTCTTTTTGAATTTCAGTTTGGAGAATCTTCTTGACAGGAAGGCTAGATGTTCATCAATTCCATCACTTTCTTCACCAGAATCAGCTACTTCTTTCTCCTTTCTTCTTCCTTTGCTTGACTCTGAGCTCTCCTCTTTGACCAACTTCTCAGTTTCTTCAACTTGAGACTTTCCCTTGTCCTTGACAGTATCCTCCAGAGATGCAACTAGAGCCACAGATGAATGCCCTTTCTTTTGGCTTTTCTCAATCTCTTCATCTTGTTCCATTTCAAGCTCATAAGTCTTTAAGGTTCCATACAGTCTCTCTAGAGTATAGTCTTTAAACTCTTGTGTATTTCTGAGAGAGACTGTCATGGGCTTCCATTCTTTGGGAAGAGCTCTTAAGAATTTCAAGTTTGAATCCTTAACTTGATATACTCTTCCAAAGAGCTTTAGACCATTTAACAGTTTTTGAAATCTGTTAAATGTATCACTCAAACTTTCACCAGCCTTGAAATGGAATGACTCATATTGTTGAATAAGAAGCTGCATTTTGTTCTCTCTTACTTGCTCATTCCCTTCACAGATGGTCCTGATGGTGTCCCAGACTTCTTTGGCACTTGTGCAGCTAATAACACTATCAATCATTTCTTGATCCAAACCATTGAACAGAAGGTTCATGGTTTTCTTGTCCTTGTGCACTTCTTCAGTATCTTCTTGAGAATATTCATGGATAGGTTTTGGAATCATCTTACCTACCATGTCTTCACCATCAGCTCCAATACTTGTGCAGACCTTCATGGGGACATGAGGTCCTTTTTCAATGCAGTTCACATAGCTTTCATCAATGGACAACAGATGCAGATGCATTCTCACTTTCCAGTGAAAATAGTTGTCTTTGTCAAGAACAGGAATCTTCACTCCAGCATCCTTCTTTCCCATCTTTCTCTAGCAGTGTTGATCTTTTTCCCTGTTTGTTGGGAACCTGGCTCTGATACCAATTGTTATTTTACACCAACTATGAGAAAGATTGTAGAAGGGGGGGGGGGTTGAATACAATCTTTTACAAATTTAACAGATTCAAGAATAATACACTAAGAACACAATAAACAGAAAAACACCAAGTATTAAAAATACGGGTGGATTGAATGATCCACCCGTGAGATTTTATATAGAAGAATCTGTGGATTGTTTTACAATTCGCACAGCTGCTGGTTCATCACTCAAAGCAAGTTCTAACTCTCAGGTTTTTCTCTCAAGTAATTTGAACAAGTTCAACTGATGCTTCTAACTTGGTTATATACTCCAAGTTTTACAAAGCTTTTAGCTAGATTACAAAATGCACTCTAATCTAAAAACAATGCTGCACAACTTTGTCTTATGCATGCTTTCTGAGATGTCTTCATCTTTGACCATCATCTTGATTTGATCCAGATTGCACTGCATGAGATAAGTATGTTTCTGCTTCTTCTTTATTTTCCTAATTAGGCTTCCATGTCTATTTTAGTGTAATTCGATCCATGTGATTTGTCAGACTTAAGCTCTAGTCACTTTCAACTGCTCTTTGCTTCATCAGTTGAAAGTTCTGGTTGCTTTCAACTGCTCTTGACTTTATCAGTTGAATGCCCGGCTCATCAGTTGAATGAATTACAAACTCTATCAGTTGAATGCTGTTCCAGTCTCATCAGTTGAATTCCTCAGCATCATCCGTTGAACACTTTGTCTTCAGTTGAATGCTTGATTTTCATCAGTTGAAACATCATCCAGTCTTCATCAGTTGAATAGTTACATCTCATCAGTTGAATATCCTTCACTTAGATAAAATTACATGGCATTGGATATTTACAATTAGCCATCCTATTCTACCCATCCGTTGATAATTCCCAAAGACAAGAAATGTAACAATTACAACTGAAATTTGATAAAGATTCTAAGTAAGACATGTTACAAAATGTTTATGTTATCATCAAAACTTATTGATTCCTAACAGTATCAGTAGAAAATTGTGATTTCTACTTGAGGAAACATAATTTTCTGTAAATAAATTAGTCTCAACAAACTAATTTTTTTTTCAGTCCATGACAGCATCTAATTTATGTTTTGTTGGAGATATTTCTACCTTTGTTAATTTGTGTTCGAATCATGTACATCACATAGACCATAGTAAATATATTATTGTATATTTGTACATTACAAAAATTTTATAGTTCTGTAAAAATAATGACACTTATAATACGTATAAACTGCGCTTTTTAAATTCAGTGATATGAAATAAAAAAATTTATTTTCCAGTTCATGATTGTATCAAAAATATGATTTTTTGGAAACGTACAAACAATCGTTATTTTGTGATCGATTTATGGAGATATATAAGCTATTTGTCAATTGTTAATTGTTAATGATTTGATCTATAAACCAATTTATAATTGTTAATTGTTAATGATTCCTGTAAAAATGACTGTCCTGTGTGTTCCAATTCAATGATTTAATTATATATCAATAAAAAATAAGGTAACAAATTATACCTGTTTAATTTTAAAAAGGAATGAACAGGTGAAGTTGACCAATACCAACTTTATAGTAATTTATACCAAACTACACAAATGTAGTCAATAAGAGCTTTAAAGTTCAAATAAAATTGACACAGTCAAGGTCAACTGTGCAATTCGAGAAATATTTGGATCCAAGAAAAATGAAAAGCCTAGTTCCTATACTATTTTTGTTTTGTGCTTTAATATCAGTTGTGATTTTGAAAATTAATTGGTAAGTTTTATAGTACAACCAATTTTAATATCTACTTCTTCGACATCCTCTTCATTTATTTTTTTGATAATGAGCATTAGATGCAGGAACGCCAGTGGGTTTTTAAACGCAATTTTTCGGTGTGAAAATTTTTTTGGTTCTGCGCTGCAATATCAATTGTTTTTCAAAATTTTGAGTAGAAAGAACTTAGATTATTACTTATTCGACATACACTAAATTTATTCTGATATTGAGTAATCTGTAGACGAATGCCAGTGATGTAACATATCTTGATGACTAAATAAATTACGATGATTATTAACATAAAAATTAAATAACTTCCTGACAAAAATCGAGTAATAATTCATGTTATGAGTTGCATGTTTTACTTCGACCATGATTAATACTTATATGAATGGGAGTGTGTTTTTAAATTTATTTTCTTGTACAGGAATATTCACATATAAAATTATTTTTTATTTTGTACAGGAATATTCACATATAAAATTTTTATCTTGTACAGGAATATTCACATATAAAATTTTCTTGTACAGGAATATTCACATATTTATTTTTTATTCCCTGTACAGGAATATTCACATATAAAATTAAAAAACCGAAGAATGAATCACTAATTGATGCAACAGATGAATATTTTTTTCCTCTTACGATATTTAAAAAAGTACAACCAATTTTAATATCTACATCTTCGACATCCTCTTAATTTTTTTTTTGATAATGAGCATTAGATGCAGGAACGCCAGTGGGTTTTTAAAATTAAATTTTTCGGTGTGTAAATTTTTTTGGTTCTGCGCTGCAATATCAATTTTTTTTCAAAATTTTGAGTAGAAAGAACTTAGATTATTACTTATTCGACATACACTAAATTTATTCTGATATTGAGTAATCTGTAGACGAATGCCAGTGATGTAACATATCTTGATGACTAAATAAATTACGATGATTATTAACATAAAAATTAAATAACTTTTTGACAAAAATCGAGTAATAATTCATGTTATGAGTTGCATGTTTTACTTCGACGTTGAATTATACTTATATGAATGGGAGTGGGTTTTTAAATTAATTTTCTTGTACAGGAATATTCACATATAAAATTATTTTATATTTTGTACAGGAATATTCACATATATAATTTTTATCTTGTACAGGAATATTCACATATAAAATTTTCTTGTACAGGAATATTCAAATATTTATTTTTTATTCCCTGTGCAGGACTATTCACAAAAAAAATTAAAAAACCGAAGAATGAATTACTAATTGATGCAACATATGAATATTTTTTTCCTCTTACGCTATTTAATAACTGAAACCTTATTTTGAAGCAGCAATAGAATGAGCTCTTCTCCCGATAAAGGTTGTTTCCCCCGATTTATTTTGTTCTTTCTTATTATCATTTATGGACAATTATATAACTTAACCTCATAAATTTATAAATTAGTCATATTAGGATTAATTTATGACATTATAATATTGCAAAACTAAATCTAACATTAACCAAGATTTACAATAGTGCAGAGAGATTTGTGTTATAATGCATTGGATAATAATACACTGTAATATTATAATTTTTTCCAGTCATAACTTAAAAAACTGGAAATTGTTTATTGAAGCCACATAATCTATTTTATGTGGTATAGCATATCACATTAAAATGCACAAATCAGTTGCAAGATGGACAAAAGAAAATAATTATAAGATATTATCAAGCATGATAAGCAAAGTCTGATGGAATGCATTAAGCAAACTGAATTCCTACCAAGCACAATATGCATTGGCTTCATGGTGGAGAATCTTCCTGCATAAATGTATATATATCTCAGCATATATATCAAGCTGAAAAAATAAGAAGACGGAAACAAAAAAAGGAATCCAAACGGGAGCGTACCATCTTGATTTTCTTTGCCACAGACTCAGAAGAACCTGGGGTTTGAAAGAGCTCAATGCCAACAATAGGCTGTCATGAACATAATTTAGAGAACTGTTAGCGTAAACCAAAGTAGTATGCACACAATCTATCATCCTGAATAACCTAAAAACACTTATGTTGAACATACAGAAACACCATCCATTGAAAATGAGGTGCTGGCCTGAGAAGGGGTAGACTGGATAATGGCAGTCTCAAACATTGATGAATCACATAAATCAGCAACATTGTAGAGATTGCTGTCTCCACTGACATTAGCATCTGTCAACTGTAAAATAGCAGTCACTTCTTTTCCAACAATGGTTTTGAACACAGCAGACTCAGCAGTGACAGAACTATCCTGAAAATCACAGTGTGGATTTTAGCATAAGAAAGATATTTATGAACTATGTTCCAGTAGATTCAGTACTAAAAATTTGATACCTTCTTCATGAGATTTAGAATGTTAGCAACAGTAGTAGCTCCCATCCGCTTCACAACTCGGTCAAGGAGTATGACGTTGGTCACTAACGTGGTGTCATCTGCAAGTACCACGATGCGAAACCTAATTTGGGAATAAAATACATTGTGAGTTTGCATAATAATGTTATGATGCAAAATGAAATGGCAGTGGATGTACCTTTTCTCACAGTATCCAAAATTGCGTTTACACTCAGCACACTTGAACTTTTTATCAACCTTTTCAACCTCAGCATGACAGGACACACAGCTATTGAACCACCAACTGTCTTCCTCCTCGACTTTGGTTATGACAAACTTGACGACAACAGTCCTCTGAAATTGATTGTTAATATATGAAATAAGTTGAAAGAAAACCAAACATCACATACAGTCTGTACTAATACCATCCAGGCAGTGTCGAGTTCAATAATCAATATCAATAATCAATAATAATTAAAACGAATGCAGCGGTCTTCCAGCTATACCTTAAGCACAAAGGACAAAGAATTCTCAATAAGATCCTTGAATGATGTCCTCTCAATCACAGCTCTAGGAGCAGGTTCAGAACTGGAATCAGCAGTGTCTGGAGGTGACTTGTAGCCTTCCTCAAGCAACCTTGAAGCAATGCATGGACATATGTTATCACATTAAGCACATTCAGTAATTGTAAGCCTAAGTTACGTGAAATTAAAGCTTATAGTGAATATCTATGCTAAATTGGAACTACATAACCTCTCACGGAACTCAGTCACTGGGTCAATATCCAGATTAAAGTAAATCTTTGTAGAAGGCAGCGCACCAATCTGATTCTCCTCTGAGAAAGTACAGGGTAAAATATTAAAGTCCAGTAAATGCTGAGCCATATACAAATACATAAGTTTAGAAACATACGCCTGAAAGTCGATAGCTTGGCGCTTGTAAGTATCCCAACAACAGGTTTCTGCAGCTCGTCAGTATAGCTCTGACTAACAGAGCTAGCAAAGTCACCCCAAAGTGTAACACTGAATTTAAGTCTGAGAAGACGCAGAAATGGTTTATCCAAAATTTTAAATTCATCAAGCGTCGTATAAGTTAAAGACTATAGTAGTATGACAGCAAAGTAAACAAACGTTGTATATGAAACTAAATGCATACCTGCCATCGGTAAACATAAAACGTGTCTGATCTCTCTCTCCATATTTAGTTGGCACACGTTTGACACGCTTGAAATGTTCAATGACGCCAATTACGTCTAACAAAACAAAGTGAATGTAACAGTAAATTAAATATATATACGATTACATGGCATTGTATTTTATATGAAAGAATGTAGTGCAAATGTTACAATTTGTAATTAACGCACCGTAAGCAAATTCTGGATTCTGATTCTCTGTCAGACGATTACATTCTTCAAGCAAATCTCCCATGTCCATAAACTCAAACTTATGATTTGGAATCATAGCATCCTCCTCAACACACTCAATAATAGTACTACTGAGCAGTCTAATGCAAAGCCTTGTTGAAACAGGTCTCAGTTTCCCAATAGTGTCTCTGACCTGAAAGTTCTCGAAAGTGTAAACTTTCCCTTCAGCGACCTCCTTACCAATAGCACGCCAGTTATCTGGATAAACGTAAGCATGTACGTGGGTATTCTGCAGCAAGCAACACATATACTAATAATCAGAATCTGGACGCAACAGAAAAACCATAAAGTACGACATGAAATAATAATATTAACTCACATCATCATCGAGGAGGATCAAGTTGTACCCCTTGATTGTTGACGTTTCAGGAGAGAACGTAGGCCAGAAACGGGTAAGCCGTGCCTTGATTCTCCAATTAGTTCTCGACTTCTCAAGGTCCTGGATGTGATCAAACATTCACCCCTGCATTTTTACTGACAAATGAATATGTAACACAACTTCTGTATATTTCAAATGCTGAACTTTTTCTGAACTATCAAGGAAAAGAGTGGCTTAAATAGACAACTCCTACAGGATGTAAATAGGTTGATATATCTTAGCACAAAGGCTGTTGCGCCAATTTAGGAGTGATAGATGCAGTGCCTGATATGGCCAGTAGAAATGTGTTATCATTTGCTTATTATCTACAAATAAGGAAGAGATATGATCAATGACTTGATTTTATTGATTGAGAGAATACCTTACAGCTACGACCAAGGCCGATAATCGCGTCGCTACACATACGTTACAAAATGCAGCTGCTATATACTACATGTGTGATTCTCCTTATTTAAGGAAATCATCATAAAAAAAATAAATTGTGTGATATGCATCCAAAAAATTAGGGCTAACAACCTTTTTTTTTTTCAGTCCATGATTGTATATAATTTATGATTTTTTGGATATATTTCTCCCTTTGTTATTTTGTGTTCGAATTTTGTACAGCACATAGAACACAGTAAATATATATCATTGAAAGTTTGTACATTACAACCAATTTTTTAGTGCTGAAAAAAGAATGACACGTATAATACGTAAACAATGCGCTTTTTAAATTTATTGATATGAACTAACAATATTGATTTTTAAGTTCATGACTGTATTTGCACTATGATTTTTCGTTGTCATCCAAACAATTTTTACTTTGTGATCTATTTTTGTAGATGTATAAATTAATTGTCAATTGGTAATGGCTAATGATTTGATCTATTAACTAAATTTATTTTATCATTAAGTGTTAATGATTCCTGTTTAAGAGGTAAGGTTTATAGTACAACCAATTTAAATCTATACCTCTTTTAAATCTTATAAATTTATTTTGATACTGAGTAATAAGTATAGGAACGCTAGTGGCTTTTTAAAATAATTTTCTTATTTTATTATTTTATTATAAAATAATAAAATATTCCTTGTAAAGAAATATTCACCTATAAAATTAAAAAAACCAACAATGAATTACTAATTGTTGCAACATATGAATGGTTTTTTCCTCTTCTCAATATTTAACAACTGAAAGCTTCTTCATAATCTATCGTGTAATCATAACTTAATGCCTATCGACGTAGAAGAAAATTCTATGTTTATCACTGTAAAACTAATTTTATGTCTTTTCGTACACATTAAAATGATGGCGGTTACAAAAATAAAAAGGGACAGAAGCTGAAGTCTTGACATATTTTTCGAAGGGAAACTGAAAATTCTTTGAACCACGAAAAATTATGAAAAAAATTTACAATTTACAAAGCTTTATAGTTGTGCGAAGAAAGATGTGTTATAATGCATTGGATAATAATACATATGTTACCATGAAACCATTCTCTCGTGTCAGAAAAATTTTAAAATTATTTACACTTCACGTCGGATTTTAATTTCTCCATGTAAATAAATTTTTAGTAGTATGACATTTTTATTATAAAATTTGCACAGATCAGTTAAAATTGAAATTATTATTTTATCCAGAATATAAAATATTTAAGTGTAAGAGTTTATTTTATTTTATACCTCCATGTTTGTTATGTACTGAAAGAGCTGGTCATATTATGAACGTTAGTTATGTTAAAAAAAGGTAATGCAACTTACCATTTCATGTAAGTTATCTGCGTGCTCTAATTTCACTCAACTTGTTTAATTATGCTTAGTATGTTGGAATATATAACATGCATATAACTCTATAATTTCTAATGATATTGTCCAATTTTTCACGTACATTTATCACGTACAGATTAACTAAATCAATGCAGTTACTGGCCCATTATTACCACGTTGTGGACGATCGTGTGTATCCCCATCACGGTAATGAGCCTCTATATGTGTGGATAAGCAAAATAATTTAGTAATTCACCCTACAAACACATAAACATTGGCAAAACCTGATACAATGGATCCCAGGGGAACGAAGAGGAAGCATTCCGAGAGTGTGCAGGACGGCCTAGTCGTAGAGCTAACAAAACTAAACAATGATTCTGCCAATCTAAACAGCGACATGAAAGCAGCCAATGAAGACTTTGCAATGATGTACAAAAGCATGACAGATAGACAGGCAGAGATTCTAACACGCGGATTGTTCCTGGAAGAACAGCATAGGTAGATCAATACTTCTATGCTTATCATTAATACAGGTAATACATGATTCTTTGTTTTTTTTTATGTAGGAGAGTAATTGAGTTACTCAATCGTGGAGAAGACGTTGTGGGAGTTACTTCTACTGGGGATGAGGAAAGAGCACGGACGTCAGGCAACACAGATATAAGAAAGCTAGCCAGGGAATCCGACGAATCTTTGAGGGATCACAGGGTATAGAGAGAGATTGAATTACAGGAGCAGGAGAAACTATTCAAGCAGTACAAAGGGATGCTAGAACAAAACATGACTGGGATGAGAGAAAGGGCAGAAATTATTGAAAAACAAAGGCGCTTGCTCTCTCCAAAACTAATACAACTCTCAAGGTCTGAGGCCGAGGGATCTCTTCAAAAGTGATCGATTGAAGATAGTGTGCTGATGCAGAGGAGTCATATGTCGTCTCTCTAGTGTGTCTAGTCTTATATTTCATCTGTCATGTCTTTAATATGTCCTGGTATTTTATCTAATTAGAAGATCAAGACCTGCTCTGTTATCTCTACGTAATTCATTGTTAGTAATATGAAGTAACTATTATATGCTTTGGTGTTGAAATTATTGACGTTGTGCTATGTAGAATGATAAGTTTTAAAGGTATTCTTGCTTGATTTACATATACAAACTTTGTAATTTTTTATATATAATACTATACAATGTCACAAATGCTTTTTTTTTCTCTTTGTATCTTTATTGTTTTTTAATTTTATGCGCGGTATCATTTCTATGCGCGGTATCAGATGCTTTTTACCAGCATGGGAACCGGACATTATTTCACATTCAATAGTGTTCTTCTTGCATCCAGTCACTATCATCCGAGTTCCGTTGCAAAGACCGTTTATCTGGTTTAAGTTCCTCATCAGCATAACTGGAGTACCAACTTTTACCCTCAATTCATGTTTAGGAATGCAAGGCAGGTTCAAAGAATTTAGATATTCGATTGGGAACGACTCGTCAAAATCATTCTCTTCTACACCCTGGTCTTCTAATGAGTCCTGACTCAGGTATGTATACGTCTCTCCGGGAAGTTTGTCAAGAATAGCGTAATTTATGTCATCAACAACTGCATTTGTTGGCGTGAGAATGGCACGGGAACTAAAATACTCAGAAGATGAACATCGGTTTGCAAAATCTGGATAGACAACATCAATCAGATCCTGTATTGGTTTGTCCTCGGAGTGAATAACATGCTGCTGTGGTAATCTAAATAATACCTCAGAAACATGCTCCTTGAAGCTAATTGGATCGACCTTCCCATCTCCAACTTTTAACTGCCAGTCACTAAACTCTTTTATAAGTCTGTTTTGCTCATCTGTGTTGCCAGCATGCAAACGCATATTCCGAAAAAGGAGGAAGACCTTGCAGTGTTCCCACAGTCGAGAATTATTCAGAGAAGCACCAACAATATCGGGTCTCCCTGCCTTGGGGATAACAGGTAAGATTTGACGAAAATCGCCGCCAAACACAACGGTTATGCCTCCAAAAGGTTTTTGAGCTTTTTCCGGGTTGACAGCAGACATTATATCCCGTATGCTGCGGTCCACACACTCAAACGCGTAACGATGCTGCATCGGAGCCTCGTCCCAAATGATTAAATCAGTGCTTTGAAGAAGTTCTGCAATTTCGGTGCCGTGCTTTATTCCAGCTGAAGAGTACTAATCAAGCTTGAGAGGTATGTGGAAGCGAGAGTGAGCGGTCCTCCCACCAGGGAGAAGCGTGGCAGCAATCCCAGAAGATGCCACAGGGAGAACTATCTGGCGGTTGGCACGAAGTGCAGCAATTATCGTCTGCCATAGGAAAGTCTTACCACAACCGCCAGAACCGTGTACAAAGAAAAGACCACCTTCCTTCGTATTAACAGACTTTATGACTGAGTCGTGAACAATCTTCTGCTCTGCATTAAGTTTTTTATGATTAGTGTCGTGTTTTTCCTTCATTTCTTGAACATCATAGGAAGTTTCTTCAGCGATGAGTCGGTTGGAATCAGATGAAATGTAAATTTCTGGTGGGAATGGCATATCAGGGAAGTCTCTCAAACTTTTTCCAATATCGCTAAAGAGCTTCTCAATTTCTGTATAAACAGGAAGAATCGTGAGTAAATATAATCAAAGTGTACTGAGTCACCAACAACTCAGCACATAAAAAAAACCACAAATTACTTTATCTACGCTCATCCTATCTTATAAACATTCATAACTACCAGTACTTATCCTCTATACATTAGTCATTGTAGTTTACAACATGAATCCTCAGACAACAACGTTGATTTCAAATGTGGATGTTGTGTCGTGTGGTTAATCTACAAAAGATACTGGCTACAATTAATTAATATCTCAAATACTCATAATGATGATAACTGGGAGGTCTCAGCGAGACTAAAGTTGGTGGTTTGTACTCTATTTTGCTGATCCTCCAACAGATTCATGTTTTAAACTGCCACATATAAACTGTATATTTAAACTAACCGATAGAGGTCATATAGTGTTAAATAAATAAGGAACAGCTAAGAGGCATAATGAACGCCGACACAAATGAACCAAAATAGCTATTTAAAACTAAGTGCGTTTCAGATTATATACATGCTATTAACAAAGAATATTACCTGAAAGTGCATAATTCTGTAAGTCGGTCTCTGTAAGTTCTAGTTCAAAATTACCAGTCACATTACGGCGCTTGACTAAAATGTCTTCGGACATGCACCTCCAGTGACACTTCCATAGGAAATGAGGATCGGCAACAGAACTGTAAGATAGGATGTTCACAAACATCTCCCTAAGTTGATGAGGAAATGATGATTGTGCATTCTCAGACAAAGCATCATGCCACTGTTTATCATTCTGCAACAATCCCAAGGCACCACATGCCTCTTTATATGTATCGTGCAACACTCCATCGATAGTGCGAAGATCCTCAAATTTAGTACATCCCTTTTTCCGTAACAACAACATTCGAAGATAGAGCAGGTCACCAGCAGTTGGATGAACTTCCGATAGCCTGCCAACAACCTCACCTCTCTGCCTATATTTCCACTTGCACTCTTTGGGGAGCCATGTAAAATATGTAGGAAACTCAGCATATGTGTAATTCCTAGCCTCTGGAAGCTTTTGATTTGCTACGAACCAAGCCTCAAGTTTGCTCATTTTCGCATCTGCACGTTTGCAAACATTTTGAAGGGAATCTCCTGTCTTGAAGCTCACGTATTTGCTCTCTAGTAGATGAATTGGTAGACGATCAACAGATGGCCATCTTGAATGAATATCAAAACCCAATATCCTCCACGCAGCTTCAGATGCACACACGTATCGACCATCCAAGTAATGTTTAACTTCATCAAATATCTTGGACTTGGAGGCTGCTGATGCAATGTTCGCAGAATTATCATTCTTCCGCTTTAGAAGCATTGTAGCAGTGTCATGGCCTTTTAGGCAATACTTAAATAAGTACTTCAAAGATCGTGAATTATTGCATATTTCTAGGTTGATGTGACACTGAAAACGAAGCAACAATTCCCTGTTGTAAGGAACAACAAATTTATTATCAAGTATCACACCTTTTCTCAACACAGTCCTTCCAGTGTTGCGACGCCGGTATATGGGAAACCCAGATTCATCAAAACATGTAACTCCATTATACCTGGACCATGACGTAACAAACATTTATATAATACAATGTGATGGTGCACTGGCAATTTATCTATATATGCAAACGTAAAATATATACCTCTTGGGAAAATGACGTCCACATCTGCCATTGACCATGCAAGCGGAATAAGTTGCATCTTTACCGCATGGACCATGGATCATATAATTTTTCACCGCATTGTATCCAATGCTATCCTCGTGCTCATCTGGTATTTCTGCACTCACTAACTTGTCAATTTGCTCCGCAGTCTTAGGCTTATCCCTGTCGTCGAGCCAGATCAACATATGAGCATGTGGCAGGCCACGTTTTTGAAATTCAATGACGTGCATCACTGCAAATATGAAGAAAATTAAGGTCAGTAAGCAATCATTAGCACAAAGACAAACAGCTATGCATTTCATGTATAGTGGAAAAGGGTATGAATTACTTAACACCCAATACAGCGTCCGAAGAAATGTTTTTTTTTTAATGAAATCTATTAGCTAGTCAAGCTTCAATTTAAACACACGTGCAACCACATCTGGAGCATCGGCCACATTCACACCAGGCAGATGTTTCATCATCTCTTGTATCTCAGGCCATTTTGAATTCGTAGTCATTGTTAAGAATAAAGATGGATGGCCAATACTGCGACACAAAGCCAGTGAATCCTTGAATTACTGCGACATGTATCGTTTGGAACCTGTGAAGGAAGCAGGAAGTATAACACATTTACCAACGTGTGATGGATCATTGTCTCCACGACGTACAGCATCGCGGACAGATGTATAAAGATCAGAACGGATGGTAGTCTGATTTCTCGAAATCCAATCAAGTCTGTACTGTTCCATTGCCGTGAAAGCATCAATAACATATTGCTGCCACAACCTCCCACCAAGGTGCGGCGTCAAACCTGAAATGGAAAACAAACATGTCAACTTGAAATATAAATGAAAGTCACAATCATGAGATGTGTAGAACTCAATCACACTAAATATGAACATGATATTAGTTGACATTATTCTTTGAGATGTATAACAACCTTCATTAAGACGTATCATGAGCTTAGATGAATAATATTCTTTCATGGAGACATGATCCCTGATTTTTCTTTCACCTTCATGGTCATCAGGATCCTCTATTTGTAATCTCCTCTTCTTAACATTTCTCAGGGGAATTTTAGTGTGGTACCCATCCTCACTAAGTGGAAACAACAGTGGAAATTGGAGTTGCATAAAAAAGGGATCCGTCTCAAACACTCTTTTGAGATGACCTTGTTTGGTATGACAGACAGTATCTCTACAACCAGCCGTGTCTGCACTGGCATTGACTATCAGTCCAGCAACCTCGTTAGACGGGCCAATTATATTTGGACGACCATTCTGGGCCTGTGAAGAGATAAGGATCAACTTGAACTCCGTCTGATCACCATTCCTGTGTTTCTCACGTGCAGATCGGAAGTATCGTACCAGCTTATTCTTTTCATCAAGCATCATGGTTAAACCTTCAACTATCTCATGTCCACGTCGTCTGGCTTTGAACCGACTGCTCCAATTCGATTACTATTTTCATTATCGGTGTCATATATATATAGCTGACAGAATTTTGGTTTGAAGCCTTCTTCAGGGATAAGGCTACCAATAAAATGCATATTTTGACCCCTTATTTTAAAGCAAAATGGTGCTCCGCCCCTGTTTATCTTATGATCCACTTTGCCGTCGCTCGAACACATTGCAAACATGCAGTTATAAACCCTTATATTCTGTCGGAAATGAGGTGTTTTCGGACCACCATTAAGCAGAGATGCTAAAGGTTCTGGAGGGTGATCCTCTAAAGGGAGTATAACCTGGCCACTTTTGCAGCACAATGAGAAGGACGGGGGAGCATTCCGATTAGATTTGTTGTTGCGTTCCATATCCCACATTACAGCACGGCATATGGCACATGTAGCATTAGGAGGTCCAATGTTGCAGTAACCCTTCCACATGTCAGGATCATTGGCAGTGTCATCTTGACCTGAATATTTTGCATTGGTTAGACATTGAAGCTCAAAAGTGAAGGCTGCACTTAAACGCTTATACATGGCTGCACAACAGTACCTTGCATATATACATCTTCAATGAAATCAGATTGCTCAAGCGCATCGTCAAATTCTCCCAGGAGATCTTTCGCACCAGAAGTAGACGCACCAGAATGTGGACGGAAATCTCTGCGACAATCTGCTTTAATTTAAGTGATATATTGTTAACAGAGTCTCCATGAATTAAAAATAAACATAAGACCAATATAAAAAATGTTTACAGTGGTCTAAATATAAGGTTAATCGTGATAGCAGAGTTCTTTCTGATTCCTGGTTTAATATAGCTCAAGACCAACATGATTTGCACCTATAAACATACCATCTCTGTCGATCTTTTCGACGACACACGAAGATATGGTACTTGTCTGAGCATGTCCAACTGTATTCTGGAATGTGTGTGACCTGTAAAGCTCGGGTGTTGACTTTGGACCATCACTTGCACATCCTTGGAATGTGAGCGCACTTTTCGGAGTTGCTGATCCTATATTGTTAATGCAAACATGCTGATTAACCACCAGAAATACTATACATGCAATGGATTTAATTGGGAAACAGATTTACACAAACCGGGCACATTAGCAGACACTTCATGACCTGCAAACAGCATATTAATAAATGCGGTGAGCCAACTAAAAATCCAAAACCTCACATGCAATTAACACATGAATGCAAAGGTGCAGAATGATTAATTATTTTTTGAGTGCAGAATGATTAACACTTTTAAATGGAAGGTTGTATGTGTTAGTTACAATGTTTAATTGGGGCTGACTCCATAGTGGCATTCTGAGCATCTTGAGCAAGCTTCCGCCTTGCGAGTGTTTTGGCTCCGAGTCCCCTGACTCTCTTCTTTGTTTCTGCAAAGACAAATCGGGAGTCGTTACATCAAGATGAGGAAAAACGTTCATAAACACATGTTCTGGCATGCCCGACACATACCCTGTTTAATCACTCCAGAAGATCCAATCTCCTCATGCAGACTATTAAACAGTTTGTTGACTCCCGGTCCACGACCTCGTTTCTTGACATCTACATGGTATCATATAAACAGTACTCTTTGAATTATACAAAATAGCAAGTTAGATATAAAAGAAAAGTGCATATAAGGCATCATGGCATGTTACGTCAAAAATGTAAATGCACACTTGACATCATAGCAAGTTATAAATTTCGTAAAAAATATACATTACTTTGCACATACCACTTTGGAGGTTGGTCGATGCCGAGAGACCACAACTTTTCCCATCAAGTATCGTTTGGATGCTTGGTCCTCTACATTTACGACTGGAACCTGGCAACACAGGTAAAATCATAGCAAACACAAATCGACGAAAGCACATTCGAGCAAACAATGAGTGCTAATGAGTGGATTTATGACCTGGTTTTTGCTGTGCCGTAGAAACCGGAGTATTCTCTTTATCATTAAGATCTTGGAAATCCACTGTTTACAGATTAAGTGCAGAAATCGTGACAAAAAAAAAACATCTGCTGGATAGAATATGACATGCATCTTACTGATGACATTACCATCGGCAGTTGATTCAACGTGATTCTGACTTGGTACGGCGTTATGATGAAATGGTCTTTTGAAGGTTTTGTTCGTGTCTACAAAAACACATGATTCTAACTCAAAAAACAAAAACACATACACCAATAACTCACTTAATCGAGATTGAGGCATACCATTATAATCACTTGCTTTGTTGAAGAGACTGTTCGAACCTAAGCTGGATAGTGGAGGCCTTGTTGTTTTTTGCAAATCTAACATCAAACACATGATTGTAATTATAAGACAAAAACAACAGACATAGTTTAATCTTTAATAAGACAAACAGGTACCATTACGATCACTTGGTGTTTTGATGAAACTGTTATTGTGAAGGCTTAATAGTGGAGTCCCTGTCTTTTCTTGCAAATCTAACATCAAACACATGAATGCAGAGACAGAAACAACAACTATTGAAACAAACAAATACCACTCGATCAAGATTGAAACCATACCATGTCCGGCTTTCTGATTCACACCTGAAGTAGTATCGCCGCGCTGCTGCATTTTTGCCAATCTATCATGCAAAAAATCATCAAGTGCTGAACCACTTCCACGACGTTTCCTACCTGCAAATTTAGAATAGTGAATACGCGGACACTTACAATATTGAAAACGTGACATGTATTCTGTGCAAGGCATACGGGATGAACCTGCAACATATGAGTTTGGAGGGATACTACCCCCTGATCCATCACTCTTCATCACCAGCCTTCTTGGAGATTGATTGAACACTGCTCCGGCAACTCACGGCAAACTGGAATGAGTTTCTAACATATCTCGGATTCAAACTTTTGAAATCAAAGATGTAGGATAAGGCAAGAGAATATGTCAAATAAATTACTGAGTAATTATCCCTAACAATAAGTATAATTACATAATTATAATTTGAATTGTAGAAAGATGGGTAAATGGGTTAACGGGTAAACGGGCATGGGTCTGGCCAAATTCATGGGTATTTTTAGGACTTTTTTGGAGTGTTCACTAGCATGTATCAAGTATATATGGATAATTACAAGTGATTTTCTAGGTGATTTTTTTTGTTAGCTCCTGCATTTTTTTGTGGGAATTTTTTTTTTACTCCAGCCCGGGCAGAAAAAAATTCTTGGGTCCGCCCCTGATCACAAGTCTTGATCATTCTTCCATGTTGCTTTACTTGCGGGCAAACCTCCACCGGAGTACACTCAAGACAACCTCCTAAATCCATAGCAATCAAGAAGCATGAAATCAAGACCGAAGCACGAACATGCCGGCAACCATACACAAATAATCTCAAACCGTTCTTGTAACCTTGATACAGAAGTTAACAACACGACCAAACACTTCTATCTAGTTTACACATTATATCTGGGATTTATATTACTTTGAGTTATGTGTTATTGTGTTAGAAAGAAGCTACTGACTTGTTAATTAAATTCATACTTTTCTTGTTAAAACTCTTCTTAATGCCGGCTGTTTGTATATTCATTTGCTCAAATGAAAATCATTGACGGAAATAAATATATTCAAGGTGAATACATATCAACTGGCAAAAAGAAGGGAAAGAAAGGAGACCTTTCTTCTTCAAATACTTTGAAACAGTAACAAATCTTAGATCTTCTCTCATGTAAAGATCCAAGATACTTAAATATGGTATACCACTCAACCCCATATATATCCATAGACTGTAGAGGATCCTAAATTCATCTTCACAACTTTCTGAATAAGAAACTAGAGTTGTGTAGCCCAGAAAAAACAGCTTTACAAAGGCACCAAGCTTCACTTGCTCAAAACCAGAATTAAAGGTGATCATAAATACTGCTTGTGTATCCTGGATCGGTTTTCCTCCCACCAAAGTCTTGCATGCATCTCCCCAAACTTTTCTCGGCTGATTACACATGACAGCCCAAATTCAAGTTCCGTTAGTTAAAGTCCATGATATTAGACGAAACAAAATAAAAGTTATATTGTTTGATTCAACTGAGTTTGTTTTTAAAAATCGCATTCATACAGTTCAGATAAAAAAAAATAAGCTTTTTGCTATCTACATGTTGAAGTACATAAACAAATGAGAGTATCTTGCCATCAAGTTGTTAAGAGCGCTAACCTGAATCTTACACGTCTGAGCTCCCTTGCACCACCTGCCAAGGCTCTAATTGTAATATAAACACCTGGCTCATCCTGCTCAACCCATTCAGTCTCGAGATCACTGGCGTTGCTGATTGATAAATCTCCTGAGCAATCTGCATCTCTTGATGAGCTAGTCCTTATAGATGCATCCATTGATGATGTATCTGTTTTTGTGCCACTAATGCTAGAGAGTTTGGGAGTTGCAGTAAGCCCACACGAATCATTGTTATGGCGTGAGTGCATAGGATGTTGTTCAAAGGAGTCCGAGGATGAGTACCCCATTCCCATTGGCCGATATAAGGTACGAGGTAGCCGTTCTTTATTCAATGGTGGTGTAACGGGGCTGCCTTGAAGAGATTCAATTTTCAAGCTCTGTTATAATAAAGAAGATGGCATTACTGAAAATAAACTATAATGCTGGATTTGTACTTGTACTAAATGCACATACATAGGAACCTAAAGTAAGATTATTATCTTATTTATCTCAAATGTAAAAGATTATAACCCCATAAATTTATATATTAATCATTGTTTTAGTTCATTTTCATGGGATTATAAAACCTTGTGAGAGAAGGTATTATAATCCATAGAAATGAATCTAAAAGTGATTGCAATACAATCCCATAGGATTATTATCCCTTAAACTCAGAGAGGATAATATTGTTGTTCAGGGATTATAATCCCCTCAAACAAATATGGCCTAGAGTATTGTGCAAACAACCATAAAAGCCTGGAAGCAGAACAATATTTAAAGACATCAAGTAATTACGATTGAGGCCTAATCTTTGTATTAGATGAATTTAAAGCTCACCTGATCATCTTCAGATCTTGGAGGGGATGGAAGGGGGAATGCTTGCTTGTTTAACCTCTGGACATTGTAAAGCTCCATTACTTTATCATAATTCTCAACCCACCACTTCTGAGCTTGCCATTTGTTAAAGATCTCTCGACTGGTAAAAGCGATAATAAATTATTGCACATCCCGATTGAAATCATAATATTTGTAGGAAGAATGTTACAACTTGTAAAGGAAGTGAGAACTACACGAAGTAAAAAATGATAGATTATAAAATTTTATAAAGCAATAGATAGAAGGAAAATCCTTTTCTGGTTTAGCCCAAACAAATTACACATATGGATGCGGTAAATCAGCCATAAGAGCTGATATTACACAGAAGGGGTTTAGAAGTGGCAATCCAGAAGTCTGGACTTGGACTAGTTTACGAAGTCTGGAATAACATATACTACATATTATCATGGGAACAGGATACAGTAAAAAAAGTATACGGTCTGAATCAGAAAGTGACACCCATATAACTCTATCATGCGTTGTTAAATTCCATCATTTAAGATCATACAAATGAAACATTAGAAGAATAGTTTGTTGTGCAAATATAGAACCAACTAAATAACCAGAGGGCCACACTCTCCACCATGGTAGAGTTCGAGAGAGCCAAAAATGCCCTCAGGGCATACGAAAATGTAGACTGACATTGCGTAGAAGGAATCCTGTTCTTTTGTTTAATTATGTGGGGAAGGGAGGTTGGTGAAAACATCATACTCAAGCCTCTCATAACATTATTCAAATCATTTCATGGAAGAGGCATTCAGGTCACTGTCCATCCATAAATTATAACACGAACCAGGTATTGAATTAATAACATTCTTAGCGAGTAATATAAGTTAATGATCAGCGGTTAATGCGATAACTAAAATAAGCAACATGTTAAAGACTTTCTCAAACTTAAACCTCTAACCAGAGAACAAAAGTACTTAGTAGTCTCTGCAATATGAAATGACTGAGAATAGTCACAAATGACAAACCTAAGACAAAGCGTGGAATAGATTGAAAGAGAAAGCAAGAGGCAGTCCGACAAGACAACAACACTCTGTAAAAGCCAACCCCAACACAATCAAACCAGGCCCACCACAAGTTTAATAGATCGTTGTTATTGTTGGTGGTTAGTCCATGATATGCTGTATAATTACTGTCAGGCCTGTTACATTTTTCAAATCAATTAGAGGACTATCTGGAGCTAATTTTACTTTTGCTTGCTTTATGTAATAATTGTATTAGACTTTTTGCATGGGCTACTCAATATTTTGGGATGATTTCCTGTGCAAGGTCAAAAATTACCACACAGATGTGAAAGTCTTCACTCTTATGTTAAGCACTAGAGAAACCAATGATGTTCCATTATGTTGGACAATCAAGTACCCTACCAACTAATAGCAATGCCTTTATCTTATACATTACTGCCACTCATCCAGAGAAACCCCTACACAACTGTTAAAATAGCAATATGCAATATCTCATCACATATGTTAATGTGTGAAACGCAGATACGTAGCATCAATTTGTAGGGTAAATTGATTCCGACATCTTAAAGTGAGTATTCAATTCCAATTGTTTTCCGAGGCCTTGCCTGTTCCACAAATATCGTATATAACACAACAATCTCTGCATTCTTGGCACCGTGTAACTTTTAATAGCAATTTTGGATGACATTGGACATATTTCACTCTATATAACTAGTGTCAAATTTCTCGGATTTTACATAGGCACGGGGAACCTCACGAAGTTGCATTTGAGATCAAGAGGATGTTGACTCTTGAAGTTGTGGATGAATCTCTTTTTCAACGTATTTCCTCAATGTGGTTTATTCCTTCAGTTCTAACTAATGAGAAAACTACCCGTTTGTATTTAGAATCAATTTACAAAAGAGAAGCCACCAATGTACAAATTGTGACACCAATTCTAGTAAATAACTACTACTGTATGGGCTGGCAACAAGAACATTACAAAGGTCAAAAAAGTTATTGATCCGAAGAGCAAAGAAGGAATCCAAGACAATGTAAACACAAAGTAGAAGAAGCAGGCCTACAAATTAGTTGATTAAAAGATGAAACAATTATCTTTGTATCCAAGTGGCAATTAGTATTATACAATGACAAATCTCCAACCCTTTTCATGACCTTTATTAGAACTTAAAGAGTACTGTATCATTCGACATTTCATGATTCTCAGCAGTTGATAATGCGTACTAAATAATATAGATAAACGAAACATAATTAACTTGGGATCAAAATTAAAATGAAAAGATTAGAGTGCTTAATTAGGGAGTATACCTGAAGCGAATACGTTTAAGGTGATTACCGGCAGGTGGCAGGGAGACAAAAGTAATGAGAACACCAGGCTCCACTTGAGCAACCCACTCTTTAGGCTCATTTTCCTCTACCAACACCACGGGTTCAACTCGGCGTCCACTGGCGGAGAACAGAGTCGATGCTGGAGTTGCCTCGCCACTCGAAATCCCCTTCAATCTCGCCTCCATTTCCTTCCCCCAAACCTTTCCTGAATTTGAGCTGCCTGTGCGACGATAAGACCATCGGAACTTGTCTGATCCTGAATCCGACTCACTAAAACTTTTCTGACGTTGAGGCTGAGTCATTGGACCCGTACATGGAGCGCAGTTCCGATAAGCACCTGATGCTTTCAACGCCATGTCCTTGATCTAACAATATTTCAAATCACATTTATAAACATGTAACAATTTTCAATTAGCAGTAATTCACAAACAGAGGAACAGACATATGTACTTGCATAATTTTAACATAATAAATATTTCACTAGTGTCATTTCATGTATATATTCAGCTATAATTCGAAAAAATAAATATGATAGTCTCCAATACTAGTTAAGATTAAAAGATAATTTAACAAACATAGCCCTTTTCTGGTTCCGTCACTGCATATATATAAGACCAATTTAACAGACATAGCCCCTTTCTGGTTCCGTCACTGCATATATATAAGAGCGACGAAGTAGAGTAGTGAATAATACACAGACGCAGTACCTGAGAAGTGATGGTTCTGGTAGATTGTTGTAGTTTAGTGTTAGGGTGAAGAGGCGGAATTCTGTCGGAGAATTTAATGTGGTGATCATCGGGAGAGTGTTCACCTTCATCATGAGGAGTGGTGGTGGGTTGCTTTGAACGAGGCATGCACGGCAACATTTTATTTGATCACTGCTGCAGTTCAGCTGAGCTTTATTAGCAACTTGTTTGTACAGCATATGAAATTTGAAACAGGGGAGGAGGAGAAGAAAACGAGGAGAGGGGATGTTGCCTTTAATGGTTTAGCAGATTTTACGCCCCACTCGGGAGATTCTTTTTCTTTGCTTTCTCATTAATTTAGTAAAACCCTATTTCTTTTTGCCCAAAAAAATCATTAACCTAATATTTATACTAACCAGTCCCTAGTACCTTCTAACTTTAGTTCTCGCTTATTTGACCTTTAAATTATGTAATACAAAATCCTCACCAGAACTAGTTTAAATTTATCATAAATAAGGATAATATAGTAAAGAAATCTTGGCTAAAACATTTTAGTTATATTTATCAAATCCCATACGATAAAATTTTAATCATTTATATCATATTAACATATATTTCATATATTATATATATAAATATATATATGGTTGCGTTTAATGGAGAACTCATCCTTAAAATAGAACCTTAGAAACCGCAAAACCGCTAAAGTTAGTACAAGACCCAAAACTTTAAATAAATTTTAATGATCTAAATTTAAATACATGTTTTTTACATCGTTATGAATCATATGATTAAATTTAAATTTTAAAATTTTAATTAAATTTAAATTTTAAAATTTTAAAATTGAGAATGTGCTGTTAAGCGTTTCTAGATCTTAAATATAGAGGGATAAAAAGGGAAAAAGTTGGATAGATAAATAAAGTGAAGTTGGGCGATCAACTTTGCTTTCTGCTGTTTCTTTTTGTTTTCATCTTTATCCTTTTACATTTCACGGTTCATACAGCCCAGGACATTCTGTTTGGACTCCCTGTGATTGGGCCATCGGGATTGCTGAATATAACCATAAACCATCATACTTTTCTGCCCCTGCTACTCCCAAACTAATGCATCTTCCCACTAATTTCACATAATCTCGGATTAATTTCACATAGGAATGCTGAGAACTCGCTGCAAAAGTACAAATCTACAACTATGACAGAGTCAAATTAAAAATCCTAATATTGACTTCCTTGAAGTTGCCGCATTTATTATTTGAGTAGGTTTCATCGAGTTTTACCGATAAAAAATCTTAATCTTGTCTTTTTTTTATTATTCTTAGTTAATATATTGTCATTCTTCAATAAATTCTCAATTTATTTGAGTTATATTTGGTCTTTTCTAGTGAGAGTTTGATTTTTGTTGTTTATCATGTATGTGATTACAGATTTGTGAAATTTTAATGATGTTGATTTAGTGATAAAAGTTGATGTATTTATAGTCCATAACTCAAAACAGCATTACAAAATATACCCATCTCTTTAAAAATTCGCTTGTTTGACTGTTGAAAAAGAAAGGATTCAAGAACGATGTTCCTTGATATGAGAAATTAATATCCTTATCTTAACTTATTGCTAAACTATATGTTAATTTTTTAATTGGGTTATCAACTTAGGACAAAATTATAATTCAAGAAAAAATATGAATTTAATATAATTTAATAAAATGTGTAATATATATAATAAGTATATTATATATAATTTATTATAAAGTGTAATATAAATTTATATATAATTATACATATAATGTTACATATATATGTATATATATATATTAGTGTTTTTTTTTTGGGTTTTGGTTTCAGATCGGTATGCTTAATATTCAAATCCAAAATTTTTTGGATTTACAATTTAAATCCATATCCAAATTTAAATATTCGGATTTCAGATAGGATATTCGTCGGAACGGATTATTTTAGAACAAGATATATATGATTTTGTGTTTATCTTCAGCACTTTGGCCTCGTTTTGTAAGCAGGACTCAGAGTTACACAGTAATCACAACTTACCTGGAACTAGGTTACAACGTGCAGTTAACGTGTAACTTTAAAAACTGTGTTTGGTATGTTTGATTTATATATGTACGTAACTATGTAAATTATGATTATTTATGTAATATTAAATTAATAAATTTGCACAAACATATAAAATAAAAATTATTTGATATATAATATTAAATAAAGTTATATAAATTTTAATATAACATTAAAAGAAAAAAGTATGTATTGATATCTATAAATAAATAAAAAATTATTCAAATAAGCTAATATATTAAATATATAAATAAAATTTTAAATTTTATGATTAGATAAATTAATTATATAAAAATATAAATAAATATAATTATATTAGTAATATTATAAAATTAAAATTGTATTTATGTATATCATTATAAACAACTTATTAAATATAATTAGTTATAATTATATGAAAAGAAGTACGAATTAAAATTATATAAACTGATTTTATTAAATATTGACATACAAAAATATTGTGAAATAAAATTATTACAACAATTAGTATTGGAAGTAATTGCAACATATATAAAATATTAAATTAAAAGTAAACTAAGATCAATGTATATAAAATTTCAAAAAAAAAAAAAGAAGAGATCAATGTATATAAACATGTAATATTATATCAAAACAATAATTTATATATAATAATTATATTATAAATAGGGAAAGTTTGAAAAATATATTACAAATATTGTACATTCACGCGGTAACTCAGAAAAACCACGTTTGAACAATGTAATTAGGTTACGTCGTTTTGTTGCAACTTGAAAGGGATTTTTATGGTGTGCCCAAGGGCACACAATAGTGCCTAACTCTAATAAATATAGCTTCTTTTGATTGGTGGATGAATAATAAATGATAACGGTCCCTCTGCATTCACATCAACTCCACCAATCAGAATAGGCGAATTTTATAGAATTTAGTGATTATTGTGTGCACTCGGACACACAATAGAAAGACCGAACTTGAAGTACCTAGGAAGTGTGGATTACATAGTTTAAATTTAAAGTTGTATAACCAAACACTGTCATCTAGATGAGTTCCATGGAAGTGTAGGTTACTGTGTTGGGTTGAAGCGTACCAAACGAGGCCTTTATAGAGGCCTTTATGGAACCATTAGCCATAGATACCTTAGAACCATTAGCTTACTTCTAGTATTAGTTAGTGTTCTACACCAAAACTGCACATAAAAAAATGTCTTATTTATGCGTTATATTTTGAAATTAATTTTGAACACACACAATGATGAAAAAAACATGTATTTAGATTCAGATCCTGAAAATCTATGCAAAAAATAGGGTTTTCTAGCAAAACAATTGTGGTTATGTGGTTCTATATTAAGCATTGGTTCTATTTTGAACGCGACCCCACATATATAACATTTAAATATAAGCGGAGGCATAAGAAAATTATTAAAATTAAAAGTCTGTTTACCTGGATTTAAAGTCCGGATTTTAAGTCATTTCTGACTTGAGCCGAAAAATGTCATATTTGTGTAATAAGTTAGAAATCAATTTAAAATCCGAATAAGTCAGAAACTAACTTATAATTTGAAATTAGTTTGAGGTACTCTTTTCTGTGACTTAATTTCTTTAAATTTGTTTTGGTAAAAATTACCTATAAATTATTTTTATTATTATATTTTTTTTAACTCACAAGTCATTAACGAGTCATAAGTCAGTGATACACACATCCGGAAAATCGAAATTTTAAACTTTAATTTGTGTTCACTTTTTTTTCTTAAAACTTTAATCTTAACTACTTGTATTAATTACCTGGAATATAAAATTTAGTGCAAACGCTGCGACTTAAAACTTCACTGACTGGCCACGGTCAAAATCATCGACCTTTCCCTCTCTCGACACACAGTTTTACTCCGGAGAGAGCGAGCGAGAGAGAGGATGATGGAGGGTTACTGGAGTCTAATACTGTATGGAATCGGAGGAATATTGGCGACAAGTGTGGGATTATTAGTAGCGTTTCAGGAGAAACTGATATACGTGCCGGTGGTTCCAGGTCTAACCAAGTCTTATCCAATTACTCCCGCTCGTCTTCGTCTTCTTTACGAAGATGTCTGGCTCAGATCTTCTGACGGTGTTAAGCTTCACGCCTGGTTCATTAAGCTCGCTCCTGATTCCCGTGGTTTGCATATCTTACTCACCTTTCTCCTCAGGATCTGCTTTTTTCCTATTTTTTGTTAATTTTTTTATTGTTGAATTAGGGCTTCTTTGTTCAATTAGGGTTTGAAATGTAATTTTGTTTTTGCTGGAGAATTATGTCAAAGTGTAGGAAGACCTGGAATTGTTAGTTCGATAATTTGGTACTGCTTTGATATTATTGGATTGGATATGTGTTTGCCTTTTTGGTTGTTTTTGGAGAGTACTGAGTTTTGATCTGTGTTGAGGTTATTATCCAAGTAAGAGGAATGATTAAATGATTATTTGAGTCTGTTATAATGTGTGTCGTAATTCTGTTAGTAATTATTTGCCATAGTTTGTAAACCTAGTGATCATTTGTTGGATTTTATGCAGCATTAATCTCTATTTACCTAAATTGACAGACTACTCAGGGCCGTACATATTTTAGTGCCTCTATAGGACTGCAATATCGATTATGAAATTGCCCTCTAAATTTTGGTTGGAAGAAATGGACATGCTAATTTACAGTTTTTTCGTACTTAATAATTGCCATTACCCATAATCAAAGGTGTTATATTAACTTTCCTGGTCATAGTAAGGCTTCTCTATCTCTTACCATAAGATTGTTGCAACTATAAAACGTGAGAGGTTGTAATATGAAGGCAATGATTCAATTAGTTGGTTTTTTTAGCTATATGTAGTACAATCTGTTCTTCCTTAATTTGCTTAGATTATTAATTTGGAGTTTACTTTGATTTCTTAAAGATGAAGTTTTGGTGCTCTTGGTTTTGCAGGGCCGACTATTGTGTTTTTTCAAGAAAATGCTGGAAGTATCCTTGTCTTGGAAGAGTGGCTTTACTCTATCTTCTGCTAGCTAGTATTTATTTGATTGTCTTTAGCATTTAAAAGATGTTTACAAAGTTAACTATGAACATTATAACTGATAATAACAATGTTATTTAATTTTTTCATAATGTCCTAATTTTTACTAAAATTTAATGGCATAAAGTGGCATTTAATCAAAATTGAAATTCCCCTGACATGAATGGAAGAGTATTACTCTTATTCTGCTCTGTTCTTTTTATGTACAGTGTTCACTTTTTGTTGGGAGTCCTTTACTAGATAACTACAGATATCGCCCACCGGCTTGAAATGGTTCGCATAATGTTACAGAGACTACAGTGCAATGTTTTTATGCTTTCTTATAGAGGGTATGTCTATCTTGGGCTTAGATAAAGGTTATCCATCTAGCTTGGGAGCCTTACCAGATTACTAGCTTCTAAATTGGTAATATTGTGCAATATGATTTACTTAGAAAGTATTGGTTCTTCAAAATGGATAGGTATGGTGCTAGTGATGGCTTCCCATCTCAAGAAGGCATTATCAATGATTCCCAGGTCACTATGTAAATTCTTATAAGTTCAATTTTAATTAATGTAGCTTATAATATGCTGTTGAATATTCAAGGTCGTCGTTTTCCTGTTGGCTAGGCTGCACTGGATCATCTGATTCAGAGGACAGACATTGACAAATCTAGATTAGTAGTATTCGGAAGGTCACTAGGAGGTGCAGTAGGAGCTGTACTGTGTAAAAACAATCCTGACAAGGTAGAGCTCTGTACTAATTCCTTCTCATATATGTTATTAAAGAAAAAGCATTTGTCTGGAGCATTTTATTTTGATTATAGGATAACTTCTTGAAGATGTGATGATTTAGAACCTGGTCCATGATTGGTAATCTTGTATATCATTTCAGCAAATAGTGAGCAAGTTATAATACTTGAAAGGGTGTGACTGGGTTTTTTTTAAAATTAAAAGTGCAAGTCAAGGCTTATTGCTTTTCAGTGTTGATATTTAAGCAAATTTTATACTGCCCAATACTCTTTTGTCGCTGTCATTACAATTCAAATTTTGATTTTTTATACTTGGAATTTTAGTGATGCACAGGTTATCATAAAAGTTGTGCATTTTGATTTGTTAACGGACAACTGTGTTTTCTTATCCTTTCCTTATGTTATTCTTATTCTTGGTGACTAAGTGATTCAACTGAGGCAAATCTTGCAAAAACTTGCATTCTTCTACAGGGTCTGTTATTTCGATAACATAATTTATACTGTTGGAGCCATTTTTTCATCACCCGGTTTGCTAGAGCTGTTAATCTTTGTCCAGCTCACACGTCAATACTAAATAGTCGCGTCGGTGCGGTGATGTTTAGCTTTTGGCCTTCTTGCATTCCTTCTCCTGAAGAATAAACTTCTGCCAGTTTTGGAGAAGTTCATTATAGCGTGAATTAAATAGTTACAGTTCTTATAGCATAAATTTGCTTATATTCTGATTTGTCTATCAATATTCTTTTATACCTGCGCACTCCAGAGTTACTCATATGTACATTATATTCTGATTTGTATATCAATATTCTTCCATACCTTCGAACTCCAGAGTACTCATATCTTTTCTTTGCAACTCTTATTTTTCTGTGAAGACTCTAGACAACTAAACTTGTCAACTGGGGTCTGTTAGCCTCTCCAGGCAGATTATTACGGTTACAAGTACCAAAAATGCTGAAAGACACGGCACATGATATTTTCACAAAAATGACGTGCCCAGTGCACAATTCTCCTGCATCAGCAGGGTCTTTAAAATACAGTTTTATGTATCTTAATGAATGTAGTCATGTTTTCAAGTGATTCTATCTTGATGTTATGCTATTTTACATTTATAAGTTTTTTCCTTTCTGTTTAAATGATTTGAAATTTCCGGTTCTTTACCTCGTAATTTTGTTAATGAAGATCGATTGTTTGTTCTATGATTTCATATCTTTGGTGTGTCCACATATCTTGAATCATGCCCTGTGGGTTCTCATTACATGTCATCTTTAACCAACCTCTCAAGTTGGCATTGTTTGACAGATTGGTGCACTGATACTGGAGAACACTTTCACTTCCATCCTAGACATGGCTGGAGTTCTGTTGCCTTTTCTGAGATATTTTATTGGTGGAAGTAGTTCGAAGGGTCCTAAAGTTCTAAATCGTTTTGTTCGTTCTCCTTGGAGTACAATTGATGTTGTTGGGCAGGTTAGTTTTGCTGGGAATATACTTTTTGAAAGCTTTCTAGAAATTCTAACACATTTATGCAAGTAAAAATAATATTTAGCTACGTTTCTGTAAATTATAAAACCTACAATAAAATCTGGATGGATCTATAATTTGCAATATATGATTGAACTGTTAACTCTTGCAAGATTTAAATGCTTCTTGTAGTGAGAACCAAAAAATATGTGTTCATTGTATGTTGTGCTGCCAAGGACGTAGTACCCTTGTATTCACATCATAAGCGTTCTCAATAATGAACAACATGTTTGCTTAGATTTATTTGCTTATTGTCCTCTCATGTGCTTGTCAATTCAGTGTATTATCTTATTGTTAAGTGTTGGTTACAGATCAAGCAGCCGATTCTTTTTCTTTCCGGGTTAAGAGATGAAATGGTTCCTCCAACACACATGCAGATGCTATATGCTAAAGCAGCTGCACATAACAGAAGTTGCCAATTTGTGGATTTTCCTAATGGCATGCATATGGACACATGGATCTCTGGAGGTGATCACTATTGGAGAACTATTCAATCGTTTTTGGAAGAAAATGTGCCAGAGAAAGATGAATGATGAGATGCCTAATGCCTTCAAGGGCACTTGTAAGTAGTCTCTAATCTAAGGTTCTACAATTTATGCTTGCATACTATTACTCCTTTTTCTCAAATATAAAGTTTATATAGCAGTTGCACCAAATTAGTGGAAGTTTTAGACACTTATGTTGTGTTTGGTTGGGGAGAATGGAATGGAATGGAATGAAATGAGTAAAAATACTTGAAACTAATAGAGATAGGAAGAAAGTTTTGAAAAAAATTTGAGGAAGTGCAAAATTGCTATGATGAGATTTGAGAAGAAATTGAGGATAGGAGAGAATGGAGCATTCCATCTTAAATTGTAGGTGTGATATCTAGCATATGATGTGAGGAATGGAATGGAGTAAAGAATGAAATTTCTTAAAAATTGTCCATAAGATAGTTCATTTTTCATTCCATTCCTTCCGGAATCATTCACCCCAACCAAACACAACATTATATGTCCTGCAAATTCATGGAAACTTTGCACTTCCCTAGTACATTCTACAACAAAGTTGCTTCTACTCATAATCTTCCTGCACTAGATATAGACTCTTGACTATGTGGAAGTGCTGATCTAATTTTATTATTCACCAGGCTGTAGTTTGAATAATTATATCATTGTTTACTTTGTATTAGAAATGGGGTCGGGTTTGGATTAGGTGTCGCCGAATTCAAATCCAAATACTTTAGGGTTATAAATCAAATCTAAATTTAAATCCGAAACTTAGAGGGGTGTATTCAATCTGGATTTTAATGCATTGATAATAATCTATTGATTTTAATGGATTATACGTTATTTTGATTCTATGTGGTCTGTAGCGGATTTAAGCTAAAATGTTGTAGAGTTGATGCAGAATCCTTAGGATTTAAGCACAATCTTTGAAAATCTCATGGATTATGGTGGGATTATAATAAACATAAAATACACTTAACGATACCACAAATCCATCATTTTATGAAGTTAAAGAAAATCTATCAGCTTTTGAGTACCATCATATTTTAATGAATTTCAAATAATCCCAATTGAATATCACCAAATTTTCAAATATAATTTAAAATCCTGGTTGATTACCATCAGATTTGTTTGACAAATCTGAATTCTTAATTGAATACTTCGAGGTACTAATACATTTTCAAAATCCGAACTAAATACACCTGGATTTCAAGAATGAAAAGCATTCTTAGAATTCTCAATTGAATAAATTCTTTTTAACATCCAAATCCAAATCCACCGGATTTCGAATTGGATCGGGTTTTTTTCCGAGTATCCAAAAATTGTAAACAATGTAGTTAAGTTCAATATTATTGGTATGAACAAATAATATTAGTTATATCGGTTTTTCTAATGTGTGCCCAAGGGCACACAATAAGCACCAACTCTCATGAAAATGATTTCTTTTGATTGGTGGAATTGGTGCAAATGCAGGGGGGCCATCAACATTTATTATCCATCCACCAATCAAAAGCTAGTATTCTCATGAGAGTTAGTGACTATTGTGTGCCTATGGGCACACCATAGAAAATTCGTAGTTATATATATATATATATATATATATTCAATATATGAATTTATAAATAATATAGTTCATTTGGTCATAGAATATAATTGGATAAGTCCGACGTGGGGATGTTAAGTTTATATTAATATATGATTAAAAACATAGTGATCTACCAAGCAATAATGAAATATATGAATATGTATTATATATTTCATATAAAATATGATATGTAATACTTACAATTTGAAGTATTATGTTATTGTAATATATATAGAGAGAGTCTTCCTCTTGTACAAACTACTAAATACAAACCAATGCTTTTAAAAGTATGAAGAGGAGGTTTGTGGGCCTCGAGGACGGACCCCGAGGTTTGTGGGCCTCGAGGACGGACCCCGAGGTCCAAATCCAAAATTCTATGTTCGGTATAATTCAATTGGATCGGGTGGTTTACCAGTCAGATCGGGTTGTTTTGCCGATTCTACTTTGTATTTAGTATATTACAATTTACAATTTTGTTCTATAATTTATATACAACAATTTCATTCTGAAGCGACATTGAATATTTGTGGAAGTAAGGATTAATAATATACAATTTACTAGCTTGCATACCGTGCACTGGATGAGTTTCCTACAATATTTATTAATTGTATTTAAATTTTTTGTTTTGTTTTTAACTTATATTTGTTTCATCCTAACAAATAATAATTTTATGTTTGATTTAATATTATATATATAAATAGTATAATTGTTAATCAGATTAATTGTTACTCATGTTTCTGTTTCAAAGTACATGCTTGGTTACTTTTAATTTTGTTTCAACTTATATTAAATACTAGTGCTGTATGCGTAATCTTTCTTTATACTCCTCTTTAATATATCTTCATAAGTTTTGTGGGATCCACTATGACCACGACCATACCATATTCCTTATCACATCTCTCTTCTGCTAATTGTATATTGTATATAAGATATTATAGCAGTTCCTTTTACATGCTCAAGTTTGCTTGCCTAAGTATTATATGCTCTTTTTTCTTCTCCTGTCTTGCGTTACATAGAAATTTGTTAGAAAGCATCATCGTCATTTATGAAACTTTTAGCTAAAATTATGAAACTTTTACCTCATTTTACACAGAGCCTAGTATATTTCAGGTAAACATGAAGGTTTTAATTTCTTAAAGTAATTTGAAGTATTAATTCATCTTTAGTTTTTGGTCTTGCAGTGTCTAAGAGTGTATCTTATTGCCGAACATTGCTGCTGTGTTTATCCATGTCGATGGGGGCAGAAAGCCATTTTTGCATTCAAAATTCGGAGGATGCCAATAGTTGAATGCTTACTGTGATATATAATTTGTATCAAATTACATATGAATTTGTTCTTTTAAGTTTTAAGACAGTGTAGTAGATTTTTTTACTGGATTGGTATCATTTTATTGGTAGTTAACTAACCAATTAAATCCTACAGATTGGGTTGAATTGAATCCGCATCAGCATTGTGAAAAGTTAGTAACCACAATTGATGGTGCCTATTTTTGTTTGAGGCTTTTGTTGAACACCTCTCTACTATATGGGCTACAAAACATAATAAGTTTTACTTTTAAATATGTACTGGCGTACTGCTACAAATATTCCGAACATAATGGAAAATGTACATAGCATCTAGGGATCAATTTTTATGGCTAGCTCTTGTGCTTGGTATTTGTATCTCCGTTTTGAAAAAAAAATTAATTTTATCTCCATTTTCTAAAAGGTTTGTTCACAACTTTCAGCTTTGTAATCTGACTTCAATTTACTGAATCAAAGAACTCATTTGATCCCACATATTCTTTCTTTTTTTTTTTACGATTTTGTTTTCCTCTTGATATACCTTATAGTTCTCCTTCCAAGGTCTCGTAGAGTTTGCCAGGACAAAACTCCTTACCTTTTGTAGACTAGTAAGACAAATATCACCCTTTCGATGTCCTGCTGCCGCTGGTGAAGAAATAAACTCAAAATTGAACACATGATTCTTCAATTAAATATGGTGATAAAGGAAATATACACATCGAATCGAGACTGCATTCACAGGTGACAAACAGAACTTAAAAAAATCGCATTCGCACCGGCATTGAAGTGATACAAACAAAACAACATACTGGCATACAGATCATAGTTATTCGGAAAGAAATACAACAACATAAAAGATGAAGATCAACTATTACTTAATTAAAATTAAAATATATTAACTTGAAGATCACCTATTAATTAATTAAGATATATTAACTTGAAGATCAACACGTTTATAAATGAAACGAAACTAAATGCAGGGTTTTTTCCTAAACCGAGCACCCATCTATGCTATTCGTGAGTGTGGCAGCTGATGGTACAGTCCTATTTCTGCATACGACCAAGCCGGTCAAGCTGGTCAACCAATCACTTAAGACCACGGTACCCGATATATACAATTATTACTGAGAGCAAAGATTAAAATCTTAATCTTGACCCCAGTGTAGTGTGTTTCCTTCTCAGAACAATGATAATTAGTAATTACCCCCCTTTTTATTTACATATCAGATTTTTATATATAACAGGATATTATTATTAATAATAAAATTAAATTTAAATAAGAGTATTCTACTTAATTAAAACTTTTTTTTTAGTGTATCCACACACAACAAGAACCGTAATAATAATAATAATTATTTTAATATCTATTAGAAAAAAAAGTATTATTCCTATAAAAGCAGTTTCAAAAAAAGCAACTAATTAAAAAACATTCTCCTCATATTTTGGGAATAAAACAAAAAAGTGTCTCCGCATAAAATAACAAGCAGAGTGGGGGTTTGTAAAAGAAGGCTAGAAGTTCCAGAGAGAGAGGGAGGAAGCAATGGAAAGCAACGTTCCTCGAACCGTGGAAGAGGTGTTCACAGACTTCAAAGCTCGCCGCACCGCCTTAATCAAAGCCCTCACCACCGGTACACACATATACTTACAACCACACCTTTCTCTCACTCTCATTTCTCTCATCATTCTATTTACTTATTTGTTACTCTTTCCCACAAATTACCAACAGCCTAGAGTTTTGTTACTTATTATACTGTACAGCATCTTGATTTTGTGCTTGTTTCTATCGATGTTGTAATTATTGTTGAGCGTTTGTTGTTTTCAATTGCAGACGTTGCTGAGTTCTACCAGCTTTGCGATCCTGGTTTGTTGCAATTCGTCTCTCTCTTGCTCTATCTCTAGCTTGTACTATCTCTTCTGTTTGGATTTTACTCGTAGTCTACAAATGCTAGTCTAATTCTGCTAGCGATTTATGCAAAAGGTTAATTACGTTTTCGGTAATTATTTGGTCTTCATGTCAAGTTTTTGTGTCTGTTCGCGCTATTTCGGTAATTATATGATGTTTAAATTGGACTTCCGTGCTCGACGACGCTCTACCACATGTTTAGATGTAACATTATACATATGTCTCTTAAATACAATGTTACCTCTAATATAGTATAATCTGTTTTTTACTCGGTGGTTGTTTTGCTTTTTGTGGCATAGTTTTTTCTTTTGATGGTGTTGACGTTTTATAAGAAAACAAATGATAAATAAATGTAAAACAAAGGTAACATCAAATTATATTTTTATGATCCATTAAATAGATTGCATCTGTGGGCTCTATATATGCTGTACATAAAACAAATTCACTTGAGTAACCATATTTACTCTAAACAAAACACCCAGAAATATCTCACCTAAGGCTGCGTATACTTGATGAAATGGCATGAACTTTGTATTCTAAATTGGGGGTGATTGGAGAAAATGTATATAATTTTCATCTTGAATCATTTCATTCCAACTATTTGAACTAGAAATCTAATGACATAGGCTTTACTACCTTATTAACTTATAATTGTCTCATTTTGTTGCTTTTTATTTGTACTAAGTTCTCTTTTTCTCTGGCTATCATACTCATTGGTTGTGATATTACTGAACACTGTCTATTTTACAATATTGTTATTTTATAAGATAAACTTAATGTCATTTACACACAAAAATACATCTACATCTATACATATATTACATTATTTTGGTGCTAGTAGGTAACATATACTCTCTTCTTCTCCTTCCTCTTTTTTTTTAAAAAATCTTTTGCAGCACATAACCTTCGTTGAATCTTCACTTAGGTTATTTGAACTTTTCACTAATCACTTGTCTTTTAAAAACTTCTTTCTGTGTTCGATGTTCATGAAGTTGGTATCGGCAAATTTTTTGTGATTTGATGGTTTTTGCTACACAGGAATTTTTTTGTTGATTGACATTTTAAGATAAACAATTTTGTTATATATGTAGAATATCTTGCAGGTATATGACTACTACTATGAGGATTGTTTTGCTTTTCATTCCATCCAGAACACATCGTGATTATTCTGAGCACTTCAGAATAAATTGAATTCAAAATCTCGTACTGGTTTAAATGCAACAGAATCAGTCTTTCGTGTGTGTGTTAACATTTACCTAAATATTATAATTATTCAACTTTAACCAGAGAATGATAGTTTTGCACCTTTTATGGATTTATATTAGATCCCTTGTTTGAATTTTCAGAGAAAGAGAATCTTTGTCTGTATGGATATCCTAATAAACAATGGGAAGTCAATTTGCCTGCCGAAGAGGTACCACCAGAGCTTCCCGAGCCTGCTTTAGGTATTAACTTTGCAAGAGATGGGATGAAAGAAAAGGACTGGTTAGCACTTGTTGCGGTCCACAGTGATACATGGCTACTTTCCGTAGCCTTCTATTTTGGAAGCAGATTTGGTTTTGACAGAGCTGACAGGTTTATTCCCTTCTCAAATACACATTTTTGGCTGTCTCCCCCCCTCTGGCGCACTCTCCATCCATCCCCTGAGGGAGGGAGAGAGAATCTCTCTCTGGAGAGAGACAGTTGGGGGGGGGGGGGGAGGAGTGAGAGATGCATGAGGAGAGAGGGGAGAGGGGCCGGAGAGAGAGAGAGAGAGAGAGATGGATGGAAGGGGGGAGTGATCTCCCTCCCTCACTCTCACTCTTTCCCCTCTTCCCGCGGTGAGAACATGATCATACCCTCCATATTGGTTTATGGAATCTAATTTGGTTATAGAACCTAAGTAATGTATTATATTAGAATCGTCAAAATTGTTTACAAGTAATGTATTTCATAACAATTTTTTTTTAAATGTTGTATTTGATTTAAAGTTAAGTTCCATTGCCAAGGCATGAAATCCAATATGTTGACAAAGAACTTCGAGAATCTCTCTACAGTTGGAACATGATATCATACCCAACCTGTTAGTATTTGAAATCTCATATAGTAAGAGAGCCCACGTAATGTATTGTATTAGAATCATCAATCTTGTTTACTAAGCTTAATTCATCATAATAATAGAACCAAGTAATGTACATTTAATAAGAATCATGACCGTTCCGTTAGGGATGACAAAATAATCTGATTTGACGGATACTCAGTCCGATTGGATTTTACCGTAAATTTGGATTTACTTTTTAAACCTAAAGGAGTTTGAATTTGGGTTTCATGTGTACCGGTCCGAAACCCAATCCAAAAGCTGAAATTAGATTTAATTCGATCCAGACCTGAAACCCGGTATCTGTGCTTGTGTGTGTGTGTGTAGGGTAGGGTCGCGCTCAAGAGAGAACCAGTCCTTAAAATAAAACCGGAAAACCACATATATTATAACAAAACAATATTTAAAGTTATAAGTATCCATATATTATATTTTAAATGTGAAATAGGTATTATATATTCGTTTATTTTATTGTTATTCAGTTGTCAATAATCGCTAAGTTCTTAATCATATATTTTAAAATCTTAACATCCCAACTTTTGTAATATATCATACAAGAGTACTTATTCAACTTAATCATTTATAAATTCCTATATTGAATATATGTCACATTCCGATAATATTGAAATTAATTACATTGTTTTCAGTTTCTGGATACCCAGAAAACCGATCTTATCCGAAACTGAATGGTTAGGGTTCGAATATAATGTTTTGGATCTGGATTTCATTTTAAAATCTGAAATATTTGGATTTCAAGTAATTCGATCCAAACTTGCCCGGTTGCCATACGTATCTTCCCCACAAGCGTAAACCGATGGATTAAAATTATTAATATTTGGATTTCCATTTCACGTAACCTGATCCAAACCTGACCGGTTGCCATCCTTACTCCCCAGAAGCTTAATTTATGAAATTAAATGATGTTGTATTTTATTTAATGTTAAGTTCTAATGTCAAAAGCATGAAATCCAGTACCTTGACAAATTAGCTGGAGACAAATTTGTTTGAATCTACATAAATGGACACTATTAATGGGTAAGAACAACAGATATGTTTGATTTTATAAAATCCTAACATGTTGTACATTGTCTCAAGGAGTGCATGTAACTAATATTAAAGCGTCTTGTAATATGCATAGTAATCACAGAATTTACTTGCATCGCGCCTACCTCGCAATGTGTTTTTAGGTAAATCTGTTATGTTATATAGTAATCTCACTAGTACACAGCTAGTTCACTAGTCTTAGTCCACAGGTTAAATAAATATATTCTATAAAATCACACATCAATTCTGGCTGTACCTAAAATGCAGGAATCGTCTTTTTGGTATGATAAACGATATGGCAACAGTTTATGAAGTTGTTGCTGGAATTGGCAAGAAAAATCCGAGGGAGAAGTCAGCAGTTTCAAATCAAAGTAGCACCAAGGCCAAGTCAAACACAAGAGGGGTAATACATATAAGTTATTAACTTCTTTAATCGGTCAATTCAAGTCTACCCATTTGCAAGGGTTTATCCCTATTACTTAGTGATGTTTACCTGGTCAAATGTTTTCTTATCATAATGTTTTACTTATAATTAGGGACCAGAACTGATAGCTTTGAGGTTATTCCTTACAGTATTTAAGTTATCAGGGTTTTTTACTACAATTTCTACTGTTTATATCTTCTAGATATTGTTTTTAGTTAGATTTAATAAATTCTGAAATAAACCTGACTCGCCACCCAAGTGTTCTGACTGGATGTAAATGCAGCGAGGTTCTGAATCACAAGGAAAATATTCAAAGATGCAAGGAAAAGACTCTGATGAAGAGGGACAGGAAGAAGAAGAGGAGCACGGAGACACTTTGTGTGGAGCATGTGGGGGGGACTATGCTGCAGATGAGTTTTGGATTTGTTGTGATGTGTGTGAGAAGTGGTTCCATGGGAAGTGTGTGAAGATCACCCCAGCCAGGGCTGAGCATATCAAGCAATATAAGTGCCCATCTTGTAGCAGTAGCAAGAAACTTAGGCCATGATGTATCACAGAGGTGGGTTGTAAATGTTGGGTCTCTCAACTGCCTGGTTTATCTGGATTGTTAAACCTGTTTTCCTGAATTTGTTAGTAGTTCACAAATTCTAAACTTGTCTCTAGACAAAATTCTCGCGGTTTCTTTCACTAAGAAACTGTGTTCTTCGATATCTTTCTATGCTCATTTATCATTTGCCCGTAGTCTAGTCCAACTAGCTTTGCAACCAGGGCATGTTCTAATTTGAGTTCAATATTGTTTTCTTCATCAATTTACTTATTCTTATTGGATATACATGTTACATAGATGATGAATATATTGTTTGTCCATTACCTTAATGGGCTTGATTATTATAAGCTTCAGTCCGGTGTCGAATGCGACATATTCTTCTTCAAAGTTGGTGTCTTCAGCCGGTTTCTTGGAAATAGATTTTTGGGAATGCAGACACCATTCTCTGAATTATCTTCAGATGAACTAATCATTCTCTAAAATTTGAAGATGCATTGAATTAGCAATTTTAATAAATAAAAGAATTTTCTTCTTCCAGACGAGAGTTTATGATCAGATTTTGAATTGAGTGAGCGGGACTAACTTTTCAAGATTTTGAATACAAACGTGATTGTTTGAACTCTGTGCCAGTTGATTTTTGCGTACAACTTTATCAAATTATTAGAATAACTTTAAAAATATATATTAGACCTCGTTTGTTGAAATTTTGTTAGCTGCCACTCCAATTTTGTAATTTAAGATTATTAAGTTAACCTTTGCTTTTGACTTCTATGAAATTTTATATTATTAGTATAAGGATATATTTTATTTAAATTCCTAATTTGAAAATAATAGTCTGAAAATTTGTAGCACATTTCTTTCTATTACTGTACAAGGGTATAGTCATTAGTCAAACCAAGTGCATTCCTTTGTGAGAGAGAATTTTAAGAAACTTAACTTCCTTGGATAAGCATAGGCTGCATAGCCTAAAGGCCCAAAACTAAACTCCACAAACTGAAGCATGTTCACTGAAGAACAAGGGCCTGGCACTTCGATATGTACAAGGTACTACACAATCATATGCAACCTCACCTTGGTTTTTACTCCCTCTGTCCCTCTCATTTCTTTACAGTTACTATTTTGGGATATCCCTCTCATTTCTTTACGTTACCATAAATAGCAAGTTTTTCCCATCATTACACCCACTATCTTCCCCTACTATCTCATATTTAACAATAAAAACTACTATTACACCCACTACTTTTATCCACTATCTCAAATCTATTATTAAATATTGATAGGTCCCACCACTTCACCCACTTTTCATCTAACTTTACCCATTTTTTATATATTGTCTTGGTCTCCGTGTCCCCCTCCAATGTAAACAATTGAGGGGGACGGAAGGAGTAATAACTAATATGAAAGCAGGGCCTTCCATTTTAATAAAACAAAGGGGTCCAAAGGTTTGTCTGCATACCCGAAGCTACAGATCCCCCATTGACATCTGAGTAAGTATGTTCTATGCAAGCTTGGTGTGTTTCTATATAACTTGCAACTAATTCTTGAAACCAGTTCTGCAATATTTCACAATGTTTCACAACAGCCATTGACCACAAAACTAAAAAAAGATGAAACATGGACACTTATACGGCAGCTTCACTCAGTGTAACTTGAGAGTATCATTCTGTGGGATGATAACATCTGGATTGCGAATAGGAGAATTCAGGGAAGCTAATTCCTTCAGTTTAGCCCCTACCCGAGACGAGATGCTCCATAAAGTCTCCACAGGTTGTATTCTAGTCATTTCTGGAGAAGTTTTAGCAGGTGCCTTTGATTTCGTTACTGGAAATTTATTGCTCTTTCCCATTCCATTAGCAATCAACCAACGAGATCCAGACTGTTGTTGAGTTTTAGAACCCCAAGCCTTCTTCTTACCAGGCTCACTTATCAACCCAGCGACATGAACTTCATTGATTTTGAACACTGGAATCACTTCCTCCTCTTGCATCTTCTCTCCCATTACTTCCTTCGCTGTAGGCTCAGACTCATCTTCATCATCAATGTAAGGCCTAATCTCTGAAACATTGCAGTATATCTTTGGCTTAGGGGGGACAAACAATCTTTCAACTTGAATGAGTGCAAGCATTGGGGTACCAACAGGTTCATAGTTCCGTAACGGATCACGTAATTGCACCATTAATGCCACTGTGAAGTTGTTCCCTAACAAACCACACTTTCTGGAGCCTTTACCTCGTTTTTTATCCCCATTAGACTTCCCATGAAACCTGTCACCGGGAGTAGCATGATGAGCCGCAAGAATCTTCGAGGTTCTCTCACTGATTTGATCTTCATCATCAATTACACCCGAATCCAATCTCATCCATTCATCAAGAGTTAAAGATAAACCCATTAAACCCCCATCATCATCACTGTTGTCTTTGACGTCCATCAGTTGCAGGCCACCAGCACCCTCCAAACCTAATGAGCCACCAATATTGACCATCTCTCCCTTGAGAGCAGAAGATTGACCAGTAAAATGTGAGGTAACGCTTGAAGGTGCATCGTCATTTGACAAGCCAGATTGTATTCTCAATCCTTCCACTGAGAGGGCTTCAATCTTGTCCATCGCCAAAGGAGCAAGATCTTCTAGGGATACACATTCAGAGTCCACATGATGATTAAACGAATTGGATGAACGCTTACTTGACCTGAGACGAGATGAACTTCTTTTCGCATTTTCTTCTCCAGAGTATAGGTTTCGGTCAACCTCAGAATCCTGCTGCAGCGGAACTTGTCTGAAAAAGAAGAGAGTAAGTATATAATACCATTTTCAAATAAGTAAAAGTAACTACATACACATAATATGAATCAGAAGTAAATCCAGAAAACACTATTACAAAAAAAGAAGAAAAAAACCTTTCGGGGGCCTCTAAACTGGGGTTAGCCTCCCATGTGATGTGTTGCATCATCTTCCCGCTTATATCTTCCAAAGGCATCAATTTAGTCGCCTGCATCGAAAGCTTTTCGATTCCAACTGAAGCCAGACCCTGTAGTATCTCCGTTATTCCAGAACCCATTTCAGCAGGTACCACGACAGGACTAGAAACCTGCATGACCAAACTTCCACCAACTTTTGCATTCCTAAAAAGCTCGGGGCTCATTGAGCGTAAAAAACCTCCATCCTTAGTCTGAACAATTGAACCTAAGCCTTCTCCAAGGGATGGCAGTGGAATGGGCTGTTCCAGAGGGAGATCAATAGGGCTTCCAAATCCCCCAGAGCTATCAGGTGGAGGACACTGAAAAGCCTTCTCATTCAAACCCCACTCCCGCATTAATGCTTCCGTCTCCATATTTTCCAACACAGAGGCCCTTGTTTTTCTCCCTAATGCTTGAGTATCTACATTGGCATTTTCATACAGTTCCCCTTTTGATGAATGATGGACGTCTTCAGAGATGGACCCCAAACCAGATCCAGAGAGAATATCATCACCAAATTCTGTCATATCCAATTCATCATCAAAGTTAAATAGCGAACAGCCGTTGGCCAGAGAATCCTTCTCAAATTGTCTCAGCAGACGCTCTCTAGGGGACTCGGGCTCACTCTCAGAACTCAGGCCAAAAGGACTATGTTCTATTCCCAGCATGTCTAAGAATTCACAAGCAGCAGAATCTGTGACATCATCCATGCTGATAGACTTCTCCACGCCACTCACTTTGTCAATTGATTCAGCCCCTAAATATTTCTCTTCGCTTAAAATTTGACATTCGTCTTCTTGAGAATCAGAGCTTTCTTTCAGTAAATTTGAGACACTGCTCAACGCCGATTCAAGTTCTTTCATGAGAGAATCTGTGTTGCAGAAGTCATCTTCCTTAAAATTAAAGTCAGTCTCCACAAAGTCGTCAATGTGACCCTGAGATTCTTGTATCTTGGTGTCCTCCTCGGAAGCTACTCTATCAGGGCTGCCAACATTAATATCAAGATTATGTTGCAGGGAACCAACAGTAGACTTCACAATATCCAACCCCAGCTTTACCTTTTCCTCAGTCAACAATACTGTATTATGCTCCTCCAAACTTTGAGCAGTTACTTCACAGTGGGTTTGAACTTTGTCTTCATCAGCGTCATCTGTGTGTGATTTTGGTTCCATATACTCGAGGTCAGGTGTTTCACTTTGGGCGCTAACTTCACACTGGGTTTTAACATTGTCTTCATCAGCGTCATCTGTGTATGATTTTGTATTCATATACTCGAGGTCAGGTATTTCACTTTGGGCGCTAACTTCACACTGGGTTTTAACATTGTCTTCCTCGGTGTCATCTGTGTATGATTTTGGTTTCATATACTGAAGCTTAGGTTTTTCAACTGATATACTTAGTTTCTCTTCATCAAATTTTTGATACAATATATTCACTGAATCAGAGAGTGTTGACCTTGCTGCTGGCAAAACCTCATGCAGATCCTTTACTTCTCTTACCGAATGAGACAACACATGAGACCTACTAGGAAGGGTTTTACCTCGCCTTAGTGCACTATCATCATCCCTATTCTCCCTCAAACTCAATCCCCTAGGGAGATCACTGTGGGTAGCAGGCCTAACAGCATTATTTTCAACGACCGTATACCCAAAACTGACATTCAAGGTTGCACCTTTAGCAATACCCGACAATTTAAAACTGGTAGTCCACTTCCCAGAGCTATCCTCCTCTTCCAATTCTTCCAAATTAAGAGGTAGCAGCCTAGTAAGGTCAAGCCGATGCTTTCCCAAATCGAGTTCAGGACGCCCCACCACAGATACATATAACAAGAAATGTCTGGCCTCATACTTTGCCGAACTGCGAGACCCGTTTCTACTACCATAAACCGAACACACATGTGTCAATTGTTGTTCAAACTCAGAAACTCCATCCAAAACCCTGGCTGGACGAGTAGTGAATTCCGTATCCCGTCTTTTCCAATGAACACGAAGACTAAGACCATCACACTCAGGCGGCAAGCCTTGAACCAAATGAACATGAAGGGAGAAAGAACAATTGAATCGTTTGTTGAGAGCCCCGGTCAAAGCCTTAAATCCCTTCCAACTCCACATGGACTTCTTGTCCTTGGAAGAAGGCTCCTGATTACTACTAGTGTCCTTGAAATTTGATTTAGAGGGGTTCTTCAAAGAAGTGTTTGGTTGGGTTTTATCAATGTTTAAAGCTTTACTTAAAGATTGAATATCATTTAACAATTTCCCCTTGCCACCATCCTCCCCCATTCTCTTCCTAGCCTCTATTCTTGACATGACTAGAAAGAACACCCCACGAATTAGTTCAACACTTTCACATCAGGGTATAATCATATTAATTTGAAATCTGTAAACTAAAACAGATATATTAATAATAGATGATGAAGATAAGAAACAAGAGAGAGAGAGAGAGAGAGGGAGAGAGAGTACCTGAATTGGGTTTTGCTAAGGATTGAAGATGAAATCTTGATTTATGTGGAGGGAGCAGGGTGGGTGATGCTACAAGTAATCGCTGTATCACGTTGACAACAACACAAGAACAAAAATGGGGACGGAACTAACAGAGGGAGGACATGTTTCTGTTTTAGTTTTATCTGCAGACCCCTTCTAATTTAAAATTGATTTTAGTGAATTTTATATAATCGATGGGTTTTAATTGTTGTATTTGATTTTATTTTTATGCGATGAAATGTGGGTGCGAAAGTTCTTAAATTTAATATTTCAAATTTTCATGAATTCTGATGAAGTTTGAAATATTTTAACATACATTCAGCAATCCCTCGAAATTTATCATTCTATGAAATCCAAAAAAACTCATTAATAATTGAATACCATCAAATTTTAAATAAAAATAATCTCAAATGAATAACATCAAACTGTAAAACATAATTTAAAATCCTGAATACCATTAGATTTTATAATATAATTTAAAATTCTAATTAAATATTCTAAGACTCTGATACGTCTTCTAAAATTCGAGTTGAATATTCTCGGAGTTCATAAATAAAAAAACTCATTTAAAATCTCAATTGAATACACCTCTAATATTTTAACTCATTAAGAATTATAGTTTACTTAAAAAAAACTTTATATAATAAAAAATTATCTTTGAAACAATAATTTATAATACTTCATCAAAATTTCTTACTTTAATAGGTTTTCTACTTCAAAATTCAAATCATTTTCTAATTTGTCACATAAACATACGTTCTTTCGGAAAATATAACATCAAGATTTAAAATTTAAAGATACAGTATCACAATTCACTTTTATGTCCGCGTTGTTGTCAATGGGCTACGCTCCACCTGGCCTACTCCCATTTTCAAATACTACATGCCAACATGCTGAGCTATGGAAATTTGAAATTATACATAGTTTGGCCGGATATGAAGTCTGTAATCAGAAGTTATAAAAAGAAGTGTATAACGAACCAAAACTTAATATAAAATTTTAAAAAAAATACAAATTCAGCATAAATTATTTTTTGAACGAATTTTTTATTTTCGTGTTAATTTCGATTAAATAAATATTTCATCAAATTTATTTATATTATTTTATACTCCCTCCGTCCCCCTGAGTTGTATACATTGGGGGACGGGGACGCGGCACGGACTTTAATGCTCCTGCAAAGTGTAGTTATGCAATTTGTTTTTAAAATTTTTCTTTTCTGTATTAAAGTTTGGATGTTATATTTTTATACAGAAAAAGAAAATCTCAAAAAGAAGTTACGGAACTATATTTTATAAGAGCATTGAAATGCGTGTCGAGCAGTTAAAAAGAAACGTATAGAATTAAATGGGACAGAGGGAGTATTTGATAACTTATACTCCTTGTGTTCCGATATTCTAGTCCTCATTTTATATTTTCTTTATCCCTTTTCTATTTTATACAGAGAGTATAAGTTATATTTGATAACTTAGAGCATCTCCAATAGTCTCTTAACTCACTCCTAAATATAATATAAAATATTAGCTCTTAGTGATTTAATGTGGGTTCAACTCCAACAACACTTCTTATATTCACTCCTCAAATTGTTTTTTATTATTAAAAGCAAGTCATGTGCATAAAAGTACAAAAGAAAGTGGATGGAGAGAGAATGCTTCCTTACACATTTATTATAAAATATTAGTTAAGAGTGACTAGTAGCTCTTACAAGTGAGGAGAGAGAAGAGAAATTTAGGAAATTTAAGAGTGACTAAGAGCCTATTGGAGCAATTATGACTCATGCTTAGAAAGGAGCCGATCGCAACAGAACCGGAAAATAGTTTGGAGATCTGTGTTTCGATCGATTCTCAACACGTGAAGATGAATTTCTCCACGATCATGCCGGTAAATTTAAGAGCGATGAGGAAAGCTGGTCATCATCAAGTCATCTCCGACAAGGAATAAATCTTCTTCCGATCTATGTCTCAAGAAATCGCTCCTGACGTGTATTTTCACTCTTTAAGATGTATGTTTAACACCGTTCTGATCGATTTGTTAATCATCGTGGGGTCTCCTTCTTTTCAGATTCGTTCATGACTCGGATCGGAAAAAAAAGTGTGATCTTTTCAAAACACAAAATGATTAAGTGATCATTGAGTGATTTACAATTTACAATATATATATATATATATATATATATATATATATATATATATATATATATATATATATTATTGTGGTGTGGTTCATATTTCATTTTTTCATGATTAGGTAAAATTGTGCTCTTGAATCTTTTTTGTTCGAATAACAACGTATCTTATTTCGATATATTTTATTTTTTAGTCTTTTTTGTCCAAAATTGAGGAGATTGGATATGTGTATTCAATCTTATATTATATGATTAGTTTCATTTTACGTGTTATGTATCATATTTTTTCGAGTCTCAATTTTTTCGCTAGTGTGTCAAATGATTGTTTGCCGTTCTTGGATGGATGGTGGTGGTGGTGACGTAATTAGTGCGCGTTGTTGAATTTAACTTATTTCGGATTGACATTTTTGCATGATTTTAGTCTTAACTTTGTAATTTTGGATATTGTTTGTTTTTAATAGTAGTATTTGTTGATCATACTTTTAGTTTTATGAATGGCGAGTTGACTCTCTTAATTTGTTTAACTTTGAAATTTGAATTTTCACTAAATGTTTTAATTAGAATGTTTGTGTGTTCATTACAAGATTAATTTTTGTGTGCTAATAATTATATTTCAGGCAAGAATTTTTTAATTTATATGTCTTTAATTTTTCGTTAATATGCTCTTTAAATGTGTTGAAAGTTGGTCAATTATTTTTGAGTAATATATGCTTTTAATCAATTACTTTCTTTATTAGTTTTAATTATAATAGTGACGTTTTAAATTGTGATTGTAATTAAATAAATATTCTTTATGAATATTTAGTACCATTTATGGGGGGTCATTATTGATGACTTTATTGTGTCGTTAATGGCTTTCAGTGCCATTTTTATGGCTTGTGATACCATTTTGATGGTAATATATTTAATTGTTTTTGTAAACTCTATTTTTTCCTCAGTTAAATTTTTAAACTTTTATGTGTCTAACCAAAGGATTTTTAGATATAATAATATTATTAAGTTAAAAGTCTATTATATTATTATTAAGTTTGATTCATTAAATTTTTAGATGTCTAACCAAAGGGAAACCTTTGGTTAGTTTTCTTTTTTAGATCTAATAATTATTTCTAATTCTTATCTTCTTTGTATTTTGATATATTCACTATTTCTGCTCTTTTAGGATTTAATATCTTATTTACATTTTTTATTATTTTTCTATATATATAAAATACAATATATATACATATATTTTTAATTTTCTTGTATATTAATCATGTCTTGTTTGATGTGTCTCTTTTTTCAGGTTATTTTGGAAGCAAGCAGTTCGTGACAATCCTTTTGGATTTTCTTTTCTTATTCATTTAAGCTTTATCGTCTTAGCGTCCGGAGTTATGTTTACATGACTTTCGGTTAGATGGTAAACTTTCTTGAAAGAAAAAAATCTAGGATGCGGTTTATTGTATTTCGATACAATTCATCTACGAGTATGTAGACCTTACAAAAAAAAAAGAAAAAAAAGAGAGCCTATTGGAGCAACAAAAACTACCATCTTCTTCAAATATCAATTTAAGAGCCCCTATAGAGAGGCTATTGGAGATGCTCTTATACTCCTTGTGTCACTAAGAGTCTTTTGGAGTACTATTTATGATCATACTCTTTATTTACTGATTTAAGAATTCATTTCGGAATCTCTTAGAGATGCTCTAAACCGCTTATAGAATGAGGTATCCGAGAAGGTAGGGTCGAGTCGAAGTTTGTGTAAAGCCTGTGCTCAAGGCGTGCCCTATGACAGAGGAAGCATTTGATCGAGTTGGTTGATTATAACTGAAAATTTACAATTTTTGATAAAAATGTATAACTGAAATTTTGTTTCAAAAAAACAATTTATATTGTACGTTACAGTTAAATAATAGAAATGTATTTAATATTATTACTATTCAATTAGTTAGCTGTACTCAGAATTTTATCGAGGAAATTTGAAAGTACTTAGGGTTCTGGTCCATGATAATCACTTTTCAGAGATTGTTTATCTGACAAATGGCTTTGATAAGCGTGCATTTTATCCTAATATTGTCCCTGTATTTTAGTTATTTTGTATTTAATTGGATTTTTATTTAATAAATATTAATGTTTTATTGTAGGATGCAAGGAATTCTAATCAAATATGGATTGGAGTTTAAATAGCAAGAATTGGAGTTTAATTCGAATAAAATTCGGATTTTGAAGCTAGCTGCGCAGCATTCAATGTTTGGGCCATATCTGGAGTTCTAGACGTCCAAATCAGGCGATTCAAGAGCCCACGCGAAGCTTAGAACAAGGCCTTTAATTCAGAGGTGGACTTGCATTTTTATCCCAGTCTAATCAGCCCAGAATCAGAGTCGAAAAGTCAACTGCGAATTTCCACTTTTGGAATTCTATTCTGATTCGGAAATCTCCTTGTATTTTCATTAATTCATTAAAAATACTTTTAATATAGCTATTAGGGTAGAGTATTCAGAAGGAATTAGAGAGAGACATCGGCCGAGATAGAGAGTGGAGGCTCGAGCAAAGAGAAAAAGTAGAAGCAAAGACGGAAGAGATTTCAGCCATTGAAGACATTCAGTGGATTTGTTTCTTCATCTCTTTGTTTAGAATTCTCTCCTTAACTCTTGTTATCATGAACATGTTTTTCTTATTCTTGGTTGATTTTGATATTTTGAGTATGAACTAATTGTATAAAGTTGGGATTTTTATGGAACCCTAGCATGAGGATTTTGGTGTTTTGTTAAAGAGTATTGTATGCGATTTTGTGGTTTACTTATTCAAGTGTTTTTCATGTTAATACTTGCTATTGTCTGATCAGCTTTAGTGGGTTATCGAGTTAATCATAATACTGAGAGGGTTATGATTAATTGACACAAGACTTGAATGGTGCATGATTATATCTTTTGATTATAATTAGTTACGGTATAGACATATATTGTGACCATGCATAGCTTTGTGAATTGATGCTTAATTGGATTCCGAATATTAAATTGGCATAGACATATGTTAGTTTATTTATAGGAATTATACCATAGTGATTTCGAGAGAAGCCTATGACCATTGAATTCTAGCTAGTAAATTGTGATTTGCTGCAATATTTCGCGACTCTTTTACCGATATTCTTGTGTTAGGGGGAAGTAATTATCCTGACTTATTTTCTCATATTTGAAACTCGTTAAGCTCTTTAGTATAATTTTAGTTGGTTAATTTAGTTTAATATAAAAAAACCATCAACAATTTATTGTGTTCGATAACTAGACTGTTAGATATTATTTGTGATTGATACGTTTAAATAGTCCTTGAGGAACGATATCTGGTATTTATTACTATATTATTTGTTTGCGATTGTGTACACTTGCACATTAGTATTTTACGCAACAAGTTTTTGGCGCCGCTGCCGGGGACTATTTTAGTTATTAATTGCGAATTTGATATTCTCACAGTTTGGTTTTTGTTACTTCTGTTCTAACGGGGGTAAATTTTTTTGTGTTCATCAGGTCTCTTTGTGCATGAGCGAAAGACACCCAGTGGTATTTGATTTTGATCCTGAAATTGAGTGAACATTCAATAAAAGAAGAAAAGCACAACGCAAGATCAAGCAAACACTAGTAGCTATGGATGACAACGTTAATAATGGAGACATTCCAGCGGGTGCATTTATTGTGGATGATAAAGATCGTGCTATTCGGCAATATGCGGCACCCCGTTTCGAAGATTTAAATTCGGGGATCATAAGACCCAATATTCAAGCAACACAGTTTGAGTTGAAGCCGGTCATGTTCCAAATGCTTCAGACTATTGGTCAATTCAGTGGGATGCCTACCGAGGATCCTCACCTTCATCTTCGTCTATTCATGGAGATCAGTGATTCTTTCAAATTTCAAGGAGTACCTGAAGATGCTTTGCGCTTGAAATTATTCCCTTATTCTGTGCGAGACAGAGCTAGAACCTGGCTAAATTCTTTACCGGCAGGATCAGTCACAACATGGAATGATTTGACAGAAAAGTTCTTGAGCAAGTATTTTCCTCCCACTATGAATGCAAAGCTTCGGAATGAGATCAATTCTTTTCAACAGCAGGATGATGAATCTTTGTATGATGCATGGGAGAGATTTAAAGAATTACTCAGAAAATGTCCTCATCATGGTATTCTTCATTGCATTCAGATGGAGACTTTTTATAATGGTCTCAATGCTCAAACAAAGATGGTGGTGGATGCATCAGCAAATGGGGCTCTTCTCTCTAAGTTCTATAATCAGGCTTATGAAATTCTTGAGACAATTGCTACCAACAACTATCAGTGGTCATCTTCTAGAGCTCAAACAGGTAAAAAGGTAGCTGGAATCTATGACGTGGACTCTATAACTTCGATGAAGGCTCAACTAGCATCTATGGAGCATATGCTCAAGAATCTGAGCATGGGCAATAATCAATCGAAGGAGCAATCCCTCAGTTCACAGATTAATCAAACCAAGAATGTTTCTTGTGTATATTGCGGTGAGGCTCATACTTATGATAGTTGTCCTTCAAATCCAGAATCTGTCTTTTACATGGGAAATCAAAATAAGGGTGGCCCTTATTCAAATACTTACAATCAGTCATGGAGGCAACATCCTAATTTTTCTTGGAGCAATCAAGGGGCAAATTCTGGAACTTCAAATGGCAACGTAAAGTCCAATTATCCACCCGGATTTTCTCAACAAGCACCTCAGTCTAATTCACTTGAAAATATGTTGAAGGAGTACATCATCAAGAATGAAGCTAGTAGATCTCAAACTGAAGCTCTGGTCCAAAGTCAAGCGGCATCCTTAAGAAACTTGGAGAATCAAGTTGGGCAACTAGCTAATGAGCTAAGGAATCGACCACATGGCACTCTCCCTAGTGATACCGAAAAGCCTAAGTGTGTTGGAAATGAGCATTGTAAAGCCATGGCATTGAAAAGCGGAAAGGTTTTGGGGAACACTGCTACTGATACGAAACAAGATGATTCTGTTGAACCGAGTGGCGATGAGGAAAATTCTGCAGGTAAGGAAATCGAGAATGACAAGGTATCTCCACCAAAGTCTTCTTCTGAGAAATCAAATATTCAGCTACAACCTCCATTTCCTCAACGTTTTCAAAAGCAAAAACAGGATGTTCAGTTCAAGAAATTTCTTGATGTTTTGAAGCAGCTTCACATTAATATTCCACTTGTAGAGGCTCTTGAGCAGATGCCTAATTACGTGAAATTCATGAAGGACATTCTTACGAAGAAGAGAAGGTTGGGGGAGTTTGAAACTGTAGCTTTAACAAAGGAGTGTAGCTCATTCTTGCAACATAAATTGCCTATGAAGATGAAAGATCCAGGGAGTTTCACTATTCCTTGCACTATTGGTGACTCTTATTGTGGGATGGCATTATGTGATTTGGGGGCTAGCATAAACTTGATGCCTATGTCGGTGTTCAGAAAATTGGGGATTGGAGAAGTTCGGCCTACTACTGTCATTCTTCAACTAGCTGATAGATCTCTTGCTCATCCAGAGGGAAAGATTGAAGATGTTCTGGTTAAGGTAGACAAGTTCATATTTCCTGCTGATTTCATCGTGTTGGACTATGAGGCTGATCGAGAGGTTCCCATTATCTTGGGAAGACCATTTCTTGCTACAGGAAGAACTCTAATCGATGTGCAAAACGGAGAGCTAACTATGAGGGTTCAAGATGAAAAGGTGACTTTCAATGTCTTTAAAGCAATGAAATATTCTGATGATGTAGAAGATTGCTCAGCTATCACCATATTTGATAAGCTAATTTCTGATAAATTAGACTCTAATTCTTCTCATGATCCTTTGGAACAATTAATATTGAATGTTTCCCAAGAGGAAGATGATAGTGTTGAACTCTTGGCTTGGCCAGAAGCTAATTCACATGTTACAAGAAATAGGGGGCGCTTTGAGTCCTTGGATCTGTCGTCAAGGGTGTTCAAGACTCCTAAGCCATCAATTGATGAACCACCAGAGTTAGAATTGAAAGCTCTTCCTTCTCATTTGAAATATGCTTATCTGGGACCTTCTTCCACTTTGCCTGTTATTATTTCTGCTGAATTGTCTCTTTCTCAAGAAGAGAAATTAGTTGAGCTTCTAAAGAATCACAAGAAAGCTATCGGGTGGAGTATTGCAGATATCAAAGGTATTAGCCCTTCTATTTGCATGCATAAAATCTTGTTGGAAGATGGTGCCAAAAGTTCAATTGAAGGCCAGCGCAGACTAAATCCTATTATGAAGGAAGTGGTGAAGAAAGAGGTAATTAAGTGGCTAGATGCTGGAATTATTTATCCGATCTCGGATAGTGCATGGGTGAGCCCAGTTCAGTGTGTGCCAAAGAAAGGTGGAATCACGGTGATAAAAAAATGAAAATAACGAGTTGATCCCTACGAGAACAGTCACCGGTTGGAGAATTTGCATTGATTATCGGAAGCTGAACAAAGCCACTAGAAAAGATCACTTTCCATTGCCCTTTGTTGATCAGATGTTGGATAGACTGGCTGGACGAGAGTATTATTGTTTTCTTGATGGGTACTCTGGCTATAATCAGATAACAATTGCTCCCGAAGATCAACACAAGACTACTTTCACTTGTCCTTATGGTACTTTTGCCTTCAGAAGGGTGTCATTCGGGCTATGTAATGCCCCTCCAACTTTTCAAAGATGTATGATGGCTATCTTCTCAGACATGGTTGGTGACTTTCTAGAGGTATTCATGGATGATTTCTCAGTATTTGGGGATTCTTTTGATGATTGTCTTTATAACTTGGGGAAGGTTTTGGAGCGATGTGAATACACCAATCTTGTACTCAATTGGGAAAAATGTGACTTTATGGTGAAGGAAGGAATCGTTTTGGGGCATAAAGTTTCAAGGAAGGGAATTGAAGTTGATAAGGCGAAGATTGAAGTCATCGAGAAGTTACCTCCTCCTTCCTCTGTTAAGAGCATTCGAAGTTTTCTTGGGCATGCAGGTTTCTACAGACGGTTCATTAAAGACTTCTCCAAAATTTCTAAGCCTCTTTGCAAGTTATTGGAGAATGATACTCCTTTTCTTTTTGACGAAGCATGTTTAAAGGCTTTCGAGGAGCTAAAGCGAAGGTTGATTTCTGCACCTATTATCATTGCACCAGATTGGAGCTTGCCATTTGAATTAATGTGTGATGCTGAGCAGTCATGGGTCAAAGAAAGAACAAGGTATTTCATCCTATCTATTATGCAAGTCGTACTTTGACTGGAGATCAATTGAATTACACGGTGACTGAAAAGGAGCTTCTTGCCGTAGTATTTGCCTTTGACAAGTTTCGCTCTTATCTGGTTGGCACGAAAGTGATTGTCTTCACTGACCATTCGGCAATTAAGTATTTAATTGCAAAGAAAGACGCAAAGCCTCGATTGATTCGGTGGGTGCTTCTACTTCAAGAGTTTGATATCGAGATACAAGATAGAAAAGGTGTAGAAAATCAAGTGGCTGACCATTTATCGAGAATGGAGTACATTGATGAATCTTCCTCAATGATTCCTATCAAAGAGACATTTCCGGATAAGCAAATGTTTAAGGTACAACTCTCTGATTTTACACCATGGTATGCTGATTTTGCTAATTATTTAGCTACTGGATTGATGCCACCAGATCTATCTAGCCAACAAAGGAAGAAATTCTTACACGACATGAAATCTTATTTTTGGGATGAGCCTTATTTGTTCAAACAAGGTGCTGATCAGATGATAAGAAGATGTGTTCCCGACTATGAGGTAGAAGATATTATTTTCCACTGCCATTCATCTCCTTCTGGTGGACATTTTGGTGGACAACGCACAGCTGCGAAGGTACTACAATCTGGTTTCTTTTGGCCTTCTTTATTTAAGGATGCTCATGCCTATGTTGTTAGATGTGATCGTTGTCAAGGGTTGGAAATATATCAAGAAGGAATGAGATGCCGTTGACAAATATTCTTGAGGTAGAGTTGTTTGATGTGTGGGGAATTGATTTCATGGGCCCGTTTCCTCCTTCTTATAAAAATGAATACATCTTAGTGGCAGTTGATTATGTCTCTAAATGGGTGGAAGCTGCTGCCTATCCTACTAATGATGCCAAGGTTGTCGTCAAGTTCTTGGACAAACATATCTTCACTCGCTTTGGAACTCCACGAGCAATCATCAGTGATGAAGGTACGCACTTTGTGAATAAATTGTTGTCCAATACATTGGCTAAGTATAATGTGAGACACAAAGTGGCCACAGCCTATCATCCTCAAACTAATGGGCAAGCTGAGTTGTCCAATAGAGAAATCAAGGGTATTCTTCAAAAGGTTGTGAATCCGAACCGTAAGGACTGGTCTACAAGATTGGATGAGGCTCTTTGGGCTTATCGCACTGCTTATAAAACTCCGTTGGTTATGTCCCCGTACCGCTTAGTTTTTGGGAAGGCGTGTCATTTACCAGTTGAGCTTGAACATAAAGCTTATTGGGCTCTGAAAAATTTAAATTTTGACATGCAACTGGCCGGTGAAAAGAGAATGTTACAGCTTGATGAGTTAGAGGAACTCAGATTTTTTTCTTACGAGAATGCTAAGCTCTACAAGGAAAAGACAAAGAAATGGCATGATGAAAACATTCAATCTCGAGTGTTTGAGGTGGGGCAACAAGTCTTATTATTCAATTCAAGGCTAAAATTATTTCCTGGTAAGTTGAAATCTAGGTGGTTTGGACCCTTCACTATCATCAAGGTGTATCCTTATGGAGCTGTGGAATTGCGTGATAATCAAGGGGGTGAATTTAAAGTGAACGGACAAAGGTTGAAACATTACTAGGGAGGTCGAGTTGCTCGTGACAAGACCTCTGTTGATTTGGTAGAGTCTTGAGAAGAAGGTACGTCTAGCCAAAGACGTTAAAGAAAAGCGCTTCTTGGGAGACAACCCAATGTTTTTGTAAGTTAATATATTAGATAATATATATTATTTTTTGGTAATATTATTAATATTATTAATATTATTATTATTATTATTATTTTAGGAAGTTCGATATTATATATATATATATATATATATAATTTTTTTCTCCCATAAGATGCTTTGATGAATTTTTGTGAAGTGTTTCAGGTAATTTTTAAAGATACGTGAGTAATTATTTAAGACACTTAGTGTTTTATTAATTTATGAAAGAAGTGCTGGAAATTCATAAGCAGGGTGTGGGGCTTTCATTCAGAAAAGACAGAATTTTAAAAAAGTGGAACAGTGGGTTTGGCACGGTCGGCACCATCATCTGTTGGCCGTGCAATATCTACTGGAGTCAGGAGGTCTGTTGAATTCCCTGCTGCTGGGCGTGCTATTTAATGCCGCGCGTGCGAAATCAACTGCCTCACATCAGCTCCTTTTCGCATGTTAAGTTTGTTGGGCTCATTCATATGTCCAGCCCATCCATTTCACTAGCCCATATTCTGGGCCCGAGCCCAAGTCTTTAATCCAGCCCATTAGCATGTAATTTTTTTGGATGAAACTTAGCGCTGCATTTGCATCTCTCCACTGCCAGAAATGCGCCATGGGTTATTCATCAACATCACCACCACTGTGTCAACTCATCCAATGTGACAAAACTGAGTCTGCCACAACTTTATTCAAGCATCTTTCGGGGGAGTTTTCTTCTTAATTTCTTTTATAATATTATTATTTACTATTAATATTATAATTATATTATATTACGTTATGTTATATATATTTATATTATTGTTAATTCATTGAGGACAATGAGCCACTTAAGTGTGGGGAGGGGTTTTTAACATAAAAAAAAAATATTTTTTTAGTTAGATTTTTTTTAAAAAAAAATTATTAATTAATTATATATTGCCTTGTCTCATTTTTAGAAAATTCATATTAGTTGCATTAATTGCAAAGCATATAGATGCATATTTTTTTTTATAGAGCATTTATTTTATTTTATTTTTAGGTGCATTTTCATAATTCCATGAATGTTTGTTATGCCATGTTGACATCCTATGATGATTTAATTTTGCATAATGTCTCGGTTAGTAATCTTGATTATATGTGATGTTGTGCATGCTTAGAAGTTGTTTGTGCGGAAATTTTAATTACACTATATAATGCTCTAGAGACAAGATTTTAGACTAGCTTATTTCTTGAGTTTTAGCTATGAGCCGGGCGTAGAATTTTGACTATTCCCTTTTGAGCTTAGAGTCTATGATTCTTAAGTAAGGGGGCACTTTAGGATATACATGCCTTTCTAGAAAAAAAATAGAAAAAAAAGAAAGAAAAAAAATTGAAAAAAAAGAAAATAGTAGCAATAAAGTTCACAAAAAAAAACGGTGGTATAATTGACTAGGTTGGGCTCATTAATACTCGAGTAATTAAGTCTGAGGGGACTTTGTGCCTAGTAACCTAAAGCCTTTTATGGTTTGGGATTGCTGACCCAACACTCGCTAAATGGGTATTAGTGCATAAATCTTTAGGGATCTCAACCATTGCACGGTCAAATAAGCCACCTAAATTGCATGTGTGAACAATTTGGTTGGTGAAGTCTTATGGTGGTCGTAACTCACTTACCCTGAGAAGCGTCCCGACCTTAGACTGAGCATTTACACACCAAATAATAGGTAGTGAAAAAAAAAAATAGGAGAGGCATGGAAGTTCCTTGGTGACCCTAAGCGAGAGTTGACTCTAATGTAACGGAGTGTTTAAGCATTATTCTGATTAATGACTCATGGTTAAGACTCTGTTGAAGTTTGTTGGTCTCTATTTTGTTTCACTAGAGAGCATTTTGAACACACACGATGCACTCCGCATTTGCAATGAAAGAGTAGCATGACTAATATGTGAGATAGATGAATACCTTGACTGTTGTATTTTTTGAGGATTATATGTTAACAAGGTTGATACTTGCATGATTAGAGTTGTGATATATTCATTTAGTTTGCATCCATGTATGTGCATATTTGAGACTTGCCACACAAAAAAATGGATTTTGTGGGTATATTCACTATAAACCCTCACGAGACCTTACTCGTCCACTAGAGCTGTCTAGGGGTTTAAAGGGCTTGTTGCATATGCCAAATGCAACCGTGATCACCTACGGAAGTGGTACTAGTTAGTTTAGACATAGTTTTTTGTTTTTTCTTTGCCCGAGGACGTGCAAAATACTAAGTGTGGGGATGTGATAAGCGTGCATTTTATCCTAATATTGTCCCTGTATTTTAGTTATTTTGTATTTAATTGGATTTTTATTTAATAAATATTAATGTTTTATTGTAGGATGCAAGGAATTCTAATCAAATATGGATTGGAGTTTAAATAGCAAGAATTGGAGTTTAATTCGAATAAAATTCGGATTTTGAAGCTAGCTGCGCAGCATTCACTGTTTGGGCCATATCTGGAGTTCTAGATGTCCAAATCAGGCGATTCAAGAGCCCACGCGAAGCTTAGAACAAGGCCTTTAATTCAGAGGTGGACTTGCATTTTTATCCCAGTCTAATCAGCCCAGAATCAGAGTCAAAAAGTCAACTGCGAATTTCCACTTTTGGAATTCTATTCTGATTAGGAAATCTCCTTGTATTTTCATTAATTCATTAAAAATACTTTTAATATAGCTATTAGGGTAGAGTATTCAGAAGGAATTAGAGAGAGACATCGGCCGAGATAGAGAGTGGAGGCTCGAGCAAAGAGAAAAAGTAGAAGCAAGGCGGAAGAGATTTCAGCCATTGAAGACATTCAGTGGATTTGTTTCTTCATCTCTTTGTTTAGAATTCTCTCCTTAACTCTTGTTATCATGAACATGTTTTTCTTATTCTTGGTTGATTTTGATATTTTGAGTATGAACTAATTGTATAAAGTTGGGATTTTTATGGAACCCTAGCATGAGGATTTTGGTGTTTTGTTAAAGAGTATTGTATGCGATTTTGTGGTTTACTTATTCAAGTGTTTTTCATGTTAATACTTGCTATTGTCTGATCAGCTTTAGTGGGTTATCGAGTTAATCATAATACTGAGAGGGTTATGATTAATTGACACAAGACTTGAATGGTGCATGATTATATCTTTTGATTATAATTAGTTACGGTATAGACATATATTGTGACCATGCATAGCTTTGTGAATTGATGCTTAATTGGATTCCGAATATTAAATTGGCATAGACATATGTTAGTTTATTTATAGGAATTATACCATAGTGATTTCGAGAGAAGCCTATGATCATTGAATTCTAGCTAGTAAATTTTGATTTGCTGCAATATTTCGCGACTCTTTTACCGATATTCTTGTGTTAGGGGGAAGTAATTATCCTGACTTATTTTCTCATATTTGAAACTCGTTAAGCTCTTTAGTATAATTTTAGTTGGTTAATTTAGTTTAATATAAAAAAAACCATCAACAATTTATTGTGTTCGATAACTAGACTGTTAGATATTATTTGTGATTGATACGTTTAAATAGTCCTTGAGGAACGATATCTGGTATTTATTACTATATTACTTGTTTGCGATTGTGTACACTTGCACATTAGTATTTTACGCAACAGGCTTCCCAACCGTTGGATGGAGTCATAGAAAGTTTTCTACGAAAGATAAGCTTATCCGCGTTTTTCTCCCGCAAAATGTAAGGCATTTCATACTAATTAAACGAGGAAAGATATGATGGCCCAATGACTTATCTACCCCTAAGTGTCGATGAATAAGTAAAAGTTTGGAGGGAGATATTTTTAGTTGATCCAAAGCAAAAAAAAGGAGTAGTGATGAAAAAAAAAAGAAGTGCAAGAGTGATTTACAAAGCAAACTCGCATATTGTGTTCATAATTTTGGTCAGATTTCACTACATTATTTGTATAGCTTCAATTTATTTTTATATTGATGACGGATAGTTCTTTGAAGAATTTGTTCCTCTGAAAAGAATGAAAATACTAGAAGTTGATGTAGATGAAGTAGATGTCAAAGGCGGATAGATTATTTGAAGATTATTTTTATAATTTTATTTTTAATTTTTTGCCCGATAACATATATAATTTTAGGTGACGATGTTAGATATATTTGATGCTATCGTAGTTTAATCTCACAAAAGGAAGCTCAAATTTTATCAGGGATCAGCGTTTGACAGAGATTAATTTCATCAAAAATTGTCGTAAGAGTTTGTAAAGCCGATTTCAAGAAATGATTGATTTTGTTTGAAGAGATATATTCTATAGAGATATGTTAGTTCCAAGACTTCAACAATTTGTAATATCCTGAATCCATTTTAGTTGAATAATACATAATGTGTATTTTAATGTGGTGTAGCACAACATCTATATTGAATAGAATAACTCCCAACCCACATCGATAAAAGAAAAGAGCAAGGATAAGAATATATATCAAGAGTCGAGACAATGTCTAACAAAAATTTGTTGATTTTTGCCATGCATCTCTTGTGAATCCCCAGACGCCTTGGTAGCGCCCAGCTGGCGCCTTGCTAGCTCCCTGGAATTTCTTCTCCTTGGAGCGCCTTGCTAGCGCCCGTAAGCCACCAGCGCCTTGGAGCGCCCTTGTAGCGCCTTGCTAGCGCCCGTAAGCCACCAGCGCCTTGGAGCGCCCTTGTAGCGCCTTGCTAGCGCCCATAAGACAGCAGCGCCTTGGAGCGCCTTGCCAACGCCCTTAGAGCGCCCTGCCCTATTTTTGTACCACATCGATTACATAACGTTATATTGTTATGAATATAAGTAATGACTTGGTTTATAAGTCAGTAATTTGAGGTTGGCGCCGCCCCCGTCGCTGAGTCTGGCGCCGCCCCGGTCGCCAGTTCAAATCTTATTTTCTCTAGACCACCTTTATACCACATCGAGAATATAATGATATATTCTCATGAATATAACCAGTGGTCTAGTTATTGAGTCAACAATTATGTAAGCCAAGCGCCGCCTCGGTCGCTTAGGCGCAGGCGCAGCCCCTCTCGCGTGGATGCGAGCACCACCCCTGTCGCCAATTCAAAACTTCTTTCCTTACAACCACCTTTGTACCACATCGAGAACATGATAATACATTCTTAGGAATATAAGGAAGAGCTTAGCTATTAAGTTAAAAATACGTCAGTCGAGGCAGGCGTTGCCCTGTCGCCAGCCGTAGGCGCCGCCCTGTCGCCAACCTCTTGGCGTCACCCCTGTCGCCACCCAAATGGTATTTTTTTTAAAACCATACTCATTGTACCACATCGAGAAGAATAAAAAGGAAAGTCACTCCTCTCCTTATATATACACAACACATGCTGGCTTACTAAAATTAGGAAGCGTAGCTGCTAAATTTGGTACGTCAACTTATTTATTCCTAATTGTGATTTATTTTTCTAGTTTTGTTAGTTTAGTTATCTTAATTAGGTTAGTGTTAGTTAGAGAATTGATATAGGTGTGACTTATAATAATAAATAAATGTGTGAACATTTTAGGGAACGAGGTTGTGAGGCTCGAGAACATTGTGCACTGTAAGTGTATACTATACCCTTCACTGTTGATATTTTATAATGTTTTAGTGAACGTTTTGTTGATGATTTTCTGATGAGAAATGAGTATTCTTACATTTGTTCTGTGTGTTATGCTTCCTTTGGGAAGTTAAGTGTGATACTTCCTTCGGAAAGGAAAGCTAAACCAATTATTTATCGGGCTGGGATCCCCAACAGTAGAACGTGTGAACTTTTGAACGTGTCTGAATACTCATACTCATCTTGGTGTGTGAAACTGTTTTGATGACTCTGATGAAATATTGATTTGGTTCACCAAGTTTTGTGAATAAAACTCAGTTGAACCGTACGTATATGCTTACTGAGCTTTATAAGCTCATCCCTTGTTATGTACTAACTTTACAGGGAAGAATTCTGAAGAAGGATATTCAGGCAAGGGTAAAAGTGTGATGAACTGAAGTGCTAGATTTGGTTGGATTTGCAAGTAGAAGTGTGTTGTCGAGTATTTTCAAGAGTATCATTCGCAGGGAAGGACTGATAACAACACCAATTTCAATTTTTTTTATCTTTTGCAATTCAGAAGTGTGGAGAAGAATTTGGTGGTGTATGGTTATCAACTAATTAAAATAATAAATAAATAAATAAATAAACTATATAATGAATATGAGAGAAAACAACCCAAGAATTAGAGTTCTTCAATAGCTATCATGAATGTCTAATTTGTGTCTCCTGTTTGCTAAAAACAATCCTTCTAATATTTATAAAATCCTCTCCCAAGGTAGATTATAATGCCTACAATAATCCATTAAAAGCCACTCCCGTGGTCAATCAAAGAACACTTGTAAACTATTAAGAACCAAGGATTTTAAGTCTCACAATTCTCATATCAATCTCCCAATCTAATACTCAAATTGTGTCCATCATATCATGTACTAGAATTATAACTCCTCCCTAATTCGTTATAACTCTTAAAGATTCAATTAAAAGTTAGCTACTCTTCTAATTGTATAAAGCGCTCAATGACAGATTAACAAATCAAGAGAAAACACAGTCCAACTAAACAAACATAATAAGTCAAAGAATACCACCCAATTCTTGGATTAAGGAATTAGCTACTCATGATAAGATGAAACTAATATATATTTATACCACGAACCATGAGTATATGAATTGAAGTACGAAGAATACAACTTGACGAAAGTGTTTGACGTCCGGATGAATCCCTTCACTCCTTCTTCCAATCTCTCTCTCAAGTGTTTCTTTCTCTTTTCTCTCTAAAACGGCTATCTCTCTATTATTCAATATGATAAAAGTTAGTTGTCTCTAATCTCTATCAAAGCCCTAATATATAAGAGTTTTAATGATTTTCAAGAAAATAAAATAATATCCTAAAACGAGTTAAATTCTGATGCTGAAATTCGTAAGCTGCTGTTCAGGCCTGATTCTGGGCTGATCCAGTTGGATTTTGATATCTGGACCACCTTGAACTTGTAGAAAATTTCAATATCTTCGCGTGGGCTGTTGAATCGCCCAATTTTGACGTCCGGAACTCAAGTTATGGCCCAAACAAGATTTGCTTCGCAAGCTATCCATAAAATTCGAATTTCCATCTGATTAAGCCCAAATAAGCTTGATTTATTCCAACTTTAGGAATATTTATTTTCCTGCCATTAAACACTTAAAATCAATTAGTAACATCCCGATTATTTACAAAATACTAAATTTATGGGAATAAAATCATATAAAAACATATATAAATATATGTTATATCAAATATCCCCACACTTAGTGTTTTGCACCTCCTCGGACAAATAAAATAAATAAAACTAACACCTAAGAGATATATACCACTTTCGTAGGTGATCACAGTTGCATTTGGCATATGCAACAAGCCCTTTAAACCCCTAGGCAGCCCTAGTGGACGAGTAAGGTCTCGTGAAGGCCTATAGCGAATGTACCCACAAAATTCATCTAGCTCATGCAATAATAATATAGATGACCACAAGAACACAAGCATGGAATGCAACTACATGATTAATGCACTAATAATTGAAAATGTATGGATCCCAATAATAATAGTATATTCCAAATCAGTGATAACTATCAGAGTATGCAACAAGTTTAGACACATCAAGCTCACACCGCAATAAAATCACTTAGTGAACACAAGTACAGAGTGTGCGTGTGTGCTTATCCTAACAACATGCTCTTCTTTGAATCAAGAACAGAGACACACAAGTTTCAACATGACTAGTCATGCAAGTTAATAGCTCCCAATTTGAGTACTAGAATAGATCTTAAACACTTTGTTGCTTAGAACTAGCTATCATTCAAATTTACAAGGGATTTTCACGTCTTCTTTTTATTGCTATAATACTACTATATATAATTCTTTTTTTTTGCCACATGATCGGTCTAAGATTGGGACGCTCCTCAGGATAAGTGAGTTACGACCACCAAAAGACTTCACAAGCTCAACTTTCTCCTCTTTTTTTTCTATAAGTCAAGTATTTCTCCAGTAATCAAGGATAATGAAAAGTCACCAAGAAAGTTATATTTCTAGTACAATTGCACTTAATACCAGCACAAGTACATGGGTCGTCCCTTTCATTTTCGCCACCCATTGATCTCAAAGGAGTACTTGATACTGTATTTCTTTTTTCTTCTTTTTTTTTCTTTTTTGAAGAAAACATTTACACCCCACAATCACCTCAAACTCAAGCATTTACTACTAAGCTCAAAAGGGAATAGTCAAAATTCTAATCATCAACAAGCGGCTACCCCTCAAGAAGCAAGTATATCTCAGTCTAAATTCAATATTTAAGAGCATGATAAGATTGTGTCAATAAATAAGCTCTGAACTAGTGACATTACGTATGTAACATCGCTAATATGTGATCATAGCAAGAATTAATCAAAAACAAGCTACACATAGTATCATCATAGGTTACTAACTTGGACTATTACATGGGATCATGCTATGTTATGATATGCAATGAAACATACATGTTATGCAACTATATGAACTAATGTATGCAATGTATTAGTGTTTATCCTAGCATGATATGATCATCTAAATATTTTACAAGGCTAGAATTTTTTTTGATTTCTAATTTATTGTTTTTTTTATTTTTTTTTTTAAATAATAACATAACACACTATTGAGAACACATCCCCACACTTAAATGAGTCAATGTCCTCAATGACACACTAATACTCCTCCTATAAATAAAAGAAAAGTAAGAATACTCCCCTATGCATACGCATGAAGTGCCGTTTGAAAAATAAGCGAAGTGTGTTGCCTCTAAGTCGATGCACCGCGGGCACCTTAACCATGCCCATGGTGCCAATCATTCTGCCCGGACTTCATAACTGACCTTATGGACCTTAAAATCCGATCTTCACCGTTCAGAATTTAGATATTAGTGTAAGGAAGATGCTGTCCAAAATTCAGGACGATCCGGCCGTTGGAACTCCGGGAAACGCAAAAACAAGGCAGCTGATACAACCAGAAAAATTGCTGCGAATTTTTTATTTTCAGCACCTGTAATAACCACTTCAAACAAACACATCAAGGTAACTTGTGGGAGTAGAAAAAAATCAAAATATACCTAATATAATAATCATGAGTTACCTCCCAAGAAGCGCTTGTTTATTGTCACTAGCTCGAATTATTCACGTACAAGTAACAAAACTAATGAGGTGAAAAAGCAAATAACACTAGTACAGAAAAGACTTTCCGCGTCGCCCCTTTAGCGTCGGTTAAAGGCAGAACCGACACTGTAGATACTTTTATGCGTCGGTCGGGCAAAACGCCGACGCTATAGGTTCACTTGTAGCGTCTGTCAAGAGAATGCCGACGCTATAGGTTCACTTGTAGCGTCGGTCGGGAGAATGCCGACGCTATAGGTTCACTTGTAGCGTCAGTCAACAGAATGCCGACGCTCTAGATTCACTTGTAGCGTCGGTTGGGAGAATGCCGACGCTTTAGGTTCACTTGTAGCGTCGGTCAAGAGAATGCCGACGTTATAGATTCACTTGTAGCGTCGGTCAAAAGAATGGCGACGCTAAAGGTTCACTTGTAGCGTCGGTCAAAAGTATTGCTGCCTTCCGCAGTAGCTGCGTCAATTTGTGGTCGAGTATTTTCAAGAGTATCGTTCACAGGGAAGGACTGATATCAACACCAATTTCAAATCTTTTATCTCTTGCAATTCAGAAGTGTGGAGAAGAATTTGGTGGTGTATGGTTATCAACTAATTAAAATAATAAATAAATAAACTATACAATAAATATGAGAGAAAACAACCCAAGAATTAGAGTTCTTCAATGGCTATCATGAATGTCTAATTTGCGTCTCCTGTTTGCTAAACAATCCTTCTAATATTTATAAAATCCTCTCCCGAGGTAGATTATAACGCCTACAATAATCCATTAAAAGCCACTCCCATAGTCAATCAAAAACACTTGTAAACTATTAAGAACCAAGGATTTTAAGTCTCACAATTCTCATATCAATCTCCCGATCTAATACTCAAATTGTGTCCATCATATCATGTACTAGAATTATAACTCCTCTCCCAATTCGTTATAACTCCTAAAGATTCAATTAAAAGTTAGCTACTCTTCTAATTGTATAAAGCGCTCAATGACAGATTAACAAATCAAGAGAAAACACAGTCCAACTAAACAAACATAATAAGTCAAAGAATACTACCCAATTCTTGGATTAAGTTAGCTACTCATGATAAGATGAAACTAATATATATTTATACCACGAACCATGAGTATATGAATTGAAGTACGAAGAATACAACTTGACGAAAGTGTTTGACGTCCGGATGAATCCCTTCACTCCTTCTTCCAATCTCTCTCACAAGTGTTTCTCTCTCTTTTCTCTCTAAAACGGCTATCTCTCTATTATTCAATATGATACAAGTTAGTTGTCTCTAATCTCTATCAAAACCTGTTAGGTCCAAAGTATCGTAGAAGGGGGGGTTGAATACGATACTCACTACAATTTAAAATTCTTTCGAATCTTGCGGATAAATAAATTGCAGTCCTGTAATGGGTTTCGTGTTCCGGATATTTATCGGGTCGGTTTCTGAGGATATGAAAATATTAAACCAACACACAATATTTTCCAAGGTATATCTGTATATTGATAAATACCTCGAAGGGTGCTACAAATCCAAACCCGAAGGTTGGCTACAATGACCACTCCTCTAAATATTACAAGCCCTATCCACTACAAATATTTACGGTACAAAACTAGGCTAGGGTGTGTGTATATTTGAGAGAGTTTGTGCATAGCACTTGGCCATCCATCCCGAAGGATGTTGTGTAAATTGTGAGAACCACAATCACATATTTATAGGCTTTCATAAACTAACCATGGTTAACGAGTTCGTCCTGGACGACTTGAGTTCGTCCTGGACGAATTCAATTTAACTGTGGTTAAATTGAATTGTCCAGAAATAAAAACTAACTCATAAAATACTTGAAGTTGCGCCAAATACATGAACATGTATTGTAAACTTGCGCTTGATTTTTTTTTGGTCAAAGTTGGCGCCCTCTCAGTGAACTTGCGCTTCCAGAGTGTCACTGTATGTCTAGCACTTAGAAAACATTCAGGAAATGAAACTTGCGCCATTACAATGCACATAGAAGTGGTCAACAGTTGCGCCGAGTCAAAGATTGCGCCTTCACAGTGTTCCCCTGTGTGCATGACTTAGATTAAATTCCATCAAGTGAAAGTTGCGCTATAGTGAAGAAGCCTTCACTGATCTCTCTCATCACTTGAGAGCAAACTTTGACTTTAGTCAAAGTTTGCGCTCCATTGTTGCACAGAGGAAGAGTATGAAGTACTTAGAGAAATCTCATTGCGTCTATACAGTGAAAGCCTTCCCTTGTTCTCTCTCATCTCTTGGGGACGAACTTTGACTTTGGTCAAAGTTTGCTCCTCAAGAGCATTGATACTTCACTGTGATATACTTAGAAAATTTCCAAGTGAGGAAGAGCTGTTGACTTTTGGTCAAATGTTGCTCCTCACATAGCTTCCTTGTTCTCTCTCATCTCTTGGGGACGAACTTTGACTTGGTCAAAGTTTGCTCCTCAAGAGTGTGGAGACTCCATTGTGATGTACTTAGAAAATCTTCTAAGTGAGGAAGAGCTGTTGACTTCGGTCAAATGTTGTTCCTCTCATAGTAAAAGCTTTCCTTGTCATCACTCCTTTGACTGAGATTGACTTGAGTTTGCTCCTCTCCCTACTTAGCCAAATTAGCTCAAATCTTGAGTTGGCACAAATCATATATTATATATATTATATTATATTCATAATATTATATAAATATATGTATAAATAAAGATATACATATAAATATATATAAATAATATTTATATAAACATATAGTAATATATATATATATACATATATTTAAATATATTCTCATATATTTAAATATATATAATATACATATAATTATATGTAAATATAAATATAAATATATATATAGAGATATATATAATTACCTATAGATATAAATATACATATATTTATGCACATAATATAATATATATATATATATATACACTTAAATATATAAATGTTTATGTAAAATATAAATACATATACTATATACATATATATTTATTTAAATATATATACATATAAATATACATATACATATGTTTAAAAACATATATACATATATATTATATATATTATATTTAATTAAATATACATATATACATATATAATTATATTTGTACATATACAAATATATAAGTGCACACATATATAAAATGTCACTTCCTGATATGGCTTTATGTGGAAGCTTTGACATGTGGCATTTGAGCAGTAAGCTTTGGCATAGCTTGGCTTTGGAACAAATGACTTGATATGACTGGATCAATTCTTCGATCGATAAATACTTTGCAAAGCTCCGTACGTGCTGACGCTTAGTGCACTGGTCTGGTTCACAAGCGACTAACACTGAAGTTAAACATTGTACCGTCTTTGTCAGCAAACATTGATCAGTCGGTTCCGGGTTAGTTTATGCTTCAGTTTGTTGATTGTAAATAACTAACCAAGATATATAGAATATCTTGCATCAGGGGTTGCACTGAAATCTTTCGAGTACCTTGGACAACATCTTCATTGCTTCCACAATCTTGAATACTTCAATCTTTATTCTTCACTGAGGCATGAACATATTAATGAACTTCTTCCAGTGAACTTATTCCTTCAAGACTGTAGATGGCTTCTTCAACCTTTGTCTTCGTATCTTCCGATTCCGGTGCAGGCGTAGTGTTATTTACTTGTCCTGTTCTATTGTTGAGTTATCATCCCTATGTAACAGATAGGGTTTTCTTTACATTTAGACTAACAATCTCCCCCTATTTGTTTGTTAATCATAACAAGCAAATCCTCTGGAGGATAACTCAACTAACACTTGAAAAAGTAAAGTCCTGAACTAGTAAATAATGCTACAAAGTTTCTGGATCATATAATACATTTCCAGATTTCATGAATAGAAATAACAAATGTGCATATCACCTTTATTTCTCTGGTTCTTGCTTACCTGCCAGATAATCCTCATAGTCTGTCTTGAAGAGAATTCAAAACATTCCATTATGCAAAGAATAATCAGCAGCTTCATTGAATTCTTCAGTGGTAATGAATAAGTTCATGTCTACCACTTACTGAAGAATAGATGTATCACCTTATACTTCTCCTCCTGTTACCTTGATCAGGTTCCCCTTAGTGATAAGTAGTTGTCTCCCCTTAGATGAAAGATCAATCCTCCTCCTCAGTTGAAAGAAGAATCTCCCCCTCAGTAGTACACAACTAAAGAGTAGTTTAATCCCCTTTAGTTGTAGACAACTAAAGAAAGCTAACTTACTTTTTCTTCCCCCTTTCATATATTCTCCCCCTAAATATATTCTCCCCCTTAGTTGTGGAATCCTCCGAGGATATGTGGTATCAAATATGGTCAAGGAACGTGTCCAATACATCCTGTACCAAAAGATAATATCCCCGTAGAGAACTAAACAACGCTAAAGCTGGGGTCGAAGAAAGAGTTCAGAAGAAGGGTTTACTTTAATTGGGTTGGTCCCTATGCTGAAAGAATAGGTTCCAAACGGAAAAGTAATGAGTAAAACTAACATTCCAGTAACAACATCCACTTTGTCTTTAGGTATAAATTTGGTAATTAGTAGGTGTCTCACTAAAATGTTCTGCAGGTGTATCACTCAACACTCAATTTTCTCTCGGTTTTTGGGTAAGGGTGTCACTCACGAGTTCTGTAAGTGTATCCCTCCACACAAATACTGAGCTTCCAAAATGCTGAGTACCTGCAAGAAAATCACCTTAGCCACCCTTAAAGGGGGTCACTGGTGGTGCAATGGGAGTTCGTAATTCCCAGTCCCTGCAAACTCATCGGATAAATCCGAATCATGGTCCACAAGTTGCCAACCACGAAGTGGCTTATCCAATTAAGGATCCAGAGTTGTTTGCTCTGGGAGGTTAGACAAAGGCTTAATTATGGCAAAGGCCTAAGTCCTCCTCAATGTCTGTGAAGACACTTGATTCAAGAGAATCATCAACCATAAGTTCACACCGTGAAATGGAATGAACCGTAGTTGCTTCCGTCAATTCTTTCAACAACATGTGAGTTTTCGATACTAAATATTATAATATGTACCTCACAAGTGTTTCACTCTTCTCAATTTCCTATGTGTTTGCACTCACTCATGCTCACATATTTCTCATTCTGATATCTCACTGGTTCTTCTCAGAATCTCACCAAGTGTTTAACTCTCAGTATTTGGCTCACAGTGTTTCTCTCAGCACTCAAAGTATGGTCTTCTGTACCTGCATGAGAAAATCACCATAGCCCCTTCAAGAGATGTCACTGGCGGTGCAATGGGGTTTCGTAAATCCCCGATCCTCAATTGACTCATCAATAAATTGACTCATAGTCATAGAGTTGCCGATCTCCTATAAATAGGAAATCCATTCCGATTGGATCCAGATCTGTTCTTATCTGGGGAGGGAGACGAGAATCCTGAAGATTTGGCAATTGAGATCCTCGTTTCCTCCTTACACCTGTAAAGGCATCAACCATCTTATCTACCGTAAAATGGTAAATGAAGAAGTTGCTTCTGGAACAAAACCTTTAACCTTACTGTGCACTCTCTTGTATTGTGTCCATAAGATTTTTGTTTAGGCTCTTCATCAGAGTGATTACTGATGATGTGCTTGACTCAATACAAGATGCTCTGGCTGACGAGCGAATTTCAATGGACTCATCCTGTTGAGAGAATGATTCCAGAGACTGTTTTATTGCCTTTTCAGCTCTATATTCTTTTGGGAGAATACAGATGAGCAACAGTTACCTCAAGTTTGAAAACACCTTTTCTCCTTGAGAGGTAGAGCTGTGGGTACACTATCCCTCACATCCTTATTTGCTGCAACGAGTACAGTTTCTCCCTCATTGACTTTTTGTTTGAAAAGTTCCTTATTACTCCAGGGGGAAAGTTGGGATGTGTTCTGAATTTGGTTTTATAGTCTGGGATAAAGATTATTGGTTTTCAACCTTATGACTATCTAGGAAAGCCAAGAGGCTGATAAAGTTCCGAAGAACAGAAAGAGATATAAATGCATTTTTGAAGATATATGATTTTGAATGAAAGCAATTGCATTTAATCTTTTGAGGAAAAATGAATCAGTTGTGATTGTAAAAATGATTTTCATAAAGAATGACAATCACAACCGATGAAAGAATCAAAGTTTTTCCATTAAAAACTGGTTTGAGTACAAGAGTCAGAATCTATGCATAAAAGGTTTAAATGAACTTGTCTTTGAAAAAGACATAGACTCCTGTTTCTCACTACAATTTAAAAAGGAAACAAGAAAATTTATGCGCTACAGTGTATAAAGCACTCGCCACACTAATTAGTGAAAAGGCCTCATACTAGCACATCGTCAAAACAGACGCTGCAGGTGACAAAGATTACCAAGTACACAAATACAAGATAATCAATGTCTCGTCCTATGACGCTACATGTATAGATGCAAAATATTCTAAGAAATATTTATGAAATAGAGTAGTGGATACCAATTGTTAAAATCAATTGATAAGGAAATTTCTTTAAAGAAACTCACCACTCCTGAACATAAATATGAGACAGAATGAAGATTTTGTTGTCTCCCTTGTACTCAGAATATTAAACACCTAAAATATATTAGCACTAGTGGTTTTAAGAAATATGCAACAATATTTCACCAGTGCCAACACATCACAATTCATCCACAAATAAAACATCAATAAAGCATCAAAAATAGATACCAATTAAATATTTCAAAAATGAATTAATCATGCTTCTATTATTCTATCAAAGTCAATCATGAAACAAATAATCATATAATTGTCATGGATCACAATTTAACTAAGATAAAATAAAAATTACTTACGAAATATCATATAATTATCAGATAAGCAAATAACAACTAAAATCATGACAATCATACAATGATATTCGCAAGCCCGAGGGAAAGTTGAAGAAAAGTTCACGAGTCTTATACAGATAATCATTAAACACAAGTGAACTCACACAACTCCTCGCAGAAAATATTAACACTTAATATTAGTGATCTCCACATAAGCATGCAAAAACATCACTAACACTAAAAGTATCACAACTATATGTAGTTAGACATGAAATAAAATATCAATTAATAAATCATCAAATATCCAACACAAATAGTTATGCTTCAAATATATACACTAATATAAATGGATTCAGCCTAGAGAGAGTCTAAGTAACTCCACAAATACTAGTATATCATGACTAAATTCTAACTAGATTCTAACCACATACCAATTACTGATACAAGTCACAAGTCTAGAAACAAATAAGTCATGCTTCAGATTTTATACCTATAAAGATGAATTCAACCTAGAAAATAATCCTAAGTATGTTCACAAATACAGATATATCACGACTAGATTATGACAAAGTTCTCTACTAGATACCAATTTTTGAAGAGGTATAGATCAAGAAAAATAACATAATTAAGTCATGCTTCATGTCATCCCTAATCATTTAAATCATGAACAAATAAGTCACTTAATTGTCATGCAACACAATTTAAATAATTGAAATAACAAACACTCATGCTAAAACATATAATCACCATCTAAGCATGCAAAGCAATAACCATGGCAATCACATATAATAGCAAAAAGCACGAGGTACTGGATTTTAAATAAATTCACAAGTCTTATATATAGACAATTTAATACTCATGAATTCATTCAAGGAATACGATAGACATGCTCATGAAAGAAGTAATACCTTATAGAAAATATAGTATGTGATCTACTTGCAGTTAAGTAAAGTGATAAGTTGAATACCTCTGAGACTTAACATTTCAGTTGATGTACCTTTCTTGTACAGATCAAGTCCAGTGGTTGTTGGCATAAGTCTTGACATGTCTAGAATCTTCCAAAATGCGCATATTCAAAAGATCCTTGACTTCCTTTTATTGCCATCATTCTCTAGACTAGCTAGTAGACCATAAAGAATTGCAACTTTCCAACAAACTCATCATATCACTAATCTGCATTCACTTAGCAATTATCTTGCACAAGTGACGTTAGTCCACATATAATATAATCATGGTATCACAGCACATATAATTATATTGTGTGTGCCTTGTATCATGAGAGGTAATAATTTGGATACCAAATATGACTTTAGCAAACAGATATTAAAATAATATGCTAGTCAGAAATCATACCATGTCTGTGACGATCATCAGGTGTTGGATAGCAACTCATAGAGAGCTGGTGAAGAAAGAGCATAAAAATTCCGTTGGATCTGCAACTGCAAAGTCCTTGAAATGTTGTATGAATCTTCATCCTCTAGATCACTGTAATATCCTGAACCCAAGTCTCGTCAATGGCGCTTTAGTTCAATTTTGAAGGTCGTTAAGTCCTCTAAGATGTAGAGTTCTGAACTTGAAGATTCTATTTCCGTCATCTTCATAACCTTCTCTTTTGAAGTAACTCTAAGCAACCAAATTGGCTTGTCCCTCGTAACATAGCCAAAAACATCCAGTTGGAATCTAAATACCCGACAAGTACTAAGTACTGAATTGTCTTTAGGTCAGGGTATCAGAATCCGCACAATCTGCTTTACAACTTGATTGAGATCATATTGTTGTGCACTCACTCAATCTGGATCCCTTTAAGAGCTTCTGAATCTTCCTTAAGTTTCAGTTCAGATTGAAACCTGAAGAAACAACATTATTTGACAATAGCTCTCCCAGTCTTCACTTCACCATTAGGAACATTTAAGAACTAGAACCCGGGAATGATATTGACTTCCAACCCTTTGTCTAAGCAGATACGTTCTTGATATGTCCTGTTCATATTCATTGTGGTGTTGAGTTTGACTAGTGGATCCACCAAATGCTCCCCCTAAGCTGTTGCTGGGATTTTCTTAACAATCCTTATCCTTGCAAAGAGATTCTGCTTGGATTTGAATCATCATAATACCAATGATATCACTTTTAACAGCTTGGAGCAAAGTGTCGTTCAATGTACTGTCTAGACTTACAATCACCTTCTGTTGATTAATCACAATCACCCTGTAGACTGTAGACTCCATTGAGTAGCCGAGGAAAATATTCTTTGAGCTTCAAATGCAAGACTTGCAAAGAGGCATTTTCCTCCAAACACATACCAAGAGTTAGTGTTTGCTTCTGATTGGCCACTGACAAGAATGGTGTCTTTCTGGATTTATCAATGATCAGGGTTCATCTTGATCAACCTTCATTTGTGACGTCTTGTCCTTCGAACACATACGAACAACACGAAAGAAACTAGAGTAGTCAACGATCATCGCAAAAAGAAATCTGGATTTATTTGTAGACATGACATTAGCTGCTCCATAGAAATCCATACGTATCATCTGAAGCGGCTCAGTAATGTTGATTATATCTTTGCTTCTGTGCGATGCTCCTTCGACTTCCCTATTGACATACCTCATAATCTTCACTCATAATGAATTCCAGATGAGGTAGTCCTCTCACCAAATCTCTTCTTACTAATAAAAAGAGCTCCTTGTTTTGACATACAAGTTTGAGAGCTTCAAGTGCCATAGCTAATACTCATCCGATGAAGCTTCACTATCAAAACAGCTCACTCCATCTTCAGTTGAAGTTCCATATTAGCTACGAGCAAAATTCACATCCTTCCTGATTTAAGATAAAACACTATTCCATGAACTGACATAATGTCCTTTGTTAGAGAACCGTCTGATACTAGGAATGTGTGCTTTGACTCCTTGCAAGAAAGATATGCTTCCATGATGACATTCCATAAAACAGGCATGTCCCGTAAGAGAATCTTCGTTGTCATTTTCCAAAGATTATTGACGGAACTGCTCACACGATCACATTTGCTAACAGGGTACTTTTTGTGAATCATATGATTTCAGTTACTCAGCAAACAGAGTGCACCAAAAATCATATGGAACATATGTAACCTGCAATCACAAATGGAAAGAGTTCTATGGTCCCCAATCATAACTGGGTCCGGATGGATTAGAGATTTTTCTTTAACAGTGGTAACAACATAATCAACCTTAACATGCTAATTCTTATTTAGACATTGCCCTAATGTGATTCTCAAACATGCTTTTCTAAAATCAATGCAAGTACAAAGACATGCATTCATGACGTGAAAATAAGCAGACATGATGTTGAATACACATGGCAAACAATCAAAGATAAGACAAGAGCAAGACAGGCAGTTATGTAATTCAGAAGATTCAGTACTCTCTACTTAAACCAATTAACACAAGTGCAACAGGTATCAAGTAGAATTACATATATTCAATAATCTTCCAAGAGCATAAGGATCTGATTCCAATCTGTTGTTATATGGCATTATACTATCTCTATTACCTAAGTCAGTTTTAGATCTAACATGAAGTTCTAAAAGTTCTACTGACACAAGGTAGACATTTCATCATAGAACAAAATAAAATCCTTAACAAACAATTCAGATTAGATAAGCAAATCTAATTGTACTAGGGAATCTGAAAGTAAGTGTTTTAACAAAGTTATACATGCTAGGATCATAACCCCTAAAACTAAGAGTCGTGTTCCAAAGGAAAGCTTCTAATCTCACCATTGCAAATAATCAAATCATAAATATTCATACACATGTTAAGAATCTGCTAAAGACACATGCACAATATTATCATCAAACCTAGTTACTAGAGAGGTCATCTAGCATACTAGTTTAACATTATCTATTGTGATGCTATCATGCATGTGCTTGTGTGTTAAACAATTCTACTCAGAGATTTATAACATGCTTTGAATATAAAGAAATAGGTATTGCATAGTTAGAAAGAATTCGTACCTGAGATGTGTGAGTTAAGTCATCTTCAGAGAATGCTAGGATCGCCAGATAACCATAATCATCATTCTCATCAGCAACTGATCCATCTCACACCTTTCCTAAAATAGCATAAGAACTTCTGTGATGCTTCTTTCAAAACATCCACTTGAAATTTTAGACAATCCCTATCATCCTTGTTTGTCGAGGCTTCAATATATATAGCAACCCTCCTTTGCTAAAGATACCAAACAATATTGTGTGTACTGACCAACTCAGTTTTGAAAAACAACCTCCTTGAACTGAACCCTGAAGAGTCACCACTTGAAACCAATGGATTCCATCTGAATCTGACATGACTAAACCTCTCAGACAGTGTTATGCTAATCCTTGAAGTTCTGTCCTCACATTCTTCAAAAGTGTTAACTTTCGTCGACTTGAGCTTCCTCAAATTCAGTAGTTACAAACTCTTCTGTTCAATCCTAAGGTTCTGACATAAATGCACAAAACTGATTTGGTGCGGTAGTAACTCGATAATTATATCCTTAAACCTCCACAGTTATCTGTCTTTGGTTCAGTTGATTCTGGATGGATTTAGCATTGATACAATTCACTGTGTAATTGTATATCCCTGAATCACTGAGTTAGATTGAAATCCCTTGAAGATTCGTCCGTAAAAACTTCTCTTTTCCTACTACCAGTGGTGCCATTCAAAGTTGACATTCCGAGCCCTGGAAAGATGCTTCACTGCAGATGTAGCAAATTCCCATCCTGATCTGGTGATCTGATAATCAAGTAGGAGTAATTACTCAGATCAAGGCCTGAAGTACCTTCTTCAAAATTCACTGTCAGTAGTGTCCAATCAGTCTTCAATAGAATCTTCTTCGAATCACAATCAGCTTTGTCGAACATAGAAAACTGCTTCTAATAATCCTTTGAGTAATCAATTGGATTGGGTCATCAATGTAATTCCATTACCGGTTCTGAGAATCTGGTATTTGAAAGACCGGTGTTTGTCTTGTAATCTGTCAGCCTGATCTGTCTCAACTAAATGTCAATCTGATTTGTCTTGGAGTAGAATAATTTAAAAAGGTTACGGGACACTTGATTATTTAAACTAAGTTTAAATTATAAAAAAAAATTATAAAAAATAAAAGAAAATAAAGTATAAAATAAACTTAGTTAAATCTATATAGTAAATTTAATTATATTTAAAAAATAAATTCAAATAAATTCATAATAAACTGAATAAGTTTAAAATAAATTTATTTCAAATTCATTTAGTAAATATATTAAAATTTATTAGATAAATTTAATTTTTGAAAATATTCAAGTGTCTCGTCTCCAATTAAATCATAGTTTCCAGAACACACGAAATTGAACCCTTGAACTTGAACTTATATCCATAATCAGTTAAATCCTCTTAAATTTATATTTTATATTTTAACTTAAATTTAAATCATAAACTATACAAATTTAAATAATAAATTTATAAAAATTTATGATAAACTTGATAAAGTCTAAGAGTAAACTTTACAAGTCTAAAATAAATTTAAGCAAATTTATTAAATGAATTTAGTAAAGTTTATAAAGTAAATTTAATTAAGTTTATAAGATAAATTTAATTAATTCATAATAAACTCAATTAATAAGTTTAAAATAAATTAAGTCAAATTTATAAAATAAACTTTTTAAAATTTAAAGTATAAATTTATAAGTCCCGGTCCAAAGTTCAGTATCCGACAGATAATCCTTGCTTAGGCCTACGGACAAATTCAGCAACACAAACCGGAAGAACATTTCCCCTAATCAAATATCAAAAGCTAGGTTCTTGATTTTCCGTACGATAAGGATCCCGATTTGTATATCAATCAACCTGGCTCTGATACCAATTGTTAGGTCCAAAGTATCGTAGAAGGGGGGGTTGAATACGATACTCACTACAATTTAAAATTCTTTCGAATCTTGCGGATAAATAAATTGCAGTCCTGTAATGGGTTTCGTGTTCCGGATATTTATCGGGTCGGTTTCTGAGGATATGAAAATATTAAACCAACACACAATATTTTCCAAGGTATATCTGTATATTGATAAATACCTCGAAGGGTGCTACAAATCCAAACCCGAAGGTTGGCTACAATGACCACTCCTCTAAATATTACAAGCCCTATCCACTACAAATATTTACGGTACAAAACTAGGCTAGGGTGTGTGTATATTTGAGAGAGTTTGTGCATAGCACTTGGCCATCCATCCCGAAGGATGTTGTGTAAATTGTGAGAACCACAATCACATATTTATAGGCTTTCATAAACTAACCATGGTTAACGAGTTCGTCCTGGACGACTTGAGTTCGTCCTGGACGAATTCAATTTAACTGTGGTTAAATTGAATTGTCCAGAAATAAAAACTAACTCATAAAATACTTGAAGTTGCGCCAAATACATGAACATGTATTGTAAACTTGCGCTTGATTTTTTTTTGGTCAAAGTTGGCGCCCTCTCAGTGAACTTGCGCTTCCAGAGTGTCACTGTATGTCTAGCACTTAGAAAACATTCAGGATATGAAACTTGCGCCATTACAATGCACATAGAAGTGGTCAACAGTTGCGCCGAGTCAAAGATTGCGCCTTCACAGTGTTCCCCTGTGTGCATGACTTAGATTAAATTCCATCAAGTGAAAGTTGCGCTATAGTGAAGAAGCCTTCACTGATCTCTCTCATCACTTGAGAGCAAACTTTGACTTTAGTCAAAGTTTGCGCTCCATTGTTGCACAGAGGAAGAGTATGAAGTACTTAGAGAAATCTCATTGCGTCTATACAGTGAAAGCCTTCCCTTGTTCTCTCTCATCTCTTGGGGACAAACTTTGACTTTGGTCAAAGTTTGCTCCTCAAGAGCATTGATACTTCACTGTGATATACTTAGAAAATTTCTAAGTGAGGAAGAGCTGTTGACTTTTGGTCAAATGTTGCTCCTCACATAGCTTCCTTGTTCTCTCTCATCTCTTGGGGACGAACTTTGACTTGGTCAAAGTTTGCTCCTCAAGAGTGTGGAGACTCCATTGTGATGTACTTAGAAAATCTTCTAAGTGAGGAAGAGCTGTTGACTTCGGTCAAATGTTGTTCCTCTCATAGTAAAAGCTTTCCTTGTTATCACTCCTTTGACTGAGATTGACTTGAGTTTGCTCCTCTCCCTACTTAGCCAAATTAGCTCAAATCTTGAGTTGGCACAAATCATATATTATATATATTATATTATATTCATAATATTATATAAATATATGTATAAATAAAGATATACATATAAATATATATAAATAATATTTATATAAACATATAGTAATATATATATATATATACATATATTTAAATATATTCTCATATATTTAAATATATATAATATACATATAATTATATGTAAATATAAATATAAATATATATATATAGAGATATATATAATTACCTATAGATATAAATATACATATATTTATGCACATAATATAATATATATATATATATACACTTAAATATATAAATGTTTATGTAAAATATAAATACATATACTATATACATATATATTTATTTAAATATATATACATATAAATATACATATACATATGTTTAAAAACATATATACATATATATTATATATATTATATTTAATTAAATATACATATATACATATATAATTATATTTGTACATATACAAATATATAAGTGCACACATATATAAAATGTCACTTCCTGATATGGCTTTATGTGGAAGCTTTGACATGTGGCATTTGAGCAGTAAGCTTTGGCATAGCTTGGCTTTGGAACAAATGACTTGATATGACTGGATCAATTCTTCGATCGATAAATACTTTGCAAAGCTCCGTACGTGCTGACGCTTAGTGCACTGGTCTGGTTCACAAGCGACTAACACTGAAGTTAAACATTGTACCGTCTTTGTCAGCAAACATTGATCAGTCGGTTCCGGGTTAGTTTATGCTTCAGTTTGTTGATTGTAAATAACCAACCAAGATATATAGAATATCTTGCTTCAGGGGTTGCACTGAAATCTTTCGAGTACTTGGACAACATCTTCATTGCTTCCACAATCTTGAATACTTCAATCTTTATTCTTCACTGAGGCATGAACATATTAATGAACTTCTTCCAGTGAACTTATTCCTTCAAGACTGTAGATGGCTTCTTCAACCTTTGTCTTCGTATCTTCCGATTCCGGTGCAAGCGTAGTGTTATTTACTTGTCCTGTTCTATTGTTGAGTTATCATCCATATGTAACAGATAGGGTTGTCTTTACATTTAGACTTACAAAACCCTAATATATAAGAGTTTTAATGATTTACAAGAAAATAAAATAATATCCTAAAACGAGTTGGATTCTGATGCTGAAATTCGTAGGCTGCTGTTCAGGCCTGATTCTGGGCTGATCCAGTTGGATTTTGATATCTGGACCACCTTGAACTTGTAGAAAATTTCAATATCTTCGCTTGGGCTGTTGAATCGCCCAATTCTGACGTCCGGAACTCAAGTTATGGCCCAAACAAGATTTGTTTCGCAAGCTATCCATAAAATCCGAATTTCCATCTGATTAAGCCCAAATAAGCTTGATTTAATCCAACTTTAGGAATATTTATTTTCCTGCCATTAAACACTTAAAATCAATTAGTAACATCCCGATTATTTACAAAATACTAAAATTATAGGAATAAAATCATATAAAAACATATATAAATATATGTTCTATCAAAGTGTTATGTAATCCACAAAAGTATTTTAAATGTGTATTTCGTATAAGACTCGTGTCCTGAACATTTAGAGGAGCAATGTAAGACTTCTGATGTAAGGTAAAATATGCATTTAACTTATATCAAGTTTGAGATTGTGAAGATGTATTTCGGTGTGTTCAGTGAATGGCACCCCGGGTTGGGTTGCTGAGGTCATTCCGGGCCGGGGGCGTCACACAATTAGTAGCTATCACTTCTAGGACATGTTATGTATTGCTTAATTCATGTATATCATATGTGTAATTGATGGGGTGATTGTGCATCTATATAAGCACATATTAGATTTATACTATATGCGTCACTTAATGTTGTTATCATTCTTGTAACCTAACAGCTCTCAAGTATATCTGTTCATCCTTTGAGAGAGTGTTCTTATCATGTTTATACAGTTTTTATTCATCAATATAAAGACTGCTCTTTATTCAATTATGTTATTTTGTTGATTTGATTTGTATTACTGAATTCAACCCCTTTCTATAGTGAACTAAGATCTAACAAATGATGATAAAATATTAGTTACAAATGAAGATGTAGAGGAAGTAGATAAAAAAAAAATTTAAAGATCTTAATTCTGATGATATATATTTTTTTTAAAATGATAATGTAATGAGTCCATATTTAAATCAAAAATTTTAAGTTTGGATGGAGCAAAAAAGTTTCTTCGTGCATATGCTTTAAGATATGGGTTTGCCATAAAAATTTAGATGTCACAAAAGTGAGTCTAGGTGAACAAAATATATGCTCGTGTGTGTATATATAGGTTGTCGGGGAGAAATGAATTTAAAAGTTGTGTTGTTGATGAAAAAATAAATTAACCAATATTAGGGGGAAAAGACGTTGAAACATCCTTCATAGGATTGGTTGTAAAATGAGGATGTATGTTGTGAAAACAAAGGAACCAAATTTTTGGGAGTCAAGTTCACTTGAGTTTTAACATAATCATGAGACTGTGTATCATACAAATATGAATTTAATACAATGGGAGAGGCATTTGACCGAGGAGGCAAGGAATCTTATAAAAACTATTAATATATCGAGTGTTGGTCCAACTTTCAAGTTTAATAATGAGTATCTTTAGTAATTTGAAATGGAGTTAATTACATTTTGTAATTCTTAATTTTTTACTCAAACACACATGAGTACCTATATTTTTTTGTGTGACAATTTATAATCATTGCATTTTGTAACCCCAATCCACTTTTCCATTAAAAATTGTCATTAATGATATCTAATTCTACTTTTATAGCCATGTTTGTCTTTTTCAGAATTAAGTCATCTATTCATATAGAAATATGAAAATGTGTATAATTTTTTTGAAGTTCATCCAAACACACCTGAAAACTAGTGTCATTCCCACGAATCAAGCTGAACACACTACGTACTAACTTGAATAAGACAATCCTTGATCCACTAATTTCCAAAACAAAAGAAAGGTAAAAAGCATAACTAATTTCCTAAACAAAAGAAAGGAAAAGAGCATAACGCTCATTGAGACTATTCATAAAGGCCCAAGAAAATATAAATTTACAATTTGGAAGCGATAAAAGGACTTATAAAAAGAGACTTGAAAAAAAAATACGACCTCGGTCGTACTAGTATTTCATTATACATTATAATTTTATTCATCTAATATGTTTTTTGTTTTGTGCGTAAGAAGAAATGGAAAATGATAATCTTTTGGATTTTTCACACGTTAGTGATTTTTTGTTGGATTTGTTTCTAAACGACTACTTTTTCGATAAATACGTCACTCCGTCATAACAATAAGTTACTCTCTCCGTCCCAAATTAACTGTCCTGTTTGACTTTTTGACGATCAATTTGACCCAATTTTGACTGAAAATTAAAAACTATTTTTTAATAGTTTGACAAAACTAAAATATATATTTTAAAGTAGATTTGATAATCTTTTCAATGATATATTTTTCATAATTTTATCCAACTATTTAATATACATATTTTTCAATCAAAGTCGAGTCAAATTGACCGCCAAAAAATCAAACTGGACAGTTAATTTGGGACGGAGGAGTAGATGAAATTACCTGAAATCTATCACTAGATCATCATCTTATGCAAAGTAACTTTGTTGCTAGATGTTTAAGTATTTGTAGAGCGGGTTCGACCTGATTAATATTTCGTTTATGATAATTTTGTCTTTTTTCGCCGGAAAAAAACACATCGTCACAGTAAGAGTAAGTCCAACAGTGTTCTTTGTGAAACCCTAAATATAATATAAAAAAATTATGTCTTAGTAGTTTAGGACATATTCTACTAACTTCAACTACAACAATGTGCCTTATTTTCACCATATGTTCAATATTTTATTATTAAATGTTCATTTTCATCATTAAAACATAATATAAAGTAGAGAGAAAAGAGTATTGGTAGTAATTTATTATAAAATATGAGATAGGATAAGGAGAGAGGGTGCCTCAAAAATAGAGCAAAAGAGTTGTCCCAGTGATATAAGACATCACTAACACATTGTTGGAGCAACCTTTTTTATCAAATATCCTAAATTTAACCTTAAGACATGATATAAGGCTTATCTTGGACTTGATCCAAGGCTCCATCCAGTCACATACACAATTCCTTGACTGATCGTGGCTCTATCCTGTGGCTAACGCAGAATTAGCCCAAGCCGCTAATTTATTCTGCACTGAGAAATACTGCTCCTACTCCCCTGGAAATGCTACATTGAGCATTAAATTTTCATTGGAGTTCTCAACAATTATTCTTCTCCTTCGAGGTGATAAAATACTACATTTATCATCGCAACTTTAAATGCCGTCATTCTTCATATTTTCCTCACAAATTTTTAATATTTACAATATTTAATAATATATTTTACAATATTCTGTTCAAAAATTTCAATAAATTAAAAGTATTCCTAAATTATAAAATAATACATGTTATAATATATTCCTTACTAAACATATATGAATTTTTCTGAACAGAACTTACTTCTCTAAGCCTTGCAATTAATTTGTTTATAAAATCTTGTATTAATAAAATTATTATATTTCACCATGCAAAAAAGAATAGTCAGACATGTGTAAATGAATACTACAATTTGTTCTTAATTTCAAAGAAAAAGATAACTTAAAAGGCTAAATTTTATTAAAAAAAGTTGATGATGGTCATAAATATCCGGTCTCGGAAATCAGAGCGCGCAGAGCAATGAATTTAGGGTGTAAAATAATCGGCGAGCAGGCAAGTCGCAATTGAAAAACAAGATATGGGCGTGGGTCATCGAAAAAGCAACCCAACCAAGACTCCATTTAATGAACCAAATCAATGCATGAATACAAAAACAACGATCAATTAGATCCATATACAATGTCGGACTCTAACGGGGATTCTTTCGGCAAGGTCAAGCAGAGGCTCAAGGATCGAACCAAGGTGGCCGCTGTTTTTTCCCTCTCATTTTCATATGCTATAATGTAATAATAATAATAATATATGTGGGTTTTGATTCATTTGTTGTAGAAAGTTGTTGAAACCAAGGAGATGTTGTCAAAACAAGCTGTTAAAAGCAGAGAGATTCTGTCCAAACAAGCTGTGAAGAGCAAACAGATGTTGTCTAAGCAAGCTCAGAACATTGCCAAACAGGCTCAAGAGCATGAACGCTTCATCAATAAGGTTTCTTTTAATCTCTGTTTGCATTGTTTCTGCTTTTCTGTTTGACAGAAATGCCATTGTTGTTTGTGTTTCTAGGTCACTCATTTTGTTGGGGTTATTGGTTTTGGAACATTCTGCTTTCTTTTGGGTGCAAGTAGGTACCAGCTTGTTTTTTTCGATGCCTCGACAAGTAATGCAGCTTAATTTTGTAATTTTTCTTGCCTGGTTGATTCTACTGTTTATCAGGACCTCAGGACATTCGCTACGTCTACTGCTTGTTCTACCTCATCTTTGTCCCACTCCGGTGGATCTATTACCGCTACAAAAAATGGCATTATTATCTTTTGGTAAGTTGATTTACAAACACTTTGCTAAGCCATGCTTATATCTAGGATTGTTAATCCTAGTGATATGGTTATCAAAGTCTTCTGTTGTTTCAAATGAATTCTTGATATATGCTTAGATCCGCTGATATTGTTGATTAGAGTACTATAAATTTGTAATGCAAAGATCCTACTTTCTGGTTTCTGGCTTTGTTGTTTCACATTTTTCTACCCGAGTCCCCCTACTTTCAGGGGGTTATCCTTTCTTCAACTAAGAACGTCTCTGGTGCAGTACTCTTCGTTTAGGCTATCTTTGATTTAAGGATGATTTGGCCGACTGACTGTTGCTTTAAGAATATTTCCTCCCACTAATGTTCCACTTCATAAAATTTTAGTTTTTTTGTAATTATAAAAGAGTTTTCTTGATTATGATGCAGGATTTTTGCTACTATGCCAATACAATTTTCTTGGTGATGCTTCTGTTTTATCCTGAAAATGAAAAGCTTTTCATGGTGACCTTCTCATTTGCCGAGGTGAACAAATAGTTGAATTCCTACACTTAAATAACTTTTTCATTTTTTACAATACACCATTCCTACAAGTGCAGGGACCGCTTGCTTGGGCCTTGATTGTTTGGCGTTGTAGCTTAGTGTTTAGTTCTGTTGACAAATTAGTAAGCGTGCTTATACATCTATTACCTGGTGAGTCTTCTTTTGCCTTGTTAGTTAGTTATGTTGGTGACAGTTATCAAATAAGGCCATTTGTAACAATTTCAATTTCAAATGATTTACGTATTAGATACATCCTTCGTTCACCTTCAGTAGTGCAAATTTTAATTAGTTTATATTTTGCCCTCTGTTATTTCTAAACATGCTGGCTTGAAAGGTATTAAAAACTATATCTTTTTATTTCCTGTTGTTACTTGTTAACATGTCTCATGTTGTATTACCTTTATCGGTATTCTTCTTTGCTAGATTTTTTTTGAAATTTAATGGATAAATTCTTTGAACTTGTAGTTATATTGCTGAACTTCTACCTTCGAGATGTTTTTAATATGTCTGCTAAATGCACTTTCACATAATTTGTACAAGAGAGGGAGACTTTGGTTATACCATGGTAATGAATTTAAGCTGACCTTACGAGTGCTTTAACTCTTTAAAAGGAAGTGCTCCCAAATTGTTTTCTTGCACACTCAACTTGCAAAAATAGTGATGCAAGTTCACAATACATAAAAGTAAATTGGTTGTTCAATGATTTCAATCACTATCACTGTTTCCACCAACATGTATTGCATGAGCCTGCAGATTTTATGTGGATCTTAACAATAAAAAAAACAGATATATTAATTGCATTTCTATGCTTAGTTCAAATAATATGTCAACTTATGATAAGTGTTTCATATAAATATACTTTATAAAGTTCAGTTTCTGGTAAAGATTATTGCTGCAACTTTACCTTACCTTTTACTGTTTAGGATTGGTATTTTTCACAATTCGGTGGTGGGATCCAGCGTTCTTTGAGGCCATGCATCCTGAAGGAACAGTTCGAAGAGCTTCATGGCCCTATGTAGAAGACAGATCTTATCTGTGGACCTGGCTCTTTGTTGTACCTTTGGCTGCTTACAGCATATGGCAGGTTCTCTACTTTCTGATTGTGAATGTCCTTCGTCATCAGAGGCTGTTAAGAGATCCTGAGGTCATGACTTCTTACAGGTCTGAGCAGGCCCCTTTCTAACTATCTCTTAATATCCTTTATCTTCTCTGTGTTAATAAAGTCACTGCTCGCTGCTTAAGATCTTTTCTTTTGCACTTCATGCACTTTCCTGATACTATTTATTCTTTCTGCCGTCATTCTTAGCTCTATAAAGAACTCAAAAATGCTTTTATTTCACAATTATAAGAAAATAATTGAAGTTATGCAGGTTGTTCATGCATGCACAGTACTGTCAACTATGTCCCTCTTAATTTCTGTCAAGTTCTTAATATTTTTGCCAAGTGACCATCTCAATCTGGTAGTTATGACTTTCTGAGAAACAGACTTCTTGTTCTCAAGTTCAATTTCTTAGCTTTAATATTTATTTTTTGATCAAGTTATAAGTGAATTGTTATTGTTTGATAGGGAACTCTCCAAGAAAGCACGAAAAGCAAACAACCTATGGTGGCGATTAAGTGGTTTACTTGGTGATCAAAATCGGATGTTCATGTACATTCTCCTCCAAGCAGTGTTCACTGTAGCAACCATGGCTCTGACAGTCCCTATATTCTTGTCATATGAGCTCCATTGTATATTCCAAATACTCAAAGTTTCTGCATCTGTATGGAATGGTGGAAGTTTTCTGTTAGAGGTAATGCCAAGACAGGCGGTTATGAAGGAGAAGAAAAAATCAGGGATGCAGCCAATACAGCCTCAAGAAGCCCAATCTTCAGTTGCTTCAGAAACTTTAACTGAAGCTCCTGCAACAGCAGTGGATGCTGTTATTGTGGGTGGAACCCCGTCTAAGTAGTTAAACGATGCTCGTAAAACTGTTTGTATGCCATGTGAACGAAGCTGCATGTAGCTGAGCTTTATTTGTAGGTCTCGGAATTGTAGTTGAACTGTAGTGGTTGTAGTTTTATGTTTTCAATTACAGAATTAGGTACTCGGCGTTTAGGTGAAGTAAGTTGAACCAGTAACATGTGTTTTTTACATTACCTTGATGCTCTGCAGGATATGTTTTAGCTTGTATTGTCTACTGTGATTGTACAAAAGAGCATGCACTTTGACAATGGAATAAGTCATTAATGAGAGTGGTAGTACTTCCTCTGAGCTGTGTGGAGTCTTTTTGGTTTGTACAAAAATACACTCACATGCTATTAAATATTTCACATCATTTTGCAGTGTCTAAATGGCCAACCATTTTTGCATATTTAAATTTCAGTCTCCCAGACCCAGACTACCTGAGGTCAGTGGACTTGGAGACATTACCAAAATGGGGCCAAATTTCCTTAATCATCTACGTTACACTAGCCATTCTCCTCCTGCTCTTTATTTCCCAACCCCCAGTAATAAACCTCTCACCATCCTCACCACTGCATCAAACTCCGATCAAACTTTTCTTTCTCTGACCATTCCAAGCCTGCCTACATCCCCTTTGACCCCATTATCGCCCGATATCAAGAGAAAGAGAGATGATATGCTGAACGGAACTTTTCTGGAAAACAAGATTTGCCAAACGAAAGAACGGTGTAACATATGTTTCAGAATAGGGACATTATGTTTCAAAATAAGGGTATAACCAACACCCTTCAGAGAAATCACGAATCGATGTTGATTTGCTTTATATAAAGATATCAATGAACTTCCAAGTTCTGACTGAGGCCCGATGTTGATTTGCTTTATATAAAGATATCAATGAACTTCCAAGTTCTGACTGAGGCCCGAAACTGAATGAACAACGAACCTATTGTCTGGTCCGGAGATCCAACATTAGACAATTTTAACTGATAGTCAGAAGTTCCTGCGAATCCCCACTCATTATTATTGTTGTGTAGTTTTTTTTCCTTTCATTTATCCGAAGTGTAGTATGCTTTCACCAAGTAATATGGCAGGCACTTCACAATGTACTGCTTTATAGTATGGGTGGCACTTCACAATGTACTAACCATTCGAACTAAATCACAAAAAATATATATTCAACTTTTGATATACTTGGCGTTCAATTTACAAGCCCCAGTCACAAACTTACATGTAGAAAGAAAAACAGGGCTCCATAGCCCGTGGTGAAAACAGAACCCCATGCAAGTGTTCACAGAACTTCCTGAAAACCAATGCATGAACGCTACACTACTAAATCATCACGCTGATAGCCACATGGCCTTCTAAATAATACCACCCTCATGTACCCACATGAAGGGGTGCAAAAAATGAATAGAATCCCGGACACTGGACAAAAGGCACGTACCCAGGGAAGAAAGAAAGATGTATAATACATATGAAAAGGACTATAAAAGCTATATGCACAAATTTTGCACATAGATATGTGCAAATTTTCCACAGCCGTATGGAATGTAGATATTACTGACGTTCAGAGATTCAGAGTCTGGAATCTTTTGACCATCATTCTGAGCGTTGATGCAAGAAAACAAATCCAGAATTTTCACGGATCAATGGTGGAGGTTCAATATCTGCTAGATCGACTTGCTGCATTGACTTGGATATGTCATCCACAGAGAAAGGAATGCTGCGGTATTATTTAACAACAAAATTTGGAGAGCATTAGGAAAACAGAAGTTCACATCATATTTGAAGCAATAATAATGATAGAACTTGAAATATTACCTGGAGTCGTCATCTAACAAAAATGAACTACTGACGGCACTGTTCGAATCTTCTGTCATCAGAACTCTCATGTTCGAAATAACCTACATTCATAATGAAAACAAGAGTTTACTATGGGGAACTTACCTTGTTACAGGAAAAAAGAGAGCATATGAATAGACTATGGGGAGCTACATCCCCATTCCCCAGAAGTCAATGCTATTATAAATCAACTTACATCTGAAGACACACTATGGGTGCCATATTTGTCGTCCCAATACATTGTACTAATTCGGTACAGCTGCTGTATGCTTAGTACCTGAAGCAGCAACATGTAAATGAAGAAAAAATTAAAGAAAGAATTTAACTAGTTGAGAAAACGATAAAACAGATAGAAGCTCCAATAAAATATAAAATTGTGTAGTCAAATTTACTTACAGGACACAGTTCATTTGTTATCTCATTTAAGGTCTTCTTAGGCTTTTGATGTATAACCTACATGATAGGAAAAATGAGATATGGATAAGATAAAATTATGCCAGCATTATGAGCAAGAAGAAGATATTCGGTCTTACAAGGAAACCAACTGCTTGTCTTATATGCTTCAATTCATCCCAAGCAGTGCCTGCATACTGAAAATCAAGAGACATTAATAAGAGACTTAAGATGTGACTGCAAGCAATATTCTAGTTGGAGACAATTCCTACATCCTCATTTGCATGGCAACACCATTGTTCTAACTCTGCCAGGCCTGATTTGACATATTCACCGTTACTGAATGAGCAACATTCACGTCGCAAAAGGAGACTGCAAAAAGAAAAAAAAGTTCGACGATCAGAGATAACGGAAACAGAAGTTGAGTCATTAGAACTGATGAACTGCAACAGTCCTAATTTAATACATCAAAGTATGAGGTATTGACTATTACCTGTTGAATAGTTGCACGTTGATAAATGAGAATATTTGAGTGAACACTTTCCGAACCAAGAATGGAGGAACCTGTAATGGATCATTACAGTAAGAAGATATAACATGTACCATAGACAGGCAGACATTGACAATAATGTTACATATCCGAAGAACATACATAGTTTGCTTTCATGGTCTGCAAATAATTGTTTAGACTTTTAACAATGCTCTGCCAATGAGCAATAAGAGCCTGTTGAGCAACTGCATTAGCTGAGGCACGACCTTTCACCAAGCTTCCACGGGAGGTCCTAGGTGCCTGAAATGGAAGGACAAAGAACTAGAATATGAAAAATGATTCATAGGGATACGAGGTTGGGCTTGAGTTATGGTTCCTTGTTCACCCTTCACATAATGAAACAAATGTAATTTTCTCTTTTAAAAGTAAATGTTTCTCAAAATATTTTGGTATAATTCATTTTTTAAAACCCATAATTACATGATCTGTATAACTTGCACAGACATGAAATGGTTTGATTGACTTAAGGATTTCTGCTAACACTTTAAATATAAAAAGAAAGAACTTCAGAAAGGCCAGATTTGGAATGAAAAGAAGGGAAAAGGGTTGAGCTTTTACTTGCATATATAGGAAAAACTGAAGCTTAACTTTTGAAAAAAAAGAATGAAACTGAAGCATAAACACATGTCACACTCTTGCTTTATATGCATACGATAAACTAATAATAAATACAGATGGAATGGAAATTTCAAAATTAACTAAGAGTTTGCAAAACCATTATGATGACGTGAATATCTAGAGAGCTACTTTCAATTACAACAATTTCTTTACGAATAATAATTGCATTTTCTCTTGATTCTTTTATGTTACTTTTTTGGAGGACTAATTATTACTGGGAGGGGTATAATGGAGAATGTATACCTGTATACATAATCCAAGCAATGGAGAGATCTCTTTCTTCAGATTATCTCTTATCATTCCGTATATTTTCTCGAGGAAGGCAGTAAGTTGTTGTTTAAACAATAAAGCTGGATACTTCGCCTCTACTTGACGTAAATCGTCCAGTCTTCCAAGCACTCGGCCATTGAGGAATGGGAGTCCAGCACTCTGTGGTGACCCTCGCAGCCCCTAAATTCCACATACATTTTCGATGCAGAAAAGGGTGAAAAAGCATAGAGGTAACGTTGAAAAAAAAACCTACAAAACATTACTGTCTCATACCTGGGACATTCTTCCAAAAAGAGAAGCCGAGGAAGATCTCCGCCTTTGTGGCGTCAAGCTGGCTGCTCCACTTGCTTTGAGTGTGTGTTGTAGCAGTGTTAACAACGTTGATGTATTACATAACCAGTATGCCAGCACATCATTATTGTCCGGAACCTTCAAAAAGCAGTTCCCTCAGTCATATATATAAGTACGCATTTAGTTCTAACATTTTTAAAGAACATTAGTTGACTCCAGAACAGGTGTCATTTTTTAATGACAGGTGCAGTAAAATTTATAGAAAAGAAACACCCAACTCAGGTGTTTGTTTTAAGCTTATAAGTGTGCAAATCACACAACTTTGTAAAGTTTGGACAGTTAATCCCATATGCAGCCTAGGTCAGAAGGACTTGTTACTTATTAGCTCAATAAATTAAAGGTAGGACTATGTGTACTTTCTTAAACTTGGAACCTTGACATCGATAAAAGATATTATCATCAGTGAATGCAAATAATCATATTGCTTCTTTGACATTTAATTATTTATAGTAACCAGTGAGCTATTTTATTAGTTCAATTATCCAAGCAAATGATGTAACAAGCAACTTCAGAAAGGGCCAGCTAGATAGGAACATGTTAGAGATATATCTTACTACCTCTATGGATGAGGCTATTGTTTGGATGATGCGATCAAATACACTAGTTCTTTCAACTTCAAATGACCTCCAATGAAGAAGGCATTTGTATATAACACATGCAGCGATTGGTTTGCCTCCAGAAAATCCTATATCTTGAGAAATGCACTTGATCAGCATATCCTGATTCTCCTGTACAAAATTAGGAGATAGCAGAAAAGAAATGTTAAATAGCAAACAAAAGCTTACATGTAAAATAGTAAGAAGGTTGTGTTAACATGTAGCAATTATATAAATAAATAATATATAAATGCCGATCAACTAACAGTTACCTGCTGCTTTTCATTAAGAGATTTCTGTGGTGTTTCCTCCAATTCAGGCTCACGAGATCTTGCTTTAGCAGGAGTCATCTCATGTAGATTCTAAACAGATGATAAATATACAAAATTCATTAAACTGTAGTGTAATCCTCATTACAGGCAGTGTATTATCGAATTCTTACTATTGAAAGCGTTGTTTCTCCATTAGAAACATTCCCATTCTGTTGATTTCTCTGCAATGTTATTAGAAAGTTAGAAGCAATTTCATTAGTCAAGCAGGCCAAATATTAACTTAACAGTCTTTATTACCTGAATAATTGTTGTTCTTGGCCTTGAAGAAATTGATTTTCCAGTAGGTGACATTGCCAGTGCTTGTTGACGGAGTACCTGATTCTCTGACTCGGAATTCGAAAGTTTCTCTTCAAGCCTGAGAGAGTGTTTAAAATTTTAACAAGTTCCAACAGTGAAGTAACGAGCTTTTAACGAGGAACATATGTTGGAACTATAATTCTATCACTTCACATGATATTTACCCATAGTGCAGAAAGGTTAAGTCCGATTCTCATGTAGAAGATAGATGTTTCCGAAGGTATAATTGTAGAGGACTTCTCTAAATGTGCCTTATGATAATATTAAATTGAACACTGGTTTTTCAATATTTTGAGAATTTTCTGCTCACTCCATGCCATATCCGTCTTTCATTATACTTTAGTTTGTCCCAAAATTTTGTCCACCTCTCCTCTTGTATTATTTTACTTTCCTTCCATGCCCTTGTTTAAACTAAATAACTGAGATCTCCATACTTAACATTTCGTAGAATGTAATAGATGCTAAAGTTCACCACCTTTCTATTCCATACTGGCATGACTAATTGTCCAACTTAAATGAGGATAAAAATAGTCCAAATGCTAAATAAATTAATTTCTCCAAGTATGTGTGCAAGTCGAACAAGACATATAATCTGGGATGGAGGGAGTACTAGCTAGTAGTGAGATCACAATAGTAAATATAATAATGCACTAGTAGCTGGTAGGAAATGTATTGTATTGAGCTATCACTATCAACCTAAAAAAAAATCGATGAGAGTTGATATATCTAGCAGGTACCAATATTACATCCGAACAATTAGTTTTGATATATAATTCCATCCAAACGAACCTCTGTACAGTATTTTGAAGCTGATCCACTTTTCGATCTGCATCTTCAAGTTTTTGAACTAGCTCAGCATTCTGTACTTCAGCACTTGTTCGAGCCTTCCTAACCTCTTCTGCAGATTGTCTCTCTGAAAGTAGTACAGCCTGTACAATTTTTAAATTTAGCTAGTGGGCCCAGAAGTCTATTTTGGGTTTCATTCAATAATTTCAGTTTTATATAGCAAACAATTACTGATTGATAATCAGAACAAATTCATACAGCAGCCAAGGTAATTAGAACACCTAATAAACTTATACTAAGCCAACTAGTAGAAGTTAGGTATACATCCTAGCTCAAGCCATGACTATCAACAGCAATAAAGTCTTTGCTAGGTAATAGCAAACTAGGTACTCAGTCCCAGTGGTTTAGCTGTCTTCTGAGCCCATCATTTTGAATATTTGGAATACAATAAACGTTGGGTACATTTCCAAGTTATCAGACACACTAATATTTTCTTCTCATTTATTGCAAGATTCAGGAATATATGTTACTGCAAAACATGACCTAACAGCATATGAGCATAAGGCTGGGACAAACTGTAAATTTTTTCTCCTAGAGTATTTTTTAGGATGTCTGAACCTACAACTAGCTTAAACTCTACCATGTAGCAGCAAGGGTGCCTATAATTACCAGTAAATTAGTAAAAATTCCAAGACCATATATTTATAGGGCAGGAGATTGCAAAGTGGTCTCATAAGAGGAAGTAAATTTTAAAGGCATTCACTACAATTTTTCACCCATCAAAATATAAAAAAGTTCTCAGATTACTCTAATAAAGTATCTCCGTGACAAAAATATAATGCACAACTATTTGGCAACATATATCATCCATTTGTAATGATTAGGCAATCCATGTTACTTAAGAGTACCTACCTTCAAACTCTCCACCTCAGCATTCAATGCATCAATTTTTTCTGTGTCCTGAACTATAACAGGCGTCTCCTTAATGACAGGGAGAGCTTCTTCAAAAGCTTTTCGTGCTGCCTCCTGCTCTTGAATTGCTTTAGACTTTGCTTCTTCCATTTGTAATTTCGATGCACGTAAAGCTTCCTGCAACTTTGTAATTTCTTGTGCTTTTGTCTCTTCCATCTCAGTCTGCACCCAGCAAATAGAAATATGGTTCTTAACTACAGCACACCTACACTTTAAAGTGCAAAATACATTAACCGTGAAATGAATTACCCTTAAACGTTTTTCCAGCTGCAATCTCCATGTAAGTTCCTCCACACGCTTTTCTAGCTTATCTTTTGCTTCTTTAAGAGCTCCGGTTTCTCTTGCAGCCTAAATAATTATACATGTATTACTAACTCATATATTATTCCTAAAAGTAACTCCATTATGAATAAATTTTGATTCTTGATTAGAAAAGATATGCAGAATGAGATGAAACCATTTTGAGTGATCGCAGCTCCCTCTTAGCAACCCTTTGCCTCCAGCCACACTGAGTGACAATGGCAGCCTTCTGAAGACTTTTGTAATAAGAGTATGCTCTGTGATAACGATAATTAGCCTGCATGAAACCAGAAGGTTGTTAATGGATATATCATTCCCCTTTCGCACTAGTTTAATCAAGAATATGTTCAGTACAACATGGCTTTAGAACCTGTATAACAATTGCAGCTTTGGTTTGCTTTCTATATCTGAATTCATCACGAGCTTTCATTGCTCTTAAGCCTGCCTGCAATGTAATTGCAGCCTTCTGAACTGATACATAGGATGTCCTGGATACATGACTTCGGAAATTCTTCTGGATTTTTAGAGCTGCTGCTTCTCGTCGCAATTGCTCATATAGCTTGCAAGCCGATAAAGCTAACAAAAGAAGGATAGAAACATAGAGAAATCAGAGAATTTAAGAATGAGCATCAAGCTAGAGTGAATATTAATAATATTAGCAACATAACTAACCTTGATTGGTTTGATCCTTAATTTATTTCTGTTACCATTCTTATAGCTGGTGGTTTTGGTTATTTTTGTATTTAAACTTTAGCTATTTTTTTTAGGCCATTTAATCTTTGGCTTTTATATATGCATATGTAGCCATTGTATGGGAATGCCATCTAGGCTCTGTGGCTTAATATGAATTGTCAAGACCTCTTTCTCCATCTAAGGTCATTAGATATACCATGATAGACAAACTTAATGTTCATCAAATCGCAGCTGTTTCTACATATCATAGTTTGATATGTTTGGTAAGACTCAGACCTAAAATATTCTATGAGAAATAAGACGTCATTAAGGCAGCTCTCTTTACACACAGTTTGATAAAGAAGGAGCTACATCTGATACCTCGCCAACATGACTGCAATTGAACAGCAGCTTTGCGCAATGATATAAACTCCTTCTGGGCAATGTAAGTCCGAATTTGCCTTTGAATAATTTTAGCTGCATTTCCAAGAACCTCTGTTCTTCTTGCATCCAGCTCAGCCATCTGACCAGCTCGAAGGAAAACCTTTGTCTTACCAATCTGCCAAGTGATATATTCAGAACAATTTATTATTCTGAAATTTCTCAAGTCAATCACATATCCAAAACATTAAATCCAATTGTCAAGCAGGAAGAATCAAGATGTTCATGCAGTATAAGGTTAACATAAAAGTGCACTAACAAAGGTACGTGCAGCAACTTCACAAAATTACGAGATCTACTGTAAAAATTATGAAACACTCTACTCGTACATATTATTGCCCAATCAATAATGATATATGTTAACCAAATGTCCAAACCTGATAGCCTCTTAACCCCATTTTGTCCAAAATCATCTGGCAGGCAACTTTGTCATCATAGCTACACAAGAAGTTTCCATTAGATGTGCATGGAGGAGACAATTGAACAAAATTAAGGGTCATCATGAGATGTATGCACAAGAAAATGTCATATATAATAACTCAGATGCATTCCAAATCATATTCTTCAAGATAACCCAAGTAAAAAAGGACCTACTTTCCCTCCAGAACTTCTGGAGCAAGAAGACCAAAGCGAAGAAGAAATTCATAAAATGTTCTTCGAGTAGGATAACCAGCACAACTAATCCTAATGGCCTCCAGCACTCCCTGCACAAAAGTACAAATTTTGAAATTTAGCATTTGCATGTTCATATAGCTCTCCTAGTTCCAAAACACATGTAAAGATTAGGTTTTCCGGGTTATACTTACTCCACAACGCAATTGTTGAATAACATTGAGGTTTTCAAAGATAGCAGGCTTGAGTACATTGTTAGGCTTTACACATCTGATGTAGTGAGGCTCTGTTGTACTCAAGGTTTCCATTAAAGACTGCAACTGAAGCTGCATTCAGGAAAACATACATCTTCATAGTCAGTCCCCATATCCAAAGCTACGAGTCGATGATGGCATCCAGGAATTCAACTAAAAGACCACGATAAGACTTTGGATTGGTAAACAATCCTTAATATCATTTGCTAATGTTTAGAACCAATCGTCCCTCGCCTCAAGGAAAAACAGTTGTTCTTAATGGTATGAAACTAAATGTCCGGGACTAGGAACTACATAAACTCACCTGAACACTAGGGATGACAAGTTTTTTCACAAATTATATACCATTCAGAACTTCAGAATCTTAATTATGCAGTACTGTGAAAACTTGATAGCAGAATAATCTTTTATAAGACTGTAATTAGTTGTGTAGCCTCTCTATGTTTAATATAAAATAGGTACCCTGAAAGAAACTAAACTGCTTATAATGAATGTTTCTTGGCATGCGGACTTAACTATTAGTAACAGCTGGGAATGAACATGTAGCTGACCCGCCATGAAGTCAAAGTTAAAAACAGAATTATCTAATATAGTTGGCATTAAATCCTTTAAGAGATTACAGCCCTGGATCAATTAAATATTCCGTATAAAGGCCTGATTAGTGCTAGATACAAACTTAAAACCAGAATAAATGGAAGAACATGACTGTAATTGTTACCATAAAAGTGCATTTACTCTAAAACTAAGTTGTCAAAACAAACGATTATTATTTGTCCAGAGTTTGCTTTATGAGTTAATGTGGACCAATGACTGATGTTCTTTTAATTACAAGGGTAGAAAAGATTAATTTGAATGACTGATGTTCTTTTAATTACAAGGGTAAAAAAAGATTAATTTGAATGACTGATGCACCTGAAACATAATGCAATTTAAGAGAGAGGTTTTTTTGGGGGGGGTCCAGGGGTTAAAGAGATGAGAGGAAACCTAATTCAATGAGGATAAGAGTTGTCGAGCTTAATACACTGGTGATGTAGCACAAGAACGGAAAACAGGAAAAGGATAGATAATGTGGATTAACTGCGCAAAACCCACCAATAGCTGAAGAATCATTACCCTAGATATTTATCGACCGTTGAAGAGAAGAGTTTGCAGGAATCACAACCCATAACGAGAGAGAAACGATTCATAATTCAATAACAATCAAATATCAATCGAAGTCTTATAACAATGATGAACTAGATCTCATTATATAGGAGTAAATACGTAAAGACTAAACTAAGCCACCAAGTAAAATCTTAATAATTAAGAAAACATTTCCTTTTACTATTTTGCTACAATAATTTAGAATATTCTTCATAATCTATTAATATAGTGTAATAATAATATATGATAAATTACAATCAAATTTATTCTTGACTAATAACAAAAAAAAAAATTAATTCCTCGTTCCGCATCAATTGGTAACAGGTTTCCAACAAATATGTGTCCTTCCAACAACATGAGTAGAAAGTAGGCCAATATTACCTTGAAACGAGACCCAATTGAGGAGAATTTCGAAGACTTTGATGATTCAACTGGAAGTGGTGGAAATAAACCAGCAACAAATGAGCATCTAGAGGCAGTTAAAAGATCTTGATGTTCTGCAACCACATAATCTTTATTTTTGTCTAGGAATAGATCAGCTAAATAATTCACCTGGAGAAAGCAGGTATATTGAGCAAAACATCAGTAGAACATTAAAAGTATTGCACATAATCATACAGAACCGAATCTTTTACCTCCCCAGCATAGTGGCATATGGTGAAACTAGTACGAGACAGCTTAGGTTTGATAAATCGCTTATTCTTGGGAAATGTCTGGTACAATTTCTGAGAGAAGGTTTCGTGAGTAGACTTGGGAAACATGCTGCAATACACACAAAAAAAAAAAAAAAAAACATTTTTCACTAGGTAAAGTTGTAAGAAACACCTATATTCACACAAAAAAGCCATGATGCTGTGTGTGATTATCAGGATATGCATGACACAATGAAAATTTTAAAGAGAAAATTGTAAGAAACACCAATGTTCCCATGAAAAAGCCATGATGTTGTATGTGGATATCGGTATATGCATGACACAATGACAAGTTAAAGAGAAGATGACAACGTTTACCAGGCTTCATCTAGAAGTGCAATTATTCCTCCAGGTTTCTGCAGGCAATCCACACTTATCAGTTCAAAGTAATTAAGTCAATGAGTAAATGAAATCGTGGCTGTTGCTGTTTTACTTAGAAGTATCCTAATGCAGTAGCTAAAAAACTAAATCACAGTTCGTCATCACAATCCAAAATTCAAATACAAAATACATCTGGTCTGATCTGGATATGATCAAATTATACACAACAGAGAAGTTAAAATTCAACTGTCCTTTACCTTCTCAATTAGATCCAAGACATCTTGGTTATCAACAAACTCTATGTAACTCCAATCAATTTCTTCCTTTGTGTACTCTTCTTGTTCCATTTTAAATACATGCTGCAGACATAAGATCCAACAAATCAAAAAATAGGAATCAATGGTAGTCAGTAGTCACAGACAAATAATCAAAAGCCCCAAGCAAATGAAAACTAACCTGATTAAAATGTTGCTGCAGCTTTTCATTAGTAAAGTTGATACAAAACTGCTCGAAACTATATAATCCAAGGTCGAACGACTTGTTACTAAATTAAATCAAAGTGCAAGTAGTTTTCTTTGAAAACGAAGCTGCTAAAGTGTTACCTGTTCTGCTTAAAACTTTCAAAGCCATATATATCAAGAACTCCAATCAACGATTTTGAGTTTGGGTCCTGCCCAATGGAACGGTTTATTTTTTCTACAATCCTGAAAAAAAAATGAAAGTGTTGTTACAAAAACTAAACATCCAGAATGTTTGAAGCCATAGAACAATGCCATATATCATACCAATCAAACAAGCGAGAATATACAGTTTTGGCCAAAGCATCCCTGCTACCCAGCGCAGATTCAGGATCAAGAGTCCTCGTAATAATTTCCTCGGGTGTCACCATTACACGCTGAATCAATGCATCTTCCAAGCTCTTGGCATCGCACCTATTTTTCATCGTTAAATTTTCGAAAATAAGTAGCCAGCTAGAAATAACAGGTATGAGATATATTATAGAAAAGCTTCGCAAGATCGGAGAGACAAGCAGATGGCCTTACATAAGCAGTTCTGCTGTCACATTAAGATGGAACCTTGACTTCTCATCCTTAAGAACGGAGGAGTCAATTTCCTCTCCCTTGGCAAATTCAACATTACCAAGATGAAGAACTGCAGCAACCACCCTAAAAATCGCCTCCTGTAAAGATCCTATTGATGTTAAGATCCTACTAAGAAATATAGCAGCTTCAAGAAAAACTTTTTAAGGGCAAACCTGTTCTTCTTCACTTATTCCAACTATATCCATAGCCCTTCTCGTTGCAAGATATTCATGAGCATCATTTACTCCATCAAGCTCATAATAATCCGACTGATTCAAGTAGTGGTATGACCGAGGGTTTTCCAATTTATACTTCTCCCTGTCCTGAAAATTCAAGGGAAACTCATCAAATACATCATTCAGTGTCTTCCAATAAAAATGCCTAAACAAAAGGCACCCAGACGAAATTGAAGAAAAATAAAGGATCATACCTCAGGGGGCGCAGCGCAAAGAAGATAGAAGCAGTGATAATTTCTTTCTGGATTTGAAATCTGGCAAACCCGAGACCTCTCAAGCAAGTAAGTCCGTATAGCTGCCCCAGATATCCTCCCACTCTTATCAAATTGTATCTCGACAAACTTACCAAAACGACTATTCGTAAACACAGAAAAGTAGGAGTTAACAAAATGAAATATATGAAAAGCTACTGCAACATGACCTGAACTGAACTGACTTTTAGTACCATTTCCATATTATAATCTTAGTGTCATGAGCCGTGACTAGGAATTCTTTTTACCCTGAGATTATTGGGAATTTAATGGTGTGCCATCATAAACGGATGAGTGTACTTTTCAAATGTTTAGCAACTTAAACCTACATAAGGCTCTCCATTGCAAAATCTGGATAACATTATGAAGAAAAAAAAAATTGGATCTTCACATATTGACATGATTCGAAGCTATTAGTTGATGGTTTGATATGAGCAAGACCATCATAAGTATATTTCTTCCTAATACATTTATATATTTGCCCTGCTTATTTAAATTTTCTTGCTCCAATACTTATGAAAAAAGATTAAAAAAAAACATTGTCGAGTCGAGTACTTAAAATCTGAGGGGAGCTTCCATTGCTATGTCTGATTTGAGTTTTTTGCCGCAGGGTCAAATTTTGTAAAAAGCGGCAATAATTTATTAACAGCCCAGCTTGAGATGGGGTTGTAATTTATTTTCCAGAATATTGATGCTATTATTCTAATATCATGAGTATGGGGATTGCAAGATTGGCACTACAGAAATATTATGTATGCCATTCAAGAAATGAATTTGCTTCTAAACTGCAATTTAATAACGACCCTCTCTTATATGTTGTGAATCACATGATAAAATGCAACATATCATTCTCGTCTTTTTATGCCCCATATATAAACAAATTGCCCACACAATGCACACCTGGAGTTGTTATTTCTGACGGTTTTGGCATTGCCAAATGCTTCGAGTACTGGGTTTGACTGTGGATTTAATCAAAAATACCATATTAGACTTCACCTCCTTCACGTAATGAAAAAATAACAATTTATATTCACAAAATACATATGTGACATCATTCTTACTTCGAGAACTTGCTGTTCAACCGTTCGTCCTTCCACCCCCGACCGGCCACCTAGATGTGCAAGATATCTCATAAGCATCTTCGTTGTTTCGGTCTTACCTGCGCCACTTTCTCCACTAACTAAAATAGAGTTGCTCTTTCCCTCATTGATCATTGCTCTATCACAAACGGCAAGAATATATTTGAAAAGTACATCCAGAAAAGCACATTTGATTGCATATATCAAGTGAGGGCATCAATTTACGTTACCTGTATGCAACATCTGCGACTGCAAAAACATGCGGACTTAGCTCTCCAAATGCAGCTCCCTTGTATTGGTCCATCATGTGAGTATCATATAGGTGAGGCAATCTTTGAAATGGGTTTATTGCAATCAAGATATTTCCGGTATATGTCTGTGAGGATTTGATAAAAAAATTAAGTTATAAGCTTTTTTTAGTAAATACCAGCTTTATGCATCAGAAGAAAGGATCATGTCTCACATAAATTTCATTAAGTTCGTATCTGGCTGCCAAATTTTGCAGAACTCCGGGTTCATGCAAATATGAAAGCTTTGTCATGTCATCTACACCTCCAGGAGGTGCTTCAGTGTCTTTTGGAAAGACTTTCGAGAAGTTTGTGATGACCTGCGATCAGCTTCCAGTCTTTAGTTTTCAATATAATGGTGACTACCAGAACCACAGTATAAAATGTGAAAAAGGAGGTAAAATAGTAGTAAGTTATCTTATCAGCCCTGGCATACTTCTTTACTTTCATTCACATGACCATTTATATGCTACTTACACCCTCAAAAGGGCAGCCCTAGAAAAAATCTTGTCCAATAATCTCATAAAATAGTTTTCAAGGAAGTAAAAGTAGACCCCTTAGTTGAAGAGATAAAATATCAAAAGCTGATTTCCTCACTCTGCTGCAAAGATGCCTCTTAACAAAAAGGGCAGCATGCATTTTTCAGAGTGAATATAATTTGCAGTGTATATGCTTTCATGTTCACACGTAGAAAGAGATAAATTAGTTTCAGATAATTTTTTTGCTGATATAGTTTATAGAGTTTCGCATACTAAATAGCTCTTTGACAGCTTTATTAGGAATAATCTTTTTACATCAGAATCTCAGCCAACTCTGTCTTTGAAAAACTTTATGATATACTTATCAAATTGACTTGTAGAAAAATTTTAAAAAGGGATCAACAACTACAATAAAGTCTTGTTGAATATGAAATTAAAGGGATTTCACATATATCTTTACTCTACAATGACTACCTATGTAATGGACTATGATAAAACGTCCTGCTGAAAATGTGCATTTGAAGTGTCAATGTGATATGGGCTTGTAAAGTATGTAGTACTCACTGTTTTCCCGTGTGAAGTACGGACATGAACCTCTTGACCATTTATTTTGATTACTTCTCCGTCTAACCATGCTAATTTTGGATCATCAACCCATACATGTGACCCCACAATAATATTAACTGGCGCAGCCTGCAAATTATTATAGCGTCAGGCATGGAAGAAGATGTTATCATTACAGTTACACAGCTTATACATCAAATACTCCACACAAAGATATAAACTAACACTAGTTCATGAGTAGAAACATCTATTGCATTAAATCCACTTTATCAACAAAATAAAATTGCTGCTAGTAAAAAATTAGCACACTGCACCTAATTAATATACCAAACAATAAAACATCTACATCATCTTTTTTCAATTTCAGAGAGAGGAAATGATACATATATAAGAAAAAAAAATGTAGTTGTGCTTAAGTCTAGTGAAACGTAATTTCTATTGCAGATGGACATGTTCTGAAGTTGCATTAGCAATGAAATTTATTGGTAAGATGTTCATGAATTAATAAATATAGTATATAATAAGTTTTAGTATTGAATAAGTCATGCAATACGCAATTGTCACATGTGCAACATTTTATTGATGTCACGTGAAAGGCTTCCCATAAGAAGGGTTTTATAAACATACCGACACACCCTTTTCTTAGAAAAAGGCTGTTTTATGATACTTGACAGTCGTGCAAAGCAAGACCATCTATTCATATGTTTCGTCTACAAAAACATGATAGAATGGAGAAAGTTGTTATGTGCTTTAACATTACTATATTATTATTTATGTAGATGTCAACAACATCGCTACATTAATAGCAGATAATATTTTACTAGACTCAAGACAACATCTTCAGTTGCTTTAACATTTTTACTTAAGATTTATATTCTATCACTTTGACACGGACATATGGGTTATTATGTATCATGTTCAAGTCTTATATTATGACTGCAAGGTTCATTTGTCTAAGCTAATATTATGACTTATACTCAAGAGGGGCATATTATGACTTATACTCAAGAGTAACAGGCCCATAACAACATTTAGTATCTGGATGATTTATGCAATGCAGCAATGAACCCAACTTAAATAGTTTAAAATTATATCTGTCTTTGCATCAATATATGATTTAACAAGGCACTACGAAAGTAATATCCTCTATCACGACACAAGTAACCAAATATAACATAAAGCTAGAATTAACTTGTATACATTTATGTACAATGAACTTCTAATTTCATAAATCATAATATTAAACATGGCCATCTTATAACAACAGGAGGTGAAATCATTTAGATTTAAACATAACTAATAGCATTTTATGAATATAAATATTCCTTTGCATCTTGCATTGGTACAATTTCACGCACATGTGCAATCAAGTTTCAAACAATCTACTCATTTTGTTTTGCTTTTATTAAATTTAGTTACTCTAGAAAACAATTGGGAAAAGATGTTACTAGTCTAAGAATCTAACTGAATAGTCAGTATGACCAGTTCTGTTGACATAGACACCCTGATGTTGTACAGGCTTCTTTGTTTTCCGTTTCTAACTTTTCTTCTTATTTAGCCTTGATAAATCACATAAACCAAATTTTTATCTGGTAGATAATTTGAAATCACTGACAAATACTCCCTCCGTCCCATCAGGAAGTTTACATACACTGTTTGCACGCATTTTGAGGCTCCTCTAAAGTATAGTTCCATAATATTTTTCTGAATTTTTTTTTCATTGAATAAAAGTTTAAACGTCAAAATTTTATTCAGAGAAAAAAAAATTAAAAATGCTATGGAACTATACTTTATAAGATTCTCAAAATGCGTGCCGAAAAGTAACGTAAAGAACCTGTTGGAACAGAGGGAGTAGTACCTTAAAAATATTGCAAAGAACCTATAGTTAAGTGATATGATAGACATATATTAACATAAGAGCGATCATAGCAGCATTTCCTCATATTAGATAAAAAGGTTTATGTCAAGATTTCTCAACTCTGTCTACTTAACACGAATAAGAGAACAAACACGTTAGGTTATTTTGAACATACATAGAGGTACCAGGAATACTCCTCCATCACTTCTTTTTTCTTCCACTCATCTTAATATAAGATTAATTTGTTAGAAGATAGGTAACCTATTAGCTCATTTCAAATTCAATAATTTGCTTTCAGACAATGGTACGTGTTAAAATCATAGAGAGCGTACCGTCCATTACAGGAATAATGATAGAAAGATTAAAAGGAAAAACATAAAGAGATTGGAACACTAACAGACTGAAACACGATTTGAAGTAAACAAGTCTTGGTATCAAAGTTTTTATAAGTTAAAACAGAAAATGATCCATAATCAAGGGAAGGAAGAAGCAGTCCGTTAGAGTGTCTTGTATCACTCTTAAGCAAAAGTAAATATCAAGTCAACATTTCTTACTAGCAATTTAAGTCTTCCCAAGTCAACACCATATTCTATTAAACACGGTCCACCGATAAGTGGTGTACTAATGGACAAGTATAGGGAATGGTGTGCCTAAATAATGGTGATAAAACATTCGAAGTTGAATGTGTATATTATACTTATCTTAAAGAGTTCATACGGTTCCGATACGCTGGTCAGCTAAAATTAATACCTCTACACTAACAACCTCTCTTACGCCTATCCGAAAACAATATCTATACATCCAATACCACAATCCAAAACTAGACCCTTCCACTTTAGCAACACATCGTTACACAAATTCATTATAATAATCAGCGAGAACAAGTCGAGGTAAACATAAATCACACAATAGAATCTCAAATTACAAGAAGCAAATTAAGTTAAAATTACAAATAATTACAGAACGTACCATTTGATGAGCTAAAAAATCGATCTCCTAGTATTCGTCAACTCATCAAACAAAGACAACGAGTTACAGAAGATTGATAATCTCAACTCGGTGAGTGAGATCGGATACGGAAGCAACTTGACTCGGCGATGCTGATGATGAAGATGATGATGAATAGCCTTTTTGTTTCTCTCTCTAGAAAACACTGGTTATGAGTTGTGAATTTGTATATATTATTGTGTTTTGTGTATCTATTTTTGTTTTGTTTGTGTATATATGGGACTCAGCTGAGTTGAGTATTTGGGGGGAGCTGTAATAATCGCCTTTTTACTCTAAACCCGACAATTGGTTTAAGACAAATATGCTACAGTAATTGTCATTTGTATTGTCCTGTTTTTACGGACCGGATGGTAAAAAGTAAAAACAGTACTGGTATTTAAAAATATAACGGTAAAAATATTGAATTTCGAAATTCAAATACTACACTGTGCTTCTCAGGAGTCAGGAGTTATAGGGGCCGTTTGGCTAAGCTTAAAAGAAGTGACTTCTTGCTTAAAAGAAGTAAGTGGAGTAGAAGTGAGAAGCAGAAGTAAAAATTTAGTGTTTGGCTACTTAAACTTATAAGTTTTTTTTAGTGTTCGGATGATTTGACTTTTAAGTTCATGCAGTGTTTGATACATTACAATATTATTTTTAAAAGAGTGTAAATTGATAATAAATAAACTTGCTTAGAAATTTAAATACAAAATACTAAACACAAATAATTTAAATAAAAATAATGTAACAATTAAGGATCATTTTTACTGTGTAAAACCAACAAAATTATATTAATTTCACATTAAATATGACTTATAAATTAAATAAATCCAGCAGAGATACACAGAGAGTGAAGGCTCGCAAAAGAAGAGCACAGCAGCTATGTTTTGAAAGGTGAGAAGAGAATAAAAAAAAGCATCGATTCCTGACTTCTCTTTTTCTGCTTCTGGAGCCAAGTTTAAGCGCTAGACTTTTTTTCCCAAACACATGATCAACTTCTCTTTTGGGCTTCTGCTCAAAAGAAGCCTTTGCTTCTTAAGCCCAAACAGGCACATAGTATTATTAATTCATCAGTTTCGACATGAGATTATTACTTTACATGTTGCTTGCTGCTTTTATTACACCGTGTTTCTCTCCATTATACAATAAAATACGGCACCTTTACGCTTTGCTTGACGTATAAAACTGGAACTTGCTGTATATTGTACAGATGGTATGGATATATTTTAAAAATTGTTTCAAAATTACTGTTAGGATAACCACCGATAGGGATGAGCGTGGTTCGGTTTGGTTCGGTTTCGACCGGAAACCAAACCGTAACCATATTTATTCGGTTTCTAAAATCAAAAACCAAAACCATACCAAACACCATCGGTTTGGTTTCGATTTCTAGTTACGGTTTCGATTTATAATGATTCGGTTTCGGTTTTCAAACCAAATTATTCAACATCGATAATTTATGTTTATTCAACCTGATAAATTGATAAATTACGTCTACAAATTTCAAGTTAGTACAATTTACACCACATGCTTTAATGGTATTACCTTATACTTGTTATCTATAATTTAAAAATTAGTATTTATTTAATATTTAAAGTAATTTATGTGAGAAGAGGTAGAGTTGGAGTAAATATATGTTATATTATAAATAATATTGATGATGTGGCATTATAGGGGTTTGCTTTTTCTCCCTCAAATAAGAGGAGGAGTATTCTCTCCCGTAAAATTTTTAGAGAATAAGGAGTTGCGTTGAAAGACTGATTTTTGATCCTAATCCTTAAATCTTGTCCACCTAGACCAAATATGAGTAAGGAGAGTTTGCATTGAGATTGCTCTAAGCTTATCAAATTTAAAAGGCTAGCACTCTGGATCACTGAACTATATAAGAAAATATATTGAATTTTATCATTTAAAATCATTAAAAAACAAAGAAAAATGAGATAAATACTCACATATTTTTTTAATATTAAAAGCGTCATTCAAATTAGATTCCATTTACTCATAGATCATCTAACTTAAATATCTTGCAATCAAGTCATTAAAATATATAATTATGAAAAAATTATATTAGAAGTACATAATAAAATAATAATTGGAGGTACTTTCATGTGGAATGATGTAAAATTTTCATTAATAACTTAATCAAATAAAAAATATATTATTAAGTATATTGCAGTTTTTTGGCAAAATATTGTTAACAAGATTTTTAGAATCTAGAAGGAATAACAATGATGTATATAATATAACAATCAATATATAATTTTAATATAAAAATACTAATTTACATAAGCAAATAATGTAATTGATAATTATGGGTGTTTAAACATTTAGCCAAAAACTGATTTATTGATATTAGATTTAAGCAATGATTTTATACTTAAACAAGTGTAATTATTATTACTTTGTACATATATAGATTTTTATGCCGAAAAATAATTATAAATTGAGTTTTATATCAAACTGGGCATCCATAGCGGGACTCATTTACATCATTATAAACCAAATATATATCAATTTCCCCGCATCACTATTCATACATCTTTCCTTGAGCATTTATAAAAGATTAAACCAGACTTATTTACATCATTATAAATCAAATATATATCATTTTACCCGCATTACTATTCATGCATCTTTGCTTAAGCATTTATAAAACGTCAAACCGTTTAGTTTATGCATCTTTGCTTAAGCATTTATAAAACGTCAAACCGTTTAGTTTTTTACTACAAGTAGTTTCGTAATTTAAAAACTGTTTGTAGTTACAATTGTAGTAGATGTGAAGTGTGTAATATTTTGAAAATTTTAGACGGCACGGCACTTTCAGCAACACCAGCAAAACGAAATATGCTGAAAAGTAAAATTGGTAAACTGAAAATACACATGAACAAGCAATTGCTGCTGCTAATTTCTCCCAACTGAAATGAAAAGCACTTGTACGCACATATGGTTTTCTTCAGAGATAATGGGACTTTTCTCGGGTCACTGAAAATATAGTAACTGAGCAAAGCAAATATCTAATTAGCACTGAAGGAATATCCTGAAATATGTAGATGCAAGATAACGACAGGGCAGAACCCTAACAAACACAATATTCAACGACAAATTTTACAACTGCCATTAAGATGTGCAGAGTGAACTGATTGTCAGTTTAAATCTATATTTCTCAACTAGCAAATCTGGCCAACTTCATGAGTATTCATAAAGTGAGATGCTCTTGTCGTCTGATACACTTGCAAGCTGAACAGTCCGGACACCAGGTCCTCCTGGTGGTCGAAACATCACTCCCCAAACCTGGTCTGTGTGGTTTGTCATAGATTGCACAGCTGCCCTCATCTTGGGATCCCACAGCCTCACAGTCTTGTCGCTTGAGCCTGTAGCAATTGCTGCTCCATCGGGACTAACATCTACACTCAACACCCAACTCGAGTGACCGGACATGGACACAAACAGGGTCTTTCCCTCCACATCATACATGTTCACATGGCCATCATCCGAGGCTGATACGAGCACTCTTGAATCAATAGGAGAGTACACAAGAGATCGGACAGGCATGCAATGGCCTTCAAGGTGGTGAAGAAATTTGGAGCGAGCAACATCGAAAACAGAGATGGTCCCATCCATTGAACCACAAGCAAGCTGTCTTCCGTCAGGGCTCCATGCAACTGACAGAACAAACTTCTTGGTGCCACTCTTTTCAGAATGCTTCACACCTTCAGGACGGGGTATTGACAGGGTACCAACCAGCTTCCATTCAGAAGTGTTCCATAACTTGACTGATGCACTACCTCCTCCGGCAACTGCTAGAACTGTACCCTAAAATAGTGAAAGTAATTGTATTGATTGTGTGAGGTACAATGTTTAAAGAAACAATTTTAATCATGTCCAAAAATGTAAATAGAAACTACTAGAACAAATTGTGTCATTGCATGCAGTAAGCAATGTAAGTAGGTTAAATTTTTGGTCAAAGTAGGAGATTATCCAGATGGGTAACAGTTTTCAGTAACAATTCCCTCTAGACTGCACTTCAACATCAGGAATACCAAAAAGAAAACAAGTGCTATAAAGACAATGAAACTATCACACACAAAAAATAAGATCTTGCATCACAAATCATAATCACCTTCCAAACACACATGAGGTATTTCTTGAATCAACCATTTGCTTATTCATAAATACATAATTCAATTCAATATTCATTATAAAGCTTAGCACAGGAAAAAAAATGTTGAACATGGTTTTTATACAGCCATAACTTAATTAAGCATATTGTAAATTAAAATGAGGCTTTGACATTTGAAGTTCAGTATACACTTAGGCCATGTTTGTTTGAAGGGACTATAGTCCCGGGATAACTACATTATTTTCTTAAAATTTAAGGGACTATTATCCCATGGGATTATATAATCACTGTTTTGATTCATTTCCATGGGATTAAATTACCTCCTTTCACAAGGGATTATAATACCATATAAATTGACTAAAACAATTATGGGATGGGAATTCATGGTATTATAATCCTTTACAATTGAGACAAATAGGGTAATAATCCGGGGATTATAATTCCTCCAAACATAAATCGCCTTGAGGTGTTTTAAAGCTTTAGATAATCCAATCTATAGCTATCCGTTTATCCACTTCAACTTGCAAATTTGGCTTCCTCGTTCCATTAAATGAATGTCAATCCCAGTCCCAATAGAAATTATTACAGGAACAACTCCATAGCAAGTCAGAAAGCAAATTTCCATAAATAAAGTAGCATATATCAAACTCAGAACTAGCAGTGATGCGAAATGGTGAACAAGCATGAGAATTGCTGCAGAACAAGAACTAGAAGAAAAGTAAAAATATAGATGATGTGGATTAACCGCAAAAAACACACAAGCCCTAAGGTGATCCGACTACGGAAGAACCACTACCCCTAGGATTTCTAAACAGCAGCAGAGAAGAGTTTGTATAAATCACAATCCAGAGAAAAAATTCTCAATTTAACTTCAATCGAAGTCCTCCAATAATAATAAATTACATCTCCTTCCATAGGAGTAAATCCTTGACCGTAGCCTCCATGTAAAATCTTAATAATACAGGGAAACAAATGCAGATTTCATTGAATTGCAATAATGATTATTCCCAAAGCCGCTTTACTTTTTATTCGACGAAGTTGTTTCCTTCGTACGCACTCTCATTCTCATAATTTTACACTGCCAACAGATCTGATTATAGAGCTGGGGAAGAATCTATATATTTAACCGTGATGGCTTCGGTGGCAACAACGGCGACGAAAAGGTAGAGATGTGGTGCAGGGAGATGAGGAAGAAAAACAGTGCATCGCAAGGGAGATGGATTGGAGATGGGGAGATGAGTGGAGAAAGGAAGCACACCAAAAGTGCTAGGGTCAAGCCCCACAAAAGTTGTCTACTACCGTTTCTAAATTAGATTGCGGACACCAAAACAAAACAAAAAGATCAGATACAATACAAATGTGAGAGACTTCATATAAATTTAATATACACTACACTTAAATCCATTTAACTTGGCACAAAGCATGTGCAGCAATCTATAGACATTAAACACTACAAAAGTAGGAGATTTTCTCTAAATTGAGTTTGTTTACATTCGATACATTGGTGACTATAAGAAATGGGCACCATATAAAATCAAATCACCTTCCTAGTAATTTACTTAAAGAAGGCTCTTTTTATATTTACAAGAGAACACAATATATATAACAAAAATACATTCGTTACAAAAGAAGACACTACACTGAAATCGATCATATGTTGAAGTTCAATAAATGTCCACAACAAATTTAATAATGACTATATATTATTCTTAATATGTGGGCAAATCACCTTTTTAACATGGGCCCGGTATTTATAAAATAACAAATAGGACTCAGTAAAAAACAGTTGGGACCTGTACATGTGTCTATTATAAACATAGGTCAAAATCTTTTTCATCCTCGCCGCCGACACTAGGGATCTGTCTCATCTGCCACTCATCAACCATGGCTAGTCTCCTTTCCAAGCGACTCTGCCACAGGATCGCCATTTTCTCTATCATAATTTTCGAAAGTAGCAAGTTGAAGTTACTATTAACCTATAATTCGTCAAACAGGGTAGGGTATTTTTGGCATTGTGGACCTGTATAAGTCTAGAGATGATTAGTCCAAGAGATCCAACTCGCCAGCAATTTGATAACCATAAACTCTTTACATGGTCAAACTCTGATAAGCAGTGCTTATTTGATGGGGCTAATAATCATTTAAGTCACTCGATTATTAATTTGAAATTCTAACTTAATGAGTGACAATTTCATTATAACATTCTACATCTAGACATCCTTTATGAGTACCATGAACGGCAATGAGGTGGCAAATGTTTCACCTAAGAGCAGTGTTGTGAAAAGGACGCACCTTAAGTGCCTCACCTATGCCAAGGCAAAGCAACTTCAATTAGGCGCACATTTAAGGCCATGAAGTAGGCAAGCAGGTTTTGGAAATGTGTGCTTTATTGAAGCTAAGAAAATTTTGACATTATTAATTTTAATGGGCCAATTATAAAGCCCAAAAAGTAACCCAAAAACAAAAATATGATTTATAAACCCAAATAAATAGAGCATATCAGCTTCCAACGACATCAAAAGGGAGAACCGTGATAGACCCCGCATTATTACTTTATGTTGATAAAAGCAACAAGGGGTTGGTTGGAAACCTAGATGGGAATTATATGAAGATGATGATAAGGTCTTCCCAGATGATGATAGATTGAATTAGGCAAAAGTTGGAAAAGCTTCTACAGCTGGAGAGCCGTCACATTCAAATTTAGCGTCAAAACAGCCTCAAAATCTTACCAATTTCAGAAAAAATATGTGTACTTCAAGTTAAAAAAAAAGGTGCATGTGAGACGATGTTAGTAGACGAGAATGAAGGAGAGGAACAAGAGTAATTGAAAGATACAGTTCCGACATGATTGAGACGAGGATTTTAAAGATGAATATGATTTCAATGAAGATCATGAATGAAATATAAAGCACTAGGCTATAAAACTTGCTTCGCATTTTGTTGTTCAGTTTTAGGATTGTTTTTACACTCTACAAGTATAATTTAATATATTATATAGGTTAAATTATGTTTCTCTGACCCTAATAGTGTGATTGAATACATTATGAAGTATAAATTCTGTTACGAACCTAGGTCAATTTGTATATAGCCTAAGCAATATATTCTTTAAAATGATTATAAATTGTGTGTCCAGCTTCAAAGAAGCGCGCATCGCTTTTGCGCTTTGCGCCTAGGCTTCAACCAATGACCAACTTGTTACATTTGGACACAACAAATGATCTAATGATAATTAACCCTTAATTAATGTACTGCTTAATGGATTGAATAAAAGGAGTATGTTGTGCTATTCTGCTAAACAGCTTCTTACAGCATACAATTGGGGCTTTTCCTGCTAAAATAAGTAGCCTATAATACAACTTTGCTATATAGTCAAGAGAATCGAAGTAAAACACCCACTAAAATGTATGTATGTGCTAGACCCCTAAAAAAATTTAGGAGTATGCTTAATGGCTCGATTCAAGAGCAACGGAAAAGGGAAAGACGTTTATTGAATTTAAATCTTCAAAGCACACATAGCATGCCTAATACAGACTACAGTAACAGTATTGAAGCAGGAACGTTATGTATATTCCAAGTGAGTAAAAACGCATTAGCGATTTGAGCAAAGAAAGCGAGAGAGGGAGAGAGAGAGAGAGAGGAGGAGGGAGAGGGAGAGAGAGAGAGAGGGAGGGGGAGAGAGAGTTGTGGTAGACCTGCGGATTAAACTTCAATTGCCAAACTTCAGAGGGAGAAGCTTCGAGAGTAGCAATAGTATTATTGGATTGAACATCGAAAACTCGAACAAAGCTATCAATGGAAGCGGAAGCAGCAATTCTGCCAGAGGGATGAGCAGCCACCGAAACCACGCCCAGGCAATGACCCGAATTTGTGCGAATGAGTGAGAGATCTTCCGGGTTCCACAGCTTCACTGTCTCGTCAAGCGAGCCGGTCAGGAGTAAAGCCGGGCTCTCCTCGTTGCCTGGGACCCACGTCGTTGTCCACACTGAGTCGCCGTGTGCGCCGTCTTGGGTTCTCAGCCACGCCAGTTTCATTTTTTCCGTTGTGTCAGCGATTAAACCCTAGGCACCGCCACGGGGTTGCTACCTTCAGATGTCTTCGATTTCGGTCTTCTTTCTATTTTAAATTTAAAATTCCGCTATTTACCGAAATGTTCCTGATTATTTCTGAATTAAATTTTATAATTTTTATATTGGGAAAATGAATTTTTTGTCCCTAAACTATTTACCTTTTCAGAAATTTGCCACCGAACTAAATTTATTTTCATTATAGACACTAACGTTATATCTTCTTTTCATTTTAGCCATTCCATTAACTACTTAACGGAAAATTCAGTTTTTCTTTTAAAAAAAAGGAAAAAGGCCAGAAAATATAAAAAAACATAAAATATAAAAAAAATTTATAAGATATTTTTTTCATTTTCTTATAGATTTTTTTCACTATAAATGAGATTTTTGCTTTTTTTAAGGAAAAAAATGACCTTTTAAAGATACCTCTTGATTTTTGTCAATTTTTGTTTGTTTTTTGAATTTTTTAGCTTCTTTCCTTTTTTTTTAAAGAAAAACTGAATTTTCCTTTAAGTAGTTAACGGAATAGCTAAAATGAAAAGAAGATATAACGTTAGTGTCTATAATGAAAATAAATTTAGTTCGGTGGCAAATTCTAAAAAGGTAAATAGTTTAGGGACAAAAAAATTCATTTTTCCTTTTATATTCCATCCGCCTTATTCATTTATATACAAATTTTTTATGTCAACTCAATTATATATACTCCAAAAACTAAAATTTTTAATAAAAAAATTTAATAAGATCCACTGTTTGCTTTCGCTACATGCATTTTATAAATTTTGATTTTGATTGGTCTCGTCATTTTACTCGAATTAATCTCATTTTAGAGTATTTCGTTCTATCACTCCACCCACTTCTCTTACTTCAGTGAATTATACAACTTTTTAAATATGTCTATATGCTTCTCGACGGAGACCATATCAATTTAGCGATTTCAATTTAATTTCGAAAGAATCATCGAACTATCGAAAAATTTCTTATCAATCAATCATTCATTCATAGAGTATATAATTATTTTCAATTTCTCGGGATTTCACCTTATGAGTAATATAATTTAATATATATATAACTTATATTTTTTATCATAAAATATATATTTATAATAACATATAAATTGATATATATGCCAAATATATTTTATCAAAAATCATATATCTGAAATATTATATATTTTTACTTGTTTTATGAATAGCTTATGACTTGTGAGTAATTTTTATATAAAAAAAAAAATTTTAGAAGATTAAACTACTGAAAAAAGCACCTTAAACTAACTTTCAATTTTTTAGTTTAATATCGAATTAAAGTTTGAATTTTAAACCCGAAAAACACGCTCTAAGTTACATACTTTGCATGGGCTTCTATACTAACTTTATATTATACGGTAAATTAGTGATGAATTATTAAAATATAATAATAATTTTTTTGATAAAATTATTTATTTAGTATTGAAATGACTTTAAAAAATTATAATAGATTCGATAAATCAATCAAAATCTAGATCCTTCCGACTTCTGAATTTATTTAAACCAATTTTTATCTTATGAAGAAATAAATATATTTTAATTTAAAATCAAAATTAGTTTAAGGCGGAGCCTAATACAGTATCCGAAAAAAAGACATATCGCCGATGGGCTTTTGGTATAAATGGGCTTTACGCAAGAACTAGGGCCGGCCCTGGCTGGTGGCAGTCTTAAAACCCTGCCCATTACATAAAGGCGTGGTTAAACCCCAAAGGCGTGCCCTAATTTGTTGCAGAGCAGAGCAGAAGTGAGTGAGTGAGTTGAAATTGTAAACAAAATGGTGTGGTTTCAGTGCGAGGATTGCGGAGATAATCTCAAGAAGCCGAAGCTCCTTGGTCACTTCAGAATGTGCTCTGCCAATAAGGTTCTTTTTTCTTTTAATCACCATTCTTCAGTCTTTTAATAATAATAATGATGATGATCACCATCTGTTTGTTTATTGGTTAGCTATCTTGCATCGATTGTGGACAAGTGTTTGGGCAGCAAAGTGTTCAAGGACACACACAATGCATCACTGAGATGGTCTGTTTACTCCTCTTTCTATTTTCCTTTTATTTCTTTTTTGAAGAAAAAAGCTGAAAAATGCTAATAATAATATTATTATTATAGTTTTTCTAGTTTATTGGCGCTGTTTATCAATTACATGCTGCCGCTAAAACTTTTATAAGCTAAGTAATTGAAATGCTTCATTACGCTCAATGATCATTTCTATACCCTCTGCTTTTATCATTCTTTTTGTATTTGATTGTTCCGAATTTGCATTATATTTTGTGATTTTCTGCAATACAATCAAACAAATAAAGAAATAATATCCTAAGATATGCATATGTTGCGACAAAATGCAACTGGGTATTCTTTTTCGGTAAATGCAACTGCATATTTTGGTGATAGTCACCAGGTCAAATGAATTAAGTAGATGCCTTATTGCCTTGCTCATTTACGCCCGGATAGTATGGCCTTAAGATTAGTTGCTTTGGATATTTTCATCAGGAATTTTCCAAACCAAAAAACTCATATTGGAGATCTGTAGTTTATGATTGTTCTAATCTATTGATTTGCTCTATATATGGAAGTTGGCAATTAATTGGTCTCTTTTCTCCATGAGTTATCTCTCACAAGAGCCTATTTGTTGAAGCACTAGGTAACTATGTCTATGGTAAACAGTTATGGATTTTTAAATCATTAAAATTTAGTCAGACGAACTAAGTTTCTTCTAATCTCTTAGTTGAGAAGAATTTTTATAATAGTTTTGCTTGGGACACCTATATTTTCACTTTTGCACACAATGAATGGATTGAATGTTGAATGTTTTAGTTTATATTTGTGCCCTCTTAATTTAACATATAAGATGAAGTAGCTGTTATTGTAATATTGTCCATTTTATACCCTTATTTCAGCATTTCTATAGGAGAAGACCACTTGGCTAAAAATCTGTATGTATGACATGTCATAATTTAAAATTATAGAGAATGCATAAAAATTTATGTACTCCAACATGACATTCCCCTTGGCTAAAATTGTAGCCAACCCTCTAATGTTGGTTATATTTGCTGAACCTCTGGAGACCTCTGGAGACCCAGAGACCTGTAGGAAGATTCCACATCATCTATTATCATATTAATATAATATATTCTATTTATACAACTTGAAATAATAATAACATATTATTTTTAAAATATAGCCAACCATTATAGTAGTCCCATCGGAGCACAATACCTTACTACATAATCATTAATTTATATTATTTTAGCCAATCCCGTTAAAGATGCCCTTATTGGAGGTGAAAGGGATTTCTATAACTGGTTTCAAGTGCAATACAAATTTGAAGGTCAGATTTGTACACGAGTCATAGGAACTGATAGGATACCTATATGCTTAAAGAAAGCTCGAGTACTAATCAATCTCACAGATTCCAATGGTTGCCTCTAGTCTAGTCTACTCTAATGTGGAGTATATGACCATGTATTACAATATTATAACCAAATGCGAATTTATATTATTTGTCTGATTAGTTACAATTAAACTTTAATTAAAAGCACTACCTGAGTCCTGATGTGTTACATGTGTAGATAATATAATTTTTGCATTCCAAATTCAGGAAAAATATGGTCCCAAGGGTCAAGTTAAAGCTTCAACAAATACAACTCCGAATCCCAAGAGTGACTCAAAAATGAAACCGGAGGTTGATATAAATGTTGGTTTGTCAGAACGCCCTCCATGGTTTTGTAGGTGAGTACAAGCAACTAGGATAAGCTGAACTTCTTCCTTTGGTTGTACGACCCTTGTAATTGTTTGCATTTTGTACGAGCTCAAAAATGAAGGTTACATAGATATGACGAGGACTATAGAGATAGTGGGGAGTGTCCTGGTTTGTCATATATGATCTATTCTTTACATTCTGGCTATTGTTTCGTGTGTTATGGGGCATAATAGTCTTTGAACAATCAATTGCGATGGATCGTAAGCTGTTTTTCGGTAAAATATCTACCAACTAGGGACCGTCAAATATAATACCAACCAGAGGACCATATATAAGTTCATATTACTGTTTCTTTAAACTTGCTTGTAGAACACAATTTACTTATGTCCTTCAACATCTACAATCACTTAGGTTAATATAGGATAAAGTGACAGGATATATCTTGTTCTTCATGATTATTATTCGGCTAGGGAGATTTATGTAGTATGGATGATTTTATCACTTTGCTGCTGTATCAACAGAGTGACATCTTGCTTTGGCCTTTAGGATTAGTAATTATCATTTTTTTATAATAAGTTATTTTCCTGTCTTGCATTTCAAAAATAATGGACGTGCCATGCTGTTATGAATACATGTAAATACTAAATTTTCATTTTAGCTTACACTGGTCTTCCCAAATTGAATTAGAAATATTCTACACTAATGAATGATTACTGTCCTTGAATTGACAAGAAGCATTAGTTTTGCTATTGCTGTGGGCTAGACAACTTTTTTCTCTTTTCCAACATAGGTGTCACAAGTTTGTACGTATATGATTTTGCAGACTCTGCAATACCAGTGCTACAAGCAGGCAAACTCTTCTTCTCCATGCTGAAGGTAAGAAGCACAGAGCAAAGGCTAGAGCATTCCATGCGTCAATGCAACCACCCAAACAAACAGAAGAATTAACTCCGACCACCAAAGTTTCTTCTGAAAGCAACTTAAAGGACCGAGTAGTTGGAAATCAAGATGTAGTGGAACCAAAGGAATTAGGTCTTCCAGAAGTTGCCCCTGCGCATAATGGCTCTGAAATGGGAACCGTACATGCAAATTCGTTAACAAGTAAGAAGAGAAAACATTCAAGTGATAAACAGAATGTTGAAGTAGGAAATGGTGAAGACGAAATAGAATGCAAGGAAAAGAAATCTAAACAGAGTGTGGGTAAAGATGACCAAGTGACGGGCACTAAATCTTTTACTAGAGAAGCAAAGAAGAATATAAAGTGGAAGAAGCTGATTGCTTCAGCCCTGGAATCGGTAAGAAACCTCGGTTTAGGTCACTTTTGTATTCTAGGCATATAATTGGTTTTATTGTGCTGATAAGTGATAATATATATTTATACTATATGTTATATGGTTTTTACATTTCTAAATTAACCTTGTAAAATAGCATAGATTTTTCTATAGCTCTAATTCGTGCATGTATGTTAAAGTTCATTTATGGCTTTGGAGTGTTAGTAGTTAAGAACACATTTAAACCTTATTGTTTTATAGAACTCTTTTTGATTGCAACACCCTTACTTTCCATTGATGCATGTGAGGCAGAATTCAGACGGAGTTCTAAAATTGAGGAAACTACAAAAATTTGTTCAGAAGGCTCTTGTGGATTCTGAGATTATGCTAGATGAGAGCCAAGTTAAAGAAACAGTCGAGCAAAAGGTGAGAAACAGTTTGTACTGTAAGATTTCCCACTTGATAGGTAATGAATTCCTGATGATTTTCTTTGCTTGGGCAGATCAACTCGAGCTCCAGATTCTCAGTTGATGGTAAATATGTTCGTCTAGTGGTGAAAAATTGAGAGGTTGTTCAAGGGTATACAACTGAATGTATTGAAGAGATCTAGATGGTTATAATTTGTTTTTTCCCCGGTTTCTGGTCACAGGACAGGTTCCCTTACCATTTAAGATCATTATTAAATTCATCAATCTATTTTTGGATGATCAAGTAGAGTATAGACTATTTATGTTCCTTACTAATATACATGTTGACAGATCAAAGCCTTAAAAGGTCCATCATTCATGTTTTGAGTGCTACATTATTCTAGATATATGTTTAGAAAGAAACGATGAACTCATTTGTTAATCAAGGGTTTATCAGGATTTAATTACTTGGAAAACATATTGTTATAATTTACAAGGCCATGTTATGGTCACTTTGTTAGCGCAGATATGCTTGCACATCTCATCTAACAAGTATGTTCTGGGGGGAAGTTAGACTGTAGTTTCTTTTCTTGTTGCGAGGTTGAGATTAACTTCAAGATTGATATGTATGATTACAAACACAGATGTCACAGGAGAATAATAATTGTGTTGACTGCATGATGGTACTAGTTCTAGGCTTTTTCTTTTTACTGGTTAAGTGGAAATTTCATTAAAACAAAGCGTACTGAACTAATTGACAGCCCAAGAGGGCTACCGGCTACAAGATATTAGCGACAGTATCAATAGGAAATTGAGAACACACCCTGCCAAATGCAATTTGAATTGATTAAAGTAGAAGATAATGTAAGGCTGGATAACCTGTTGAAATTATGTCTCTTTTAATTTGCCAGTCTATACTCTATATGTGTGCTTCCTAGCTCCTACTATTTCTCTCTGTCCATATTGCATTCATTGTAGTTTGCAGCTGTTTAAAATAAAAAGGTGAACTGCTTCTATATATTGGTAGTATTCCTAGAATTTATATTTCCTGCTAAAAGGTCCTGCCAACTGCTATAAACTGGAATTTCCCGGGAAGATGAGACGAATCTCATATTAGGACAGCTGCAGTAAAGATGATCATGGCTCTCATCTGCTCTGTTAATTAGCAAAGCAGACAAGTAAGATTGACATTACAACCAAATCTTAAGAGACAATGATGAGTGGGAAGCCGCTGCTTCATAACAATCCAGGTTAGAACAGAAAACTTGGGAATAGAAATTTGTTCCAGACCATATGAACCCCACAAGGGGATGGCAAAGATACCCATAGAGATCCGTATATAGTAGAGATATTTACTGGATGTCCAACAATAGAATCACATTTTATAGTACCAACATTATAGCTTTGAACTCTGGCACATATATGACGCAGCTCAAAAGCAAGATTGTGGTTTGAAGAAGTATTCTGCACCACAGCCAGAGAGTTAGACTCCATGACAGATTAGTATCACCAAGGATTTCAGCAAGGGACTGTTTATGAACCCATGGATAATGCCACATCGAGAAGCTGCAATGAACACCAACACTGTAATAGATCAGTTGACAAGCCTGATACCTAGCATTAAAGATTTTTTTAGGCTCCAGGAACATTTTGACGGAACTTTCATACTCCAGAATTTTCCCCCCAGCAAGGTAGTACTCATACACCCAGTTCACCCATAGTCTCTGAGGAAAAATAGCTAATAAAACACAGTTGGCTTTCTTTTTTGTCAAGGATATAGAGGGTTGAGTCGTAAAATTTGATCTCTAAAAGTGCAGCCTTGATAATTTTAGCTAAGAGTTTTTATTTTTTACTATGAAGATGCTCTAACCAGTCATGCTAGTCTTTTCGTTTCAGTTCCGTCATTCAATTCACCTTAGCATTGAGTTTTACTGTTTTGTGATTTTATCATTTTTTATTGTCCCATTATTGTCTTGCAATTTGCAAGCAATTTATTCAGATTCAGTTAATTAGAAGTGACAATGCTCAGTTAAAACATAATGGCCAAATTCAGCAGTCCTGTGGATTGGCAGACTGAATATTACCCAGGAATTGCATAAACTATAATAGTTACATTGTAATGTCAAGCTTGTTTACAATTTCATTGTTTTTGTGCGAAAAACCTATATACCTGCCCAATGAAATGGAAACTATTACTTTGATGTTCTTGTTGTGACTTGCCTAATAGCTTTAGTTCACGAAAGTACTCCTGTGTGCACCTGGATTTCATATCTACAATTCACTCCGAAGCCTAATTCCATCGATTAGGCATGTAAATACAATGTCCAACAATTGCACATAACTGTAATGTAACCATCACCGGAATAACATTACAACTGCTATGATCATCACCAGAAGTGTACATGCCATTGCCTGTAGGAATCAACAGATTTAGTCACTATTACTTACACTTTTAGTTATTAAAACCCAAAAAGAAATAACTTACAGCAACTGCAGAAGCAGCAAGGCCAGCTCGTTCTCGAGGGTCTTTCCGATAGTAGTTTCCGAGATACAAAATTGTAGCATAATACCACATCAATGGGAATGTAAAGCCCAGGAGAAAACTGGACAGTAAACCATATGATCAGTTAAAACTTTAACATAACTAAAAGAGGAGGAATTTTATATACAAAAAATTGGAATCAATCAGTTGGAAAATACTTACGAGAACCACCCGATTCCACAACCAAAGCATGGAAGTGGTTTATCATAGATTCCTTGTTGGAAATCATCTACATCCCTTATAAGGGTATATCTGCCTTTTTCCCGATCTGCAGCATCTATTGTTTGTCCTGTCAACACCGTATCTTGTCTCAGAAATTAGTGCACACTTGATGCCATAAAATTGTAGCAAATGATGTAATGGAGGTGATTTATATTGTGCACATACATGTATTATCTTATCTGTATGTACAGTGAAAATCTGGTATCTTGCATAATTTTTTAAAGAGATATAACCGTGACTATATCAAAAATGCAAATTTCTGGTGCAATAGTGTTTCAGAACAAATGAAATTCAAGACAGATGTTAAGTATTTCAATCATATACATAGATATGAGAGCCAAGAGATAAGAATTGCTTTCAGATGAACAGTAAAAATGTCTGCTTTAGTAGAATGTAAGGACATCTAGTTGAAAATAAAATTTGACAAAATTGATACATCAAAGCATATGGAAGCTGTGGATCCAACAGGGCTTCCACATGCAACCAATGCATCTGAAACATGAGCACATTTATGTTCTTACTTCTTCAGAGCAAGTCCAATGGATGCTAAACCTGGTTCTATATCTACAATTTGGCATTAATTGCATAAAAACTCAAATCCAAAGGGGTTTCATTTTTGATATAAATATGCATAAATGCAACCTTGGTTCTATATTTAAAACCAAGGATTGATTTATGCATCCTTGCCACATCATCATTCACTATAAATGGAGGGTAAGTAGTTAACAATTATTGCATTGTACATCACCAAATACCAAAAGCATATTAGTGAGTTACTAGTTCAAAGAGTTGGTAAAATTTGAAAGTACTTATGCAAGTAGCATTGGTGCTATATTATAACAATAGCTATAGCTATTTTGCATCTAGCAATGGACTTGCTCTCCCAAAATATATAGAAAACACAAAGATATATAAGTTGATTTTGCATGATAACAGTACGTTGACAAAATAGAGTCCATCAAAGCAGACGACTATAATAAACTACCTTTAGTCATTGAAAAGTAACGAGCTGATGGCCTCAGAAGGTCAAGATTCTTATCTGAGGCTGATTTCACCAATTCAAGTCCCTTTTTTGAATGATCTCCCTCCTCAAGAGTAGCATCTGTGATGAAACAGGAGCCTATACTTCAAAGTCAATAGGAGGCTGTTTTAACTCTTTTCTTGCATGTTGATTAATAAAAAGAAATAACTTAATAGTCTAAGCATAAATTCTAATTGCAACAAATATTGTGGTTCATAATTATGGCATGCATAAGTAGCATATCTGTAGTTTGATTAATAATCACTACTCTGAAATTTACCAAGTAAAATATTAACTGAAATGGATTCTTGTGTACTACTTACAATCACTTTCATATATCAGCTGCAATCAAACAATAAAGATAACAGAAAAAAGAAGCAATATTTTGTCTCCAGGACACATTCTTCCTGATGAAATAAAAGGTTTTGGTTTAGAAGAATTTAATATACATATAGCTGCTCTTTCTTCACTATATTTGGTCAACTCCAGTTCACGGGCGAACCAACAAGATGGATGTTTTTTCAGCTATCTAATAATGCAATTTAGATGTATGAATCTGTGCTCAGTAATTTTTAATCTCCCATTCTTCATGCTTACGGGCGTTGCTCCTCTTAACAATACAAATAAGTATAAGTGTATAACAGAGAAAAACATTGATATAAATTTTTCAGGAGCAAAAGAAAAATCAAGTTGATTACTCTGATCCATTTGTACAAGTCTAAGCTGATAAATCCAGTAGATTGAGGTCCTTGTTTAAGCTGTCTCCTTCCAACTACCTGCTTCACAATTTTTAAGGAAACTTTTTCTTAGCAATCTTCAGTATAGGAAATCATCGGGGCTGAACTGGGTTATGACCTTACACTTTGCTTTGTTCCCCATTCATTGCAACTTTTTATTGTTTAAAGATTATTGATTTATTAATATCACAGGATGGAGGTTCATATTCTCTAAATGCTGTGTGAGCATCAGCCATAAGGTGAAATAATTGAGCAAAAGGTTGGATTGATTCATTGAAGATATTCAGTGCCACTAGATGAATATTCACCAATCCCACTAAAGGATTAGCAGCATTTCTTTGAACACAACCATAATTTTCACACTATTGTTAATATTTTGCAGCAGAACTAACGTAAGCAAAGCACACAATATGGAGCTTGATGAATGTGAGTTTCTTAGAACAAGAGCTGGCACGCTAAATCCAATGGGGTGTGCAAGTGACATTGGAAATGAAGGATCAGTGGCCAAATATAGTCAAACATGTTATTGCTGTGTTCTTTGTCGCTCCATTTGCTATCATCTACAACGGAATTGAGCAGGACAAGTTCGGTACCAACTCACAAAGGTTTTTTCTTGAAATTAGGGTGGCATATATCTTGTACTTTGTGTATAAAGTTATGCACACAGCTGTTACCAGTAAAATGAGTAGTGCGGTGCTGTGGGAGCTAAACACCGCAACCGTAACTTTTAGAATGAACAGAATTTGAAAATATAGTGCTTTAAATCATATCCGGCTTATTGAGTTCAACTGGTGAAGTGTTTTTGTCTTCTTTTCAAAAGCATTGATGACAAAAGATTTTGTTGCATTATGTTACCCTGGAAGCATCTATACTCTATAATCAGAGCAAGTCCAATGGCGGTGTTAAAGAAGGTGCTATTGCTATAATATAGCACCCAAGCAAAAAACTCAACTCCAATAGGTTGCTAAACTTGAATGTAAAATAGCAAAATGCTATACTTGGTTCTAAATATAGAACCAAGTATAGATGGTGCTATAATTGCCACATAAGCATGCAAGTGACAAAATGCATTAATAAAGTAATAATGACAAATATAGTTATGTACTTTAAGATTATGTAATTAGAATATAGCTTTATTTGAAAATGTTTGGTTCTATTTTGCATTTACCATTGGACCATAAGTTCTATTTTAGCATCAAAAATCACTTTTTGATTTCAAATTATAACAATAGCTACATCTATTTTAGCATCACCATTGGACTTGCTCTCACAATCACAAAAACAATCCCATTTCTTATTACTAATAATTTTCACTAACGATATTCACTATAAATTTTCCGCCACTATTAAAAAGTCTACCTCAAAATCAAAAGAATAATTTGCTGTGACAGATGAGCAAAAGAAACAGAGCAAGTTGAGAAATGTTTTTGGAGCAAACATATTGGTCTGTCTTCCGAAAAATCATCATAATTTCAACAAAAATATATAATTCAGCCAAAAAAAAGTGCGCGGAATATAAATTGCAGACTCGGACAATCATATAACAATCTCAAAAAATTACTTGATGATCAAACAGCCAGAGAAACATAGAGTAAAATTCGGATAGAAGAGTCGTAAGGATGAACTTGCCTGCCGAAGATCACCAAAAGTTTCTATCGGATTGGGGGAGAGAGAGAGAGAGAGAGAGGGGTGAGTCTGCTGTCCCAAAACGTAGACTAATGTATGAGTTAAATGCCGTCTGGGAAACGAAGTGGCTATATATGCACAGCATCCATGTATATCAACGGAGTGGGGTAGTAACGTATTATAGTAATCTCAGACCAACTTATGTCTTGACAAATCATTATTCTTTTTTATCTTTTCCGGACTATTCATGTTTTCACTAAGGTTGTAAAAATCGGAAATCGGGTCGACTCGGTTTTGATCTTGGAAAAAAGAGTACTCGGAATGAGTACTCGGATAACTAATCGGATATCAATTTTTATATATTTTTTTGTATTTTAAATTTATATTACTATATTAGTAATGACCTAATAATAATAATTTAATAATTTAAATCAAAACTCCAAAAACTCAAAACAAATAAGAATTGGCCAAGATTAATTTACCGGTCATTGACTCATTGAGTCATTGTACATACTTTAATAAACCCCATTGAGAACCCTAGATGAAACTATAATCAATGGTGTACTATGATCAAAATTCTCTATGTCCAAAATTCAAATCGTTTGATGCTCTGTGCAAAGTGCTTACTAACATGTTAAGATATGTCTACATTGCAGATTAAGCAGTTTAATGAGCCTACTGAGGTTAGAATTACCGGTCAAACTCGGAGTCTAACCGAGTACTCGGAGTCAAACCCGAGTTTTGACTGATTTTTCAGAAAATCGGTTTTGCCTCCGATTACTCGGAACTCGGATCGGTCATGGGGTCAAAACGAGTACTCGGCCGAGTCAACCGATTTTTAGAACACTGGTTTTCACCAAACCGACTTGATTCAAGTTACAAATTATTTAGCCGTTTAGTTTAGTTTATTTTTCTAAGATAAAGAATTACTTCTGAAATAAATATTATTATCTTCTGAAATAAATTTTAATTTTTGTTAAATAATAATATAAAACACTTCCCTACAATATAATATCTATAAAAAATTATAAAAATATACCTTTTTAGAAAAGAAAAAAACACTTAATTCATATGTATCGGATACATATTATGACCCAGTTTGACACTTCCCTACAATATAATATCTACAAAAAAAATTATAAACCTATACTTTTTTAGAAAAGAAAAAAAGCACTTAATTTATATGTATCGGATACATATTATGGCCCAGTTTGACTGATTATCATTATTTTTTTGTTTAACTTACAATATGGACAAGTTGAAGTTTTGGTTTAGAAGAATCTTACTGATGAAATAAAAGACTTTGGTTTAGAAGAATTTGGTTTTTCTCCGACGAAAACTTTTCAACTAGTTTCAAAAAGGACAAAGATAAAAAATGAGAAACGGGTATTCAAATCAAACCCTAATGTTGTGTTTGGTTGGGAGGAATGAAATTTGTTAAGAATGGAATGAGATTAGGAATGGAATGGTGAGAGAATGGAAAGAAGGTTGAATAGAATGATCAATTCAAAGCTCTTGTTTGGTTCATTTTTTTTATGATTGGAATGGAATGAACCATTCCATTCATTTGAGTTGTTTGGTTACTCAAAGGAATGGAATGATAATTAATTAATATTTTTTTACAAATTTTTCCATGTAAAATCTTAACTTTCAGAATATATAAATTAAATACACAAATTAATTAATTTCATGTCAATAGCATACTTCCCAATTCATTACATAGTCAGTAGTACCTAAATCAACTATGATAAATATTAAAAATTCACAAATAAAATCCAAACTTTGGCCACAGCCAGTTCTTCATAATTTACAAATAAAATACAAAATTTGTGAAGTGAATACGAGAACACTGGAGAACCGCAACACCTCTAGGCATTATCAATATGTAGAGCTTATCCTCTACCCTGGCCACAGGAGGTAGTGGCGGATCATTTACCATATAAACTCTGGCTTAAAGTTCCTCTGCAGATAAATTTGCGATTGAGCACTTGCACTGTCTGAAGATTTGTCAAGTTACCAATGCTTGGAGAAAGAATACCAGATAAAGTCTGGCTTGGAGTTCCTCTGCAGATGATAATAACCAAAAAAAAAATATTTACCCCATTGTACTAACATTACTATCTACACAATCTGTCACAGGATGAATAATGACTACCATTCAGAACTACAAGAAAATTTTCATGCATTTAACAAGCATTAAGTTTGCTGAATTTCATGAAACTGAAAGCAAGCAGAATTAAGGAATAACATACAGGCCAACGACAAGATAATCAGGTGAACAGGTGACCATTGTCCAGCTACATGGATCAGCTGCATCAGAATCTCACTTTGCTAAAACCCCATGAGGATCCTTCAAAGCAGCTTTAATACTCATCAAAGCTTGCACTGCAGTAATTGTATAATAAAAAAGAAATTAATTACCTTCAAGATTGACTCCTTTAGCAGTAAGCAAGGAGTTAACAGAAGTCTATAAGCTCAGGTAAATCACAAAACAGAACACATAAGATAAAGGTAATATACATTCTGAACTTCCTCTAAGATAAAGGAATATGTTACCTCGGTCAGACATCACCAGAATCTTATAACCTTCCTCATTGGATATATCTTAACATTGTAATTATCATAACAAGAATAATATAGACACTAATGAGTGAAAGCTGCCTACAGAGTAGATTAAAGTACTCCCTTACCTGGCCAAACTGGGGATGGGACAGTCAATTAAAATATTCCGAGTTCTTTAGTCATGAATCAACACAAAGAAAGATGAGATCTTTACCTACATTATCTCTCAGTTTTAACAACAAGATTCATTTGCAAATATGCGCGTAAATATTTAACAGTTTTTGTGAAGTACCAACCAGGTATTTAAGAAGATAAGATAAAGTACATTCTGACTTCTAGTAAAGCATATCTTTCCTGGCCTTGAACATAAACTTGGACCTGAATGTTGGACGATAGACATCGAAGAATAGACGATATTGCAGTTTACAAAATAAGTAAACAGGCACTCCAGCTAAACAACTGACTAGAATAGCAACCCACCTGCCCTTTGAGCTAGAGCTAAAAGCAATCATCATGGCAGTAACACTATAGACTAATTCAAGATTTTATCAATAATATTGTAACACTATAGACTAATTCAAGATTTTATCAATAATATTAAAACTGGAGTAAAATAATCTCGTGTTGATATTATTAATCCAACAACTCAACTCATCAATTTTGGCTGACAAGCACCATTCTCTGTTAAGAGCAATTATTCATGCCCTTGACAACCAACAAGAAGAATCTTATCATATAGATGATCTAAATAACATATAGATGAGCAATAATGTCACAGCATGATCTTATCATGGACTGGGATGTTGCCTCAAGCACACAAGAACCTACAGCAATGCGTACTACAGCTACAAGAGAGATTGTAGAATACTAAAAAACACGCTCTCAAACTAAAAAATAGCAATAGACGAAGATTCTACTTGGCAAAGATCAATATGATTTCTGCTTGAATTGTTTATGCAAAATAAAACCAATAAAAAGACACGCTCTCAAATAAACAGAATTGCCGATTATTCCATCTCTAGCAGGCCTGAAGACTATATATTGAACTGTACACAGTAGGCCTGTTTCCATAAACCTTTTTCTAATTGAACAATAAGAAACAATCTACCCATCACATTACTAGAGCAGCAAAAGTTGACAAGTACAGAAAAGTTAGTTATGTGACAGATCCAGGATCATCTTGAAATCTGAAATTAATTTGCAATTATCAAGTTCCACAGTTTACTTTCAGCATACAAAATAATTTACTCAACATGATTATAAATTATGATGACTAGCCAATTTTGACAGTTTTTAAAATCATTGTTAAAAACAAACAAAAAGTATATAGTTAGAAAAACAGACCTTACTGATCTCGAATTGCCATAAGCCATGGCTGCACTCTGGATTTCCCCGAGCTTCGGTTAGAACTTAAACTGCAGTTTCAGCAAAAGTTATGTTCTGTAAATTTAAGTGAAACCAGGATTTAAGTGAAACATAAATCTGATAATATTTTATCTAAATCGATAGATTTAAAACCTGTTTGGATAGATCAATCGAAACTCCAAAATATCTGATTGAGGCTTAAACTTCGTCTTCAATGGAGATGAATTATGGATTCACAAAATTTTCAGTCGAAAAGAGAAAGAGAGAGTGTAGAGAGGGGGAGAGGCAGAAAAGGGAGAGAGAGATGCGAGGAAGAGAGAGATGCCGGGAAGAGACAGAGAGATGAGAGAGAGAGGCGAGGAAGAGAGGCGGAGAGAGAGGCGAGAGAGAGAGAGAGGCGGAGAGGGAGGTGCGTGAGAGAGGCGGAAAGGGAGGTGCGTGAGAGGCGGAAAGAGTGAGTGAATGGAATGGGCTTAACCCGCACTTTCAAAAATGAATCGAGTGTTGGATTAACTGATGGATAGGAATGGATAAAAGAATGGGCTATTCCATTCCTTGGGCCAACCAAACAGAATTTTTAATTTTTGGAATGGAATGGCCCATTCCATTCTGGGCTAAAGTCATTCCATTCAGGTCAACCAAACAGAGTGTAAGAGGGTATATTTTCTTTAATAGTTTATTTTTAAGTTGTATTTATGAATAGTTTAAAGAAAAAAAGTTGTATGTATGATTGAAATATTATTTGCATATATATATGGTTGTAAAGTTGCAGACTGCATTTTCGGAAAAGAGTTTCCAAAAGTGATTTTGCAATATTCTTTAGAGTTAATGACACTTTGTAACCCCTAAGTTTGCTCCAAATCGTAGTTTAGTACTTAAACTTTAAAACGTGCCAATATGCACCCTAAACTTAACATTCCCGTGCAAGTTGTAACCCTTAGTCACTATTCCGTTCAAATCTACCGTTAACTTTAACTGTTTGAGCGGTAACTGTGTGTATATCAGTTTCTAACAGCTAATTTATCCATTGTGACCCCTCAAAAATTATGTATTATATTTTGAAATTATTTCTGAACACACACAACGATGTAAAAAAAATTTAAAATAATTTTAAAAATATGTATCTAGATTTAGAATCTGAAAATTTATATTTTTAAAATTATTTTAATTTTTTTTACATCGTTGTGTGTGTTCAGAAATAATTTCAAAATATAATACATAATTTTTGAGGGGTCACAGTGGGTAAAGTAGTTGTTAGAAACTGATATACACACAGTTACCGCTCAAACAGTTAAAGTTAACGGTAGATTTGAACGGAATAGTGACTAGGGGTTACAACTTGCACGGGAATGTTAAGTTTAGGATGCATATTGACACGTTTTAAAGTTTAGGTACTAAACTGCGATTTGGAGCAAACTTAGGGGTTACAAAGTGTCATTAACTCTATTCTTTATGAAAAATTGAGTTTTTGCACAATCTCCCCCGATTTGTAAGAAAAAAAAAGCATATGACTACTTCATTGACAACGAGATCTAAACCCATATTAATTACGCAAAGAGATAAATTGCAACAGACTTGTAAAGAATATATGATTTAACATTGCAATATATCCTATACATTGTACTCATAATTTTCATATCCCTTATATTGCTTCAAGTGCTCTCATAAATTGCTACCATGGCCTCCATTTCTCTAGCATGATACAAACTATAAGTTCTTTAGCTCCACATTGGAGAACATCTGCAGAGTGAAATCATTTGTATATTCCTGTTAGCATTAAAAAATCACTTTTGTATTAGGTTTTAACATAAATATGATATTACAAACGTATTACTGAGAGAGGCACCAAGAAAAAGTGAGGGAATCTACTTTTTGTATCGTACTCCAATTTCATACTAGGAATAATAAAAGAAAAGTGATAAATTGATCCTTAGCGTAGAACGACATCCTATTTAGTCTGGATTATAAACTACGCATAAGAGGTTAAAATTGAGTCACATCAGCACACCTAAACAAGCAAATTTGCAAATGTTCCGCATAGTGCAGGCACGCGGAAAAAAAATAATCAAAGGAAGAGAGTTAGGAGACTGCGATGCTCGTGGAAAGGAGTACACACTGCCACACTGGGGTGTACCCTTAATATCTATTTGAAGATTGCATGCATCTTAAACATAATGCAGAGTTGCATAAGTCTTCTCCCTATGTTCTTGAGGATGCTACATTTAACCTCCATGCCTGTATAGCAGAATGTAAACTGTGGTCTGGAGTAAGCATCTTATGCTTCAACCGCTGTTTTGTTACCGGGGAAACATTCTGCCTGTCCACCCACATTCGTATTGCTTTATGCTCGTATGTGTAACCATCAGAAGCAATATGTGGATCATCCATTACTTCCTACAGATTCATCGCAGTATATCAAGCATTGCAATATAAGAGCATGAAATCATGTACAATACTTGGTGTAGTTCAAACTTCTACCTGAAGAATTGGGCAGTAGAAATGCCCAGGTGCATTAATAATTTCAGTGACCTTTTCACTTGCATCTGCAAAGGCAGCAAGCTTCTTCAACACTGGAAGCACTTCAGTATCGAGATCTGGCCTATCTCTGCATCTGAGAGCGGAGCACTTCAAGGCCAACTGGGTTAATTTCACTGTTTCGGCCAAAGGCCAATTTTTAATTGATTTATCCAGTACGTCTGCGAAAGAACCACTTTCAAAAGCATTTTCAACTCTTTGTGTAAGCCCGTAAGGATGCTGAGCAGTTATTAATTGTAGAATTATGATGCCAAAACCGTATAGATCAGACTTGGGTCGAACTGTGCCTGTTCTCTGATACTCTGGATCCATGTACAAGAGTGTACCTGCAAGAACTGAGTTTCCATATTCTGTGACATTGTCAGGTACAGCATCTGAAATGAGTTTTGCCAAGCCTACATCTCCAATCTTGCTTGAGAAATTTCTGTCTCGCAAAATGTTCCCTGGCTTCAAGTCTCGATGGATGATAGGCTCTGGTTTTGAGTTGTGCAAGAATGAAAGTCCACAGGCTACTTCAAAAGCCAATCTGAACCGAATGACCCATGAAAGAGATTGGTTACTGTTCCTGCAAACTATATGATCGTCTAGGCTTCCGTTTTCCATATACTCGTAAACAAGGCAACCAATCTCTGGACAGGCTCCAAGCAGTAAAACTATGTGTGGGTGGCGTAGTTGGCTGAGAACTTCAATCTACAGATATTCACAAATGTCAATAAGAACTGATAATCTTGCAACTAGTTGAATTTTGAATGGTACATAGAATGTAAAGGTTTTGATATGTTAGTGGTACTTGAGAACCCACACTCAGAAAATGAGTCATAGATGCTAAGCAAAGATTGTATAGCAGGCTAATACCATTTATTTTTGTATGTACAGGTGTGCATTGAAATTAGCATATATAGAAGTAAAGTATTTTTTCAATGGAACTACATGATTTAAACATGTTTCAGAATATCTTCCAATTAGAACCGAGGCAAGTTTAAAAAAATGACCTCTGTCAAAAACTCATATCTTCTGTCAGATGCATCGGGAGTAAGAACTTTGATGGCTACAGGGGTGTGATCAAGTTTGCATTTGTAAACTTTCCCGTATGATCCTACACCGATGACCTTGGTCACAGAAAAGAAATCAGTTGCTACCTCTATTTGATCTCTAGTGTACCTCTTGTACCTTCCATCACCCAACAAAAGTGCATCAATAACCCTTTGCTTCTCCATGGACTCCTGCGTAGCTTTTACTTCTGCAATTTGTCTTTCATAAATCTCTTTAGATAACAAATTTTTTGCCATCTCAATTTCATTTACAGCTTCCACATGCCTTTCCTTCTCGTCAACTGCCATTATTCTTAATTTTTCTTCATTTTTTATGGCTTCATTCACCCTTTTAGACTCTTCAAGGTAGTCAGAAGAAAGTACATGGACCTGAAGAGTTTAGTCGTCAAAGCTGTAAATAATATTGTATAAATCATATTTTGCAGACGTGATTAAACCTAGAATGCCTTGCAGAGTGAAATACGTTATGAATTTTGGCATGATTAGTATATGTCCGATGGTAAAAATAAATTTACAGATGAACAACATGATGAAACAATCAACTGATCAAGGTCTGACCTTGGCTTGGGCATGGACAAGGTCTTCACAAGCTCGGTTATACAACCCGACAACTTTTTGTAATTCTAGACGAACTTGCTCTACTTCAGCATGAGCATCTGACTGTATAAAACGTAGACATCCTAGTAGTTAGCACTGGCATATATGTTTACAACATCTTGGTGCAGCAAGTTAATGACTAACAAAAACATGGCTAAAGATAATGTCTTAGACAATGCATACAATGTAGGGAAATGTTGAAAGATCGGAACCTACTTGCTCTGAATAGGTAGAAGACTGAGAAGTTGATGATCTTTGTAGTGGACGATTTTCTGAAATATCATCAGCCAATTTTCTTTGAATATTTTTGTGGCTTTTATGTCTGAAGAGCATAGAACTTGGATATTTGATCAGTGATTTTGCAGAACTTTTTTGAAAGCCAACCTCCTCAGAGGAAGAAATGAAAGCAGGCAAACGTTGATTTTTCATTGAAGCACCTTGTCCCCTCTCAGTCAACAAACAATAATCTTTGCCTGCAACGATAAAGGGTAGGTTAGGTATAATATCTACTAAGTTTGGAAGAGTCGCGAAAAGAATGTGTATAACTACCATTGGCGGACAATGAGATTGCAGATTTGAAAGTAATCCGGTTGGAAGAAACCACATAAAGATTACAAGTGGGAGGAGCATGTTTGACAACAGTTGAAGCTACCTCAGGGCCCTTTAGCTTTCTACAGGAATGATTAGATTGCAAAATATTGCAGGTTATACTAATATCATATTAATTTGAAAATCTGAGAAGAAGGTGCAAATGGAATGACATAAGTTATAATAATTTAACAAAGTAGGGAGAACTAATAAATAGTATAATAGCGAACCTTGTAATGCAGTTGGAAGACGAAGAAGCGAGAACTAAGGTTGTTATCCCCGAGTCAGTTAGAAAGCTAACAAGCGATGATGCAGGGTTGTCCCCTTCCAGCAGCACAGTGGTGATCTACAATTTTTTCTTTTATTATTGTATTAGACTCGCTCATCATTCTGCCCGTTGGCCAAACTTATTTTTGGAAAAATGTACATACAACTATACTTTTCTCTGAAATAAGTCCTTTTTTTTGCTAAATAACGAATATAAAACACCTCCTTTGCTCTTTAACATTCATATATAAAAAAATTACAAAAATATGTAAATATTCAAAAAACTCTGCCAAACAGGACCATTATTAACAAGAACGGAACTAATAAAAATCCATATTCTAATTAAAAAATTGTGGTACCATATAAATTAAAAACCGAAAAAAAATGAGAATAGAGTAGAGATGAAAATTTACATCCTTGCTCTTGCATAATTTCTTGAATGGCAGAAACATTTGTTCAAGCCTTGATTTCATATCTTGTACATACATCTCCACCACATCAGAATCCATGTCCTTGATAGGAATTTGTTTTCCTGCTGCACTCAGTTACATATACAGAGAGAGAGAGAGAGAGAGAATTAACATACAATTAGAAATATATGTATACAAAAAGAGAGTAGATAGAAGCTAAGAAGATTACATGGAGTAGGGATACAAGTGAGAGTGGGGAAGACATGGATGAGTATAAGATGATGAGCATCAGACAACATAAGATTCTCCGCCGCCCACCGGACGGCGCGTCTGCTACCACTGCCATCTTTCACGGCCACCGCCACGGAAACCATGATCACCGCTGGTTAACTAAATTACCTACCGTCATTCAAATAGCTACACAGCCAGACTCCTATATAATTTGGCGGGTCAACTATGATAAATCAACGTACTCTATAATTTATTTATTTTTTCTGTTATTTATTATTACTATTATATGTGGTGGCGTGTTTGGAATGCTGCTCTGCTCTCGTAAATATTTGGCCGTGAAAACTACGGTGGTGCCGTAAACTTGTGATTTGTGATAATGTTACTGTGTATTACTTTTTTATTTATTATCAAAAACAAGGAACATCCAACTTCTGTGGAAATACACAGATGCACCTATCTTCCATTCAGCTCGACTTATTGCTCCGTAAATAATAAATAAATTTTATAAAATCATGCTTGGCACCGCTTAACTCTCTACATGTTTATACTATACTATTGAGATCCAAACATTAAAAATTTGATCCGCCAGTACTTGACCGGACCTATTTATATAGGGAAAATAGATTTTTTCACCACCCAACTTATTGTTTGTTTAGAAATTTGCCATCAAACTATAATTTTTTTCCTTTTTGTCACTAATGTTAAGTTCAGATTTTTTTTTTTGACACTAATGTTAGGTTCGAATTTGATTATTAACATTATATTATTCTTTTTAGCATTATTGAAACATAATAGTGGTCCACAATATTATGGTGATATGATGTGTGTCTATATCTTTATATGTAGTACTCCATATGTGCCCCAGGTAAATTGACACGTATTTTAAAACATCTAAAAGATTTAGTTTCATAAATTATTTTAATTTTTTTCCTGAATATAAATTAACATTTGAATTTTTATACACAAAAATGAAAATTTCAAAATTAAATTATGAAAATATGTTTTATAAGAAGTAGGAACCTTAAAATACGTGCCAAGCAGTGGAAAGAACTATAAAAAAATAGGACGGAGGGAGTAATAATAACATAAATGAGCGGTAAATCGGGAATAATTGTATATTGTCTACTTTTTTTTATAGTATTCGTCCTTATTTTTGTACAATAATATAAATAATTTTAGATAACATTTAACCTTGATTTTTATGAAACTATATATAATATAGACAATAGACAATCATAACTTTTATTTAGAAAAAAAAATTAAAACAATTTATGAAACTAAATCTTTTAGGAGTCTTAAAATACATGTCAAACTCTCGTCCTCCAAGGTGAACTATCTACGGGACATATGAAGTACTATATAAATGGATATAGACACATATCAGATCTTCATAATATCTTGCAGACTATCACTATATTTTAATAATACTAAAAAATAACATAATGTTAATAATTAAATCCGAACCTAAGTTTAGTGACTAAAAAAAATCCGAACCTAACATTAGTGACAAAAAAGAAAAAAATAATAGTTCGGTGGCAAATTTGTAAACAAACAATAAGTTGGGTGGCAAAAAAAAATCTATTTTCCCACTTATATAATATAAGTGGGTTTTTCACATTAAAAGTTTGATCGGTCGTTATATCACCAGACCTAATTAAATAATACAAGTTAGGACGTGCGTTCTCCGCGTCATATGTTTTTACGTGTGCGTTTTACATAAAAAGGTGAATCTTGTATTTTATTATAATAAGTGATATCAGATCTAGGTTCGTGATCGACGAGGATCGAGAAAAAGTTCGATATTCAATTAATATGACAAAGTATGAAGGATTTGTTAGCAATAAGCTAAGAAAGTTTGAAGAGTACGTGCGGTATGATATTTGGCTTGCATTGTGGATCAATCATGATGGATTCGAAATTGGGGAGAGATTCTTGTTCGAAGGGAGATATTGTCTGATGAACGTCCGTGTCTTAGGAGTGACTATTGATTTAGTTATGAATTGTATTGGCCTCATGGCGAGGATTGTCATCAGCTCATTATAGTGAGAGCATGAGTTTGGATGATCCGAAATGTATATCGATCATAACTGTATGTTTAAACAATTATTATAAAACATTTGTCTTGGTCACAAAGTTAGGATAAAATTGTTGAGTATCAATTCAATATGAATTGAGTTCTGATTTGAATTAGATTTCAGAACTGCATTCTAACTAGAGTCAGGAATTTCAGTATTAAATTCTGATCTAGCTAAGTTTGGCATGATTATATATATATATATATATATATATAATCATATTTTATTTGTTATGTATGCTCAATTTGTAAACTTAAGTATGGCTTGAGTGGGTATGCTTGAGTACGCTCCGACTTAGTATTATAGTCTGATTGATTGTATATTTAATAACAATTTTGATTAATAATATGAGTTCTGACGTGGATTTTCCATGTAATATATTTTTGTGCGCGTGCTTTGCATAAGTAAGAAAGTGAATCTAATATTTTATTACTAACATCTCTCTCATTCACACACCATTTAGATTAGAGTATTGGTCCTATTGGAATGATTTTGTGATTATTCAAAGCTTGTTTTGTGTATACAAGTGAAAATAGTTTATTTTTTAAGTTAACAAAGTAGTTAATTTCTTTGTGACTATTTTTTAACTGCCACTATGATTATAACCTTAATATTTTGTATTTTATGAAATTTTGTTATGTCTCAGTGCACAAAATGTAAACCTAAATGCGTAGATTATCAATTAAGTTCTTCAAATTATGTAAACTTGTTGATAAGTCTGAAGAATTTGTTGATGATTCGAGTTTTTTTACATGCAAGGATAAAAAGTTAGGATAATATTAATTAAAAATAATACTGATTTCTTTATTTTATCATTTTTATAAACGATTCAATCGAATGAAGTGTAATTTCCCGACATGGATTTACATGATGCGATGATAATAGATAAAGAATAAGATTATTTTGAATTTGATGGATAGTGAGAGTAAAAATAACATCATAGTTCAATTACTAAAAAAAAAATCATAGTTCAAGAAAAAATTAGTATCGTTTCAATTAATGAATTTTTGTGTTATATATATATAAAACATATTAAGTTACAGATTGAGGTTTTTTCAAAATTATTAATTTATATTATTAAAATAATATTTATCTTATAAATTGATATTAAACCAAAAAATCATATTCATAATATTGTTGGATATTATTTTAAGTTTAATGGCTTCAAATAAACCATTAATGGCTTCAAATAAACCATTGTAATCAAGCCATTCATTTTCTCGTATGTATCATGCCAAAGTATTAAATTCTTTCTATCAAATTTTAATAAAATTTTGAGTTGAATATGTGAGGCCAACTTCTATTAGATTATATTTATAACTGTATTTTAAATTAAAATTATTATAATTTGATTTAAATATTTTTCTAAATTATGATTCTAGATTAAAATTGATAAACATAATTTATTTTGAATTAAGAGAAGGAATCATAAACATGCAATAAAAAGGTAGAATTTGTTTTGAATTAGGAAAAAGTTCTTGTATTCGTTACTCACATAAATCCGGCTTATTAATATATATTATATAAAAATTGCGACGGTGCGATTTATATATATATATATATATATATATATATATATATATATATATATATATAGGCAAGTGATCAAATAGAAACTAATGTTATTCTAGAAACTAGAAACCACTCCCATGATCACTATTTATAACTACTAATATCACTCGTTTATACGCTATTTATCACTATTTTATGCAGTTGAATTAGCAATTTTTATTATTGATAATTGAGAAAATTTACTTATGTTTGCTAGTGGTTATCGATTATTGATGATCAATTATAGTTGTAGGAGGTCTATGATGGTAAAAAAATGATGAGATGAGGTGTGTGGTGGTGGTAAATAATCACTAGTAATGGAAAGTTATGGTGACAAGCGGTGGTAGGTCAATCGTGGGTATAGGTGACCGCGGTAGCAGTGGAATGGGTTGATAATGATGCCCGGAGGTTCATTAATGTGGTATGAGTGAAGATGATGATGACATATGTTGTATATATGTATATTTATATATCTATATTTCTGAGACTTCTTGTATAGGAAATAGTGATTTGTGATGTACAAACGAGTGATATTTGCAGTCAAAAATAGTGATAAAAAATTGGTCACATACTAGTTTCTAGTTTCTAGGCTAATTTAGTTTCTATTGGAGTAAACCCCTATATATATATATATATATATATATATAGTTGGGCTCCTTGGAAACACATAACTCTTGGAGTCCTTGGAGTCCCCTCTTAACACCGTTGGATCATCTTTCCATCCTACGGTCTGCAGGATACAAGCAGTTACATATTTTAAATTTTTAAAACTCTCTAATATCCCTAATCTTAAGCTCCGAAACAATCGTGCATAGCCCTCTATCCAACTTTTGTCCTGCATTCAGACACTAGAAATATTATTCAAATAATTTATATAGCTACAGGTATTGCAGTACCATAAATACGCACATTAGAATTTTATCATGCAGCACAACATAGACATTACATAAATCATGCCAAATAACATGTAGGACACATATCAGATGTAACACAGAACACAATGCTAAGCATAGAACATTAAACTATGCAGGACATAACTATGGTCTATGTTCTGCAGTTTACAAATAAGATATACACAACTTGGCTTTGCATTACTAAAAAAACTCATAATTTATACATTCAATGCGGAATCTTTTCAGGGTATGCTGCAACTCATATATCATACAGAATATCTGCAAATCACCTACCCAGTTTGTACACGTATTCTACAAATATTAACAACAGAGAAAAAACAAAATTAAGAACATGAAACTATGCAGGACACAACTATGTTCTGCGGTTTACAAAAAAGATGTACACAACTGGGTGTCCGATAGAGAATGCGCAGAACAAAGAGAAAAATAAATAACGCACCACTGAAAAGGTTGCAGAACAAATGGCAGGATAATATCTTCCCACAAACTCAGCAACAAAATAACTAACGCTACAATCGTGGAAGAGATGAGTGAGCGCTTAATTTGGAAAGATAAAGTAGTTAATTATTTAAATTTTATATAATTCTAATTAAACTACAGCCGTCAGATGAGAATGAAATGGAGGGTCAGGATTGGGACTCCGGGAACTCCAAAAAAAGTGGGACTGGTAGGAATAGATTGTGCAATTTATATGATTCCACAAGTAAAACTGGTAGGAAATATTTATTTTACTTAAAAAAATCATAAACACATAAACGACAGAATTTGTTTTGGATTCAGAAAAGAAATCATAAACATGCAAATAACTATTAGTTGCCTTATTGAACAGAAGTTAATTTTGTTCTAATCTAACGGTGCTTATTTGTTCGATATACGATCCAACGGATGATAAGTTTTTGGACCATAGAACCATGCGACCAAATTATCTCCCTTACGCTTGTTATATATAAGTATATAATGATCCAAACTGAATTCAATTCAAACTATGTAATATCAAAACTAGAACCGAAATGAATTAGACCTAATCCGAGTCGAACAAAATATGGTCGAAATTCAAAATTAGATCGAATTCGAAACCAATTCCTAATAGGCCATTGGCGGTGTCTGCAAGGGCGACACATATAAATCCTACTAGGGGCAAAATTGGACAAATACAAAACCAATATATTAAGCCCTTTCCTTAGACGTAGTAAGACATCTTTATACACCCAGCATAAACTTTTCAGTTTCAGCCTATTCCTCAACTCCACGGCAGAGATCCGAGGAGTTTGGGATATTACAAACCCTAATTACGTTCATTTTTCAATCAATATCTTCTTCATCAGGTACTTCTACCTCTATTAAATCCTCATTTTTTATTTGTTGTTGTAGAGATTGCATATATATGTTTAATAAAGCTGCAATCTTTCGATTTGGGTATTCAAAATTCTTAAACAGCTGTCTGTTCTTTATATCTGGGTTTATACTGTGTCTTGTTGATTTCCTGTTATGTGTATGTGTGTGTGTGTGTGTGTGGTAGTGTAATTAAGTGAGATGTTTTTTAAAAAATTTTATGGTACATGCTGGGGGGGTTGTTTTGAATGATGCTTTTAATTCTGGGTACCCTTTTGAGACTTTTGGATCTCTTTTACTTGAATATTATGATTTGTGAGTATCTATCCTTGTGATTTGTGAGTGTCTGCAGTTTAGCTCAATGAAGCAGCGATTGTAAAGTAGTAGTAAATTGTATGTTCTTTTGTGCTGGTGTAATAGACAGGACTGAGAATTTGGAGGAATATTGGTTATTTTGTACTTAATTGGGATCTTGTATGTTTTGGTATTATGTTTTGTTTGTTTGTCTCATTCCATCGTCATGACGTAGTTATTAGTGCAAGTGGTGAGATTGAGAGAGAAACAATTTAGCGTTTGTTTGATGCAAGTTGTGTTTATTTGTTGATTTGTTCTTTTCTTTGTTTCAGTCATGGCGGCACCAGAAGGATCTCAATTTGATACTCGTCAGTATGACTCAAAGATGAGCGATCTGTATGTACTTGTATACAACATATTTTACTGTATATATTGTATGCAAATCTGTTGTTTTGTGTGAAAGGCTTTGTTGAGTTTTCTTTAATTTCTTTACTTATTCTGTCTTTATTAGCTTCAAGTATAAATTCTTTTCACAATGTCTTTCTGATTTATATGTTCATTTTATATCATGCTTCTTTGTTTAGGCTTTCATCTGATGGACAAGATTTCTTTACCTCCTACGATGAGGTTTACGAGACTTTTGATGGAATGGGCTTGCAAGAGAACCTTTTGAGGGGCATTTATGCATACGGTATATCTGTTTAGGCCACATCTTTTATATATATAGATATATGTATGTATTTATACATACATATATATATGTGTGTCTATATATATGTATGTATATATGTGTATATGTATGTATATATATATGTATGAACTATCCTTTCTCCTCGTTGACATTATCCTTTTTTATACAAACTGTTTTGGTACAACTCCTGCAGATCTACTTGAATTATCCTCTCCGTTTTTTATGCTTCCTCCCAACTTGTTAAATATTTAAATTTGCACATATGATCATTGCCATACGAAGTGGACTATAGATATATATAAAAGTGTCACATCCAACTATCACAAGGAGTAGCCTCTAAATTTAAGATGACAGTTCCAAAGAAGTACTTCTATATTAAAAATCTGTATTTATCTCAGTATTTGGAAAGCGAAGGAATCCATAGAGCCTTGTCATTAGGGAAATCTCTTTCTACCAGAAACTCTAAATCTTTTGTTTTGTGCGACAAAAAGATGAAAATTTCCTATTGAATTAGCTGCATTATATCATATTAATTATTCACAATTATATTCAGGTTTTGAGAAACCATCGGCTATTCAACAAAGGGGAATTGTCCCCTTCTGCAAAGGGCTTGATGTCATTCAACAGGCTCAGTCTGGAACTGGGAAGACTGCAACCTTTTGTTCTGGTATACTACAACAGCTTGACTACAATATAGTGGAATGCTAGGCCCTGGTACTGGCACCTACTCGTGAGCTTGGACAACAAATCGATAAGGTTATGCGTGCTCTTGGTGACTACCTTGGAGTCAAGGTGCATGCCTGTGTAGGTGGAACTAGTGTTCGAGAAGACCAGCGGATTCTTTCAGCTGGAGTTCATGTTGTTGTTGGCACTCCTGGGCGTGTCTTTGACATGCTCCGAAGGCAATCGCTTCGTCCCGACTACATTAAAATGTTTGTATTGGACGAGGTTGATGAAATGCTTTCTCGAGGTTTCAAAGACCAGGTTTGTTACTGATCCTATACCAGCCTCTCTTCATGTCTAGAATTTGTACTTCAATGCTTTTAGTTATAAAGTACAAGGAAAAACAGGTTACTGTCTCCTGTGATAACGTGTGTCATGTAGATTATGTGAAAACTAAAGACAGCTGAAAACTAGTTTAGAATGTATGCATGGTTGTAGTAATTGGATCATGGGTTTACTTTAGTAGGACGGATTAGGAAAGCTAGAGAATGATGTATGCTATACCCTTTTTTATGTAAAATATTCTAATGATCTTTTGTCTCCTGCCAGATCTATGATATATTCCAGCTCCTCCCTTCCAAGGTCCAAGTAGGGGTCTTCTCTGCCACAATGCCTCCTGAGGCCCTGGAGATCACAAGGAAGTTTATGAATAAGCCTGTTAGGATTCTTGTGAAGCGTGACGAGCTCACCCTTGAAGGTATTAAGCAATTCTATGTCAATGTTGACAAGGAAGAATGGAAGCTCGAGACACTATGCGATCTTTATGAAACATTAGCTATTACACAGAGTGTCATCTTTGTGAACACCAGACGCAAAGTTGACTAGCTAACTGATAAGATGTTAAGCCGTAATCACACAGTTTCCGCCACACATGGAGATATGGATCAGAACACAAGAGACATTATCATGCGTGAGTTTCGTTCTGGGTCTTCCCGTGTTCTCATCACCACTGATCTTTTGGCTCGTGGTATTGATGTCCAGCAAGTCTCCCTTGTTATCAATTATGATCTTCCAACTCAACCAGAGAACTATCTCCATCGTATTGGACGTAGTGGTCGATTCGGAAGGAAGGGTGTTGCCATTAACTTTGTGACAAAGGATGACGAGAGAATGCTGTTCGATATCCAGAAATTCTACAATGTGCAAGTCGAAGAGCTACCATCAAATGTTGCTGACCTCCTGTAACTGACTTTTTCTTTCTGTTGTTATTGAGAAAGGTATCTCGGTTTCTCATTTCCGAGGGCTATTTCGTAAGTAGGTTCGATGCTGCGTTTGAACATGGATGTATTTTACTTTATTATAGTTAGATGCAGTGTGACTTGGGTAGTTTCTACTTTCTGTCTGCGGCCAAGGATATCTGGTTAAATTTTTCTTGCAACTAACATTTGTAACTTATATCTATATCTTCTTAATGTGTGCAATGCCCGTTTTGCCTTTATACCCACGGGTTACCCATGTTTTACCCAATTCTTATATACTAAAATACCTATGTTACATAATCCTGCGCGACCCGTGTACAACCTCTTAACCGGCTTAATAACCAACTGATACAGTACCTTGCCAGCTTGCCTTCTTCGCGGCTGTTAATTCCCGATTGATTGCGTTGATTGCTAAAGACAGATTTCTTCTCTTCCATTATGGAAACTGCACGTAATCAGGGGTGCATTTTAGACTATGCTTTTGATTTTTCAAAATTCAAACGTCATTTCTTTGCTTGCTGTCAAAGAGTTCTTGTGTGGGTTTGTAGAGTGGTTTTTGACGGTATTCTTGCTGGCTATGGATTCACGTTCGCAGCAGCCGATGATTAATTTGTCAGGCTCAGGTTCGTACAAGAGTGGCATGATTTTGCAATAGGATTGGTTTAATTGTGCTTTACACCTCCGTGTGTGCGAGCCCAGTTTATTGTCTTTCATGTGTAGGTCGGAAGAGGAACAAAGAAAATCAATCAGATGCTTCACTTGCTGGTATTCGCGAAACCATTGCCTCACATTCATCATTTGAGCCGTGTTTCTTTAGCTTAGGAACACCACGTGTTTGTGTTTTCAATTCAGGACGCGCTGGTTCTGGAAATGCTCTGGATTTGTTCCTACAAAGACGCGCTGAAAGCATTGAAGTCGAGCGCATGTGAGCCCTAACGCTGGCGTTCTGAGATGCCGTTTTTCAGGCTTCAAGTATCGTGATCAAGCAGAGGTTGTCAGGTGTTGTTGAGCTTTATTCGCTAGGCGAGGTCTCCGGTTAGTGAATCTTCGGTTTTGTTTATTGATCCCTGTTTTGTGATATGAGTCTGAGTTCTTTGTATGTGGTTTTATTTTATCCCAGGGAAGAATCGTAAGTTCTTCGCCTTCATATGCCGTCTCTTCCTTCGATAAATGATGTTAAGTTCTTCCACAGCCATATTATCCATCTTGCCATTCTGTGATGTGTTGAGGCTACGAAATGGTTCATGAGAATTTGATTAGATAGGTTTTGATTCATGCATATAAGGTGTTTGATTTATGTTCTTTATGATTTTGTTTGATTTTGTAAGATCTTCTTACACTTTTATACTCTTTTTCATTCCAAGTCACATGTTTTTAATTACCTGTAAAATCATTTCTCTTTTTAATTACCTTCATATGAAGAATACAGTACCCTTCTCTCAATTAGAAGCTCTGTTCTTCTATAATTGGCCTATTCTGTGTTTATAGGATTGTTAGGAAATAGTTCATTTTTATTATGTGAACTAAGCCTCTCTATAAGTCCTGTATTGCGTAAGATTGAGTGTCAACATGATTGTTGCAGTGAGATGACGGAATGAAATTTTATATATTTTTATATTTGTATTGCTAGAATAGATTCGGCTTCTCTTTTAGTAAAGAAAAATGAAATAACCCGACAATGTCAAAACTTTTAGTATGTCTGTGCTTATTGATTCTGATAATCCTACAGCTAGCTGATTCGGAAAAGGACAAGCTTCTCGAAATGGCAGTTCTTCAAAAAGAGTTGTGATCACAAGCAGCAATAGACTGAGGCTCACCTTCAACGACGAGCAGGGAATCATGGCGTGGCTCTTCTGGTGAATTTGCCGAGGGATTCTCAAGCCGGTTGGTAGCAAGCCTCGGTCGATTGTCTACTTCGCAGAGGGTTCAAACTTAAAATTCTGGAGTTGCTCATTGATGTTGGCATAAGTGGATGAGCATAACAGATTAGAAAGATTTTCAGGACTCTACAAATTCTTTATTACTTTTCTTATTTCACATTATTGTTTTATTTTGCAGCTAATAATTGCAACAAAACCGGATCCAGAGCATATGAGAAATCGCCAAAAATTGTAACTGAAGACAACATCAAGTTACTTTTTTTAATACAGAAAAAGGTTTTTATCGGTTTTATTATGTTCTCTCCTTTATGAATGAAAATTATATAGGTCTTAGACATAAGGAGTAAATCTCCTTCGGTGAATGTCATCTATGGTGATTCCACTTTGCAGCTAAAATTGTTATATCTTGCCTTTTTCATTTCTAATTATTGTCATTTTTATGATTTTTATAGGTTGATGCAATCCAAGCAAATTATTCTGGCTTACTAATATCACTAACGGACATATGCATGAAGCCGTTACGCCAGGATTGTGCAACTCAAAGTGTGCTGCAGGTATCAATTTCGCATGACCTGGACTGTAAGGGTAATATTTGCTACTTTGATTATGTACAGCTGCTATTCAAAAAATAGTTGGTAGTGAAGATGGACTAGATAATTTGTGAAATTCTTGGTACATGAACATGTAAAAAGATTAAGTGATGCTATGAAGTTCAAACTATTGTGCTAAAATGATTATTTATACAGCTGTGTCAAGTTATGTGCTCTTTTGTAGTATAGTTTTTAAACAAAAATTTATATTTTAGAACTTTTTTTGGAAGAGGACTAAATGAAGAATACATCTCCAAGGAAACATTCTAAATTCTGAATTTACATGCATATGATTTTGTTATATACTCCCTCCGCCCCCCTGAGTTGTATACTTTTTATATTGAAAAGGTTTTGTTATATACTCCCTCCGTCCCCCTAAGTTGTATACGCAGGGGAGCACACTTTAATGATTCTGTAAAGTATAGGTTTATAACTTATTTTAAGATTATTTTTTTCTGAATAAAATTTAACTATTAAATTTTTATTCAGAAAAAGAAAATCTTAAAAATAAGTTATAGAGTCATATTTTATAGAAACATTAAAATTTGTGCCAAATAGCGAACGTATAGAATTAAATGGGACAAAGGGAGTATACTAAGTTTCAGACCTTTTTTTGTTAAATCAATTTTGAACACCATATTCTACTTCAGGTGCTTAAGGATGCAAATGGTCTTGATATAGTTGCAGAAGATGAGTCAGCAGGTAAAAAAGTTATCCAAAGACCATTTCAGTTTCTATTTTACCTTTTTGTGTCTCAATGACACAAAAAGATAAATGTCTTCTTGATGCTACGATCAAAGAAACGAAACGGTGGCGCAGCACTTAATGTGTTCATGCATAATAGAGTTAAGAATATGCAGGCTTCGAATCTAAATACATCAAGAAGTCCTCTTGGCACGCTTGATACCAATATATCTCATAACGAACAAATGAAAAAAAAATCGATTCTGAGTTGATGAAAAGGAATTCTGCGATGCCAGAGGTTGTAAAAAAATCTGTACCAGAAGGTATTTTCATGTTCCATGCGTGTGCTATGTTGGATTGTGTTTTCAAATTCTACCCATGGAATTGTGTTTTCAAATAACTATTTTGTCTATTTCATTTTTTTGCCGTTTTCATTCTGATGGGTTATTACAAATCCCCGATATACTATAAAATTTTCTTTAAGATGTGGATTCGCACTCTATTTAGTTATTTTTCACATATTTATAAGATATAATGCTTAGACAGGTGAGCGCATCATTAGTTTGGAAAAAGTAAAGCTTGGAAAATTAAGAAAAATGTGATCTCTTTTTTTGACTGAATTAATTATATTTGTGTGTGGAGTTTGTTATTACTTTTTCTAGATTTTGTAATTAGTGTAATGCTTGCAGGGGAAGTTGAAGCGGGTGGCTGGGTTCATCTTGGTCCAGAACATGGAGTAGGTGTTGTCCCAAAAATGGTCGGGATGCATTTTTTCAGAAGATGAACCACTGGAAGTAGTTGTTTGAAGGTAGTCTTTGGTGACTTTGAGGACAGTCTTTGATGTAGTAGTCAGGCTCCCGGACGGAGGGAATGGGAAGGCAATGTGTGTTATTATTTTTTTTGATCAATCTATTTGATAACTACCCTTATGATTGTCTACTTCTTTAGTAACTCCTGGATATTTACATTATTTTGTTATTAAATAGATCAACCTCAATATCCAAATCAAGAAAAGTATAAGTGGTCATCAGAAATCCTTCCTTCAGTGTGCATGTTTGATAAAATTCTTAACAAAGGTATGTTAATTTATTTGTCTTTCTTAAAGTCTATTGTCTTATATTTGTTTGTGATGATTTGGCAGAAAAGGCATATGAGCAATACACACTAATTAGAAATCCGAAGGCAGACACTGGATACATCTTTGCAGTATGTATTTCGGACTTTTAAACGTACCTCAAGTCCTTTTTAATTATGTTAGTTGGCAGGTGCAAAGAGATCCGGTCCTCCTTGAGCAAACCTAAATTGAGAAAATGGACTAGCTGCTGAAGTTATTCAGAAGATTGAAAATGTGCACCCCAATTCACATACCACATGTGCGGGTACTAATGGTAAATTACTCTTTAGAAAATTTTAATAAAAGATTTTGTCCATTCCTGTTTGATTGTTATTCCAATACAGATTTCGTACAAAAGAGGCATGATCTTGCAATAGGATGGGTTTAATTGTGCTTTGCACCTCCGTGTGTGCGAGACTCATGTGTTGTCTTTCATGTGTAGGTCGGAAGAGGAACAAAGAAAATCAATCAGATGCTTCACTTGCTGGTATTCGCGAAACAATTGCCTCGCATTCATCATTTGAGCCGTGTTTCTTTAGCTTAGGAACACCACGTGTTTGTGTTTTCAATTCATAACCGACACATTTTGGCAGGTATTCGTCAACAAGGTTCTGGAAATGCTCTGGATTTGTTCCTACAAAGACGCGCTGAAAGTATTAAGAGATCCAGGACCATCGGCACTTCGTCAGAGTTCGACAAAAACAACACAGGTAAGAATAGTATCCGCGCATTGTCATTGTGTGCAATTGTTGATTTGTGATCGATGTCTTACACCGTCATGGTCAGAATAAAATCTTACCATGTGTTTGATTTATGAACTCTTATTGTTTGTATGATATAGGCTTCAGAGAGTATACAGATGGAAGGGCGCTGGTTCATTTCTACAAAAACGTGCCGATAACATCAAGAAAGCTGGAACCAATCCTCCAGGGTTTGCCAACATCGAAGGCTCTCTTAAAGAGAATGGAGGTGACACAATCAATGCGGCAACAAATCAGGACTCCCATTTTTTGAATTGCAAGGTGAAATTATGGTGAGTCTTGCCTTAAACTATGCTTGCTGTGATGTGGTTGTTTAGTTTCGAAATTCAAAATTTTGGCCTAATCATGGATTCAAAATTTTGGCCTTAAACTATGAACTCATGGTTTGATATCGGCTAAATATATTGTTATACCATGGATTCAAGTGCACACCTCGGTCAGCCCAAATCTTCGAGCGCAGGTTAAAAGACGAATGAAAACGATTTCGATAAATTCGCATGTTCTGATAACATATTATTTGCTTGAATGTGATTGTATGACAAAGAAGAGAGGACAGTGACTGATGAATTCAAATTCCCAGGTCGTAAAAGGAGCAACGAGAATCATCCTAGCAGCTCTTTCTCTGGTGATGTTTTTGAACAGCCAGCTTTATATTGGAACACCGCGTGTTTGATTTATGAACTCACATTGTTTCCATTTTCCAGGCATCGGAGAGCATGCAGGCGGAAGGGTGCTGGATTCATTTCTACAAGGACAGTGCCGAGAACATCAAGAAGTCCAGGACCAATTCTCCAGGGATTGCCAATGTTGAAAGCTCTCTTAAAGATAATGGAGGTGATACTCCATCACATATGCAAATGTTGTTGTTGTCTGCTGAATTAAGTACAAGTTTTTCAACATTTGTCATGTGTTCAAACTACAGGATACAGTCGGTCTCCGCTGTCTAAAGTTGTTCAGAATTCACCCTATGCGTTCTTAGTGGAAACCACAAACAAAGGTGTCATACTTTGCTCCATATTTTGTTCAGTCCAAATCATAATTTTAAATGCCTCTGGTAGTCTATGTAGAGAACTCTACCGAAAATATATTGTTTGACCATTTGTTTTTATGGTTATGCAGTTTGCAAAGATATTCCGCAGTCTGGGACCCAACTTCGTCGGAATTATGGACATGATATCGCCTCCCAGATAACAAACAGAGGTAACTCATATGAATCGACATACATTGTTATTTGAAGTGTGTTTCAAACGTATACAGAGCGTCTTACAATTGTTTAATCACGGTTATTTAAAATTGTGAAATGCACGTATGTATGACCAATTGCATCCTTATTTCACCCAGGTCTTGAACGTACTCCGCTTAGTGTTACAGGAGGTAGTACGCTGTCACCGATAGCAACGAGTATCGGCGAGAGGTCCACCCCCGGCACATCCCTGACTAATGAGACCACTAAGACAACAGGTGTGTGTATATTTCATTTGAACTTTGGAGTATATTAAAAGATAATGTTTTAATGATTTTGACAAACATGTGTAGGACGGAGAGGACGTGTTCCTTGTGGAAATCTGCACCGGGCTCATAATTTCTTAATAGAAATCAATAATTAGTCAAAAATTTATTCATTGTAATCATCTGGTGTAATTTGAATTCTAAAAATATTATTATTTGACAGAACATCCCGAATTTGGACGCGCGGAAAACTGATTTCGTCTGAATTGATTGCACATTGCTGGAACACTTCAGTTTGAGGTACAAAATGTTTCCCTTATGTAGTTCATAGCAATGCTGGACCTATTCAATCACATTTTATGTAATCGTCTCTGATTTTCGCTGAAACAAATAAATGTTTTATAATCATCCGCAGACTTTTACAAATGGAACAGGGTTGTTGTAAGATACTTGGATAGCTCCTGCTTTACTGGCGACAGGCAAGAATCCAATTTATAATTTAAATTTCAGAGAATATATGGTCTGATTATAATTAATTCTTATAAATAATAATTCTTTAGGCCCTTGATATCTAAGGCGCATCTAAGGCGCATCTAAGGCGCTTATCTGTTGTGTTTATGATAAATTGAGCTGTCTTATTGATTTGTAAATAGGTAGTAATTGAATATGAATAAGTGCTGATCTGGGCGTGTGGTGTAAATATGCTTTTCTCCCATATATAACATCCTCTGAGAATTTTAAAGTAGAACAATTTCGATTGTGCAGGCTATAACTGGGGACTCCGTAGTTCTAGAATTTGGGAAGGCCAGATCTGCTCTTGAAGATAGTCTTAGGCGGGTAGAAGATATAGTTCCACAAGCTATCGGTTGTCAGGTATTATTCCCTAATCCCTGATTACTATCTCTTTCATGTTCCTTGTGGAAATCTGCACGAGGCTCATAATTTCTTAATAGAAATCAATAATTTGTCAAAAATTTATTCACTGTAATCATCTGGTTTGAATTCTAAAAATATTATTATCTGACAAATCACTCATATTGATTAACACATGCATGCATTTGTTTGTAGTTGGCTTCAATGTAAGATGGTCCCAAAATTTTTCGCAAGTTGTCATGTTTTGTAATAATCCAGAAACTGTAATTTGATTCAATTTAGAACACAAGAAGTCTCAGTGTTATCATTCTTTCAGATTTTGGAGATTTTAAGCGAAATCCAGGGAATTGACTTCTTAGTTGATCCGTTGGATAAGCAGGTGGGGGATGATATAATTGGATTGCTCCAGCAAGGCAAAAAATTCAACAGTGGCTGTTCCACAATTTTAGCCGTGAAATATGCTTCCACTGAAATTTCAAAATCCTATATGCTATGATTTTAGACATAATTTCTGTTATGAAATTGTTCTCCATGTCTCGCACTCTTTCTTCTTTAAAATTTAAATTTCACCGAAATCAATTCAGCACATCGGTGATCCTAAGTCTTCAATGGAGCATAAATGTGTGTATTTCTGATTTGTGATGAAATATAAAGGTGTGTATTTTTCTGATTTTCGCGTGCATTTGGGTCCCCTGTCTTCTTCTTCAAAACGTACTGGTGAGTTTGGCCTCTTCTTTAAATTCCTATTTCTGTAAATAAATTGTCTGAATCAAATGATTGATATGACACTGATTTTCCAATCACTCTGCTTGACCCATCCTTTATACGAGGCACAACAGGATTTTGCATTGATTTCTGCTTACAGAAAATTTCATTTAGAAGCTTAAATTCTGACTTTGTATGTGTAGTACCAAATGATTTAGATATAATCAGGGCACCTCTGAAATGATTTAGATATAATCTGTGGTTTTGGACAATGTTACTTACCTGGTTCCTGTCTCAAGAGTGACAGATCAATTTTTTTTTGTTTTTTGTTTCGATCCATCGAATGCCCCCATACTGTCTCATGTGCAATCTCATGTGAATTGTAGTACCACACGACTCTAAGAGTATTGATTTTTTTATTGTTTTTCAGGATAAATAAAGAAACAGATGGTTTCGAGTTTCTGATACACAAATATTTTAGAGTGGCTAATTCACACACGAAAATTTATGCATCACTAACACTGCAATTTCAAAATTTTGAATTGTAGCCGGAAATGTATTTGCGCTATTTGGACTTAATATAATTAGATATTGTAGAACTTGACAAGTTGTTTTTGTAGCCTAAACCAGAGTGAATAGTATAAGCAAACTTATTTAATAGACAGAAGGGTGGCGTGGCATGCTTGAGGAGCTCTATCAATATTTCTCTTTATTCACATAATTCCTATTTTTTCTGCTTCCCCATATTTATGTTCCTAATATCTATATTCATTAATTTTAGCTATTCCTAGAGTTACTAGGCGGGGAATTTCAGAGGTATGTGCAATTACACCCGTTCAGATAACTAAAGACCTATCAACTGCTCAACAAAGGTACTGTTAGGTCCAGATACGATTGTAGAAGGGGGGGTTGAATACAATCGTCACAAAATAATCGCGGCGGAATAATCTGATCGGAGTTTAACTTGTTAATCAGATTTAAATTAATTAATATAACAATTTTTAAGTCGTTATATAATTAATATGGTTCGTTTTAATGTCCACTAGTTCGTAGAATAAATTCGACAGGATGTATTCTAGTTTAGTGATTAAAACAACCGAATGATCAAAGCACAGGAAACTGTGGATTTAACGAATAGCAAGTTACAAACAACTTGAAAGTTTACAAGGCAATGAACATTGAACAAATGAAGTGGTGAAGCCATATATATAGGCAAACCATTGAACTTGTATGACAAAGCTAGGCATGACAACCCTTAGGAAGCCCTATGACAATTACACAAGTGCTATGACAAAAGGTATGACAATTACAAGCATTGTCATGGCACAAATGAGAAGGTATGACAATCTAAGGGAAGGTATGACAATCAGAATGACAATCAGTGGGAAGGTATGACAATTACAAGCATTGTCATGCTGATTTTGAATAGGTATGACATCCGTATGACAAACGGTATGACAATCTAAACTTGGAGGCTAAGGCTTGAAGTAGTATGACAAGCGGTATGACAAACGGTATGACAAACCGTATGACAGACCGTATGACAAACGGTATGACAAACCAAAGGTTTGTCATGCCTCCTGACTATGGCAGTTGGCAAAGTGCGGTATGACAATCAATTAGATTGTCATACCGTGCTCAAAAACCATTTAACAATTGATTTTTCCTATATAATTAATTCAATAATTATCCACTTAATTATATTAATTATATAAATTCATAAATTAAATTAATTCGAGTGTGAATTAATTTAATAAATAAATTACATAACTTATATAATTATTTTGAGATGTGAATTAATTAAAAGAATAATTATATTGAGCACTTCTTCAGCAGCAGGCCTTCTGACTTCTTTTAAAAGATCTGATTCTTTGTCTTGATTGAACGACCACCTATTGTTGATGCAGAATATTTAATCTGAGTAGCTGACACACAAATGTACTGTCTGGTTCATCTGTATCTAGCTGAATCAAATATTCTTTATCAATTAAACATTTGTGAAGTGGCTTGTTCATCGAGTCTTTGTCTTCGTAGTTCTTCTTCATAAGTAGAAATAGTTTGGAATCTTCTGAATAAATAAAGTATTAAAACTTTATACCTTCTGGACTTCTGGACGTGCTACAAAATATTATTTGTACACTGAGGCTTGAACATATTAATGAACTTCTTTCAGTGGTGTGCAGCAGCATCCTGAAATTCTTCAGACATATGATTTTAATAAATCACTTGACGTTCTTCGTACGGATTCCTTCAATAGTGCTTGCTAATTTACTTTCTTTCTTATCAGAGTTGAGTTGATACTCTTAAATACAAATAGGCTTAACATATGCCTTTCAATCTCCCCCTATTTGTTTGTTAACATAACATGCAAATTATCGAGAGGATAACTCAACTAACTGATAAGACAAAGGATTAAACATGAATTGTAAATAGCAAAAAGTTTCTGGTATTTCATTAAACATTCACCAGAATTCAAACAAGTACATTAGATTACATAAGGATGTTCTTATTGAACATATATTACAAATTCCTTATCAAATCTAAAGATCAACTTCTTCTTCTTCAATATCTGAACTGTGAAGGACAGGAGTTGATGGTTCTTCTCTGGATGGCACTTCTGATGTAGTGGACTCACCACGCTTCTTACGTTCCCGTGCCAGAGCCAGTTGATGTAACACTTCCAACTCTACAGGGTCTTCCTGGAAGTCCGATGGCTGAGCCTTTGTAACATTCTTCATCTTCCGGAAATATTGAGAAATATTCCTTCGGGTGCAGTAAGCTAGAATCACATCATCAGCATCAGACTTGGCTTTAGAAGCGAAGCCCTTGGTTCGAAGTAGAGTGGATGCTAGAGCCAGTTGCTTAGCAGGATACTTTGATAAAGCCTCTTCATTCAGATAGACAGTGCTTAAGAGCTCCTTGTGAACGAACTTTACACAATATGGATTCTTGACAACCTGTGGACTATTGAAGACAGCACAATCCAACAGCTTATCACGAAGGAGTTCGTTCAGGTTGGAGCATCGCTTTACCTTATTGCGAAGTACCCAGAGCTCAGACACAGAGAATGATTTAAGAAATTCAACAGATAATCTGAATGAACCATTTCTCCGTGTATATACAATCAGCTCCCACTGTTCTAGCAAGTTATTGACTCCAACAGTCAAGTAATCAATTTCTAAAGCGAAGGCATGCATAAAGATATCCTCGTCAGGGTTTACCTCTCGAAGATCGTAGATCAGAGATAAGAACTTTCTGTCATTGAAAGACTCCCTTTGAGGTCCATTGAAAATCCTCTTTGCGATGTCCCAGCTTTTTCCAACTTTCCTTCTTATATCAAGATTCTTCTGCTTGCACGCAGCATCATAGATTTTCTGCTTTTCTATCTTGATTTGCTCTTCAGTTATCAACTTGTCCTCTAGAAGTTTCTGGTAATCACGAAGCTTACGCTTCCTCGCTTCATTCTCAGCTTTAAACTTCCGGACATTCTCTTCATGTTCAGGGTCAACAGGTTCTTCATCCTGAAACAGATAGCTCTCCTCAAATTTGCCTTCTTCCTCTGCCTGACGGTAGGTAGCATCGAAGACGTCATCATCATCCATGTCTTGTGGAAAATCATCATAGTTATCAGAATCAAAGACATTCTCAGATTGATGTGCCGGCTCTTTGCCCTTAGACTTTCCAGAATTGTCAGGAGCAGATTCAGAAGTATTCCCTTTGTTACTTTGATTCGAACTATTGCCCCTGTCACCTTTGTCTCCATCTCCTCCTCTATCTCCTCTTCTATTCTCCCCCTTAGTTGAGGGATCCTCTCTGGAGGTATCAGCATCTGACTTTGAGTTCTTGAGGAGTTGATCCAGCTTTCTGTCGATATCATCAAATTTGGACATATACAGTGCATGATTTGATCTCATCTCGACAGTCAACACTTGAATTTCTCCTTTAAGCTCATCCCTGGAAGAACTGGATGGCCTTTCGTCAGCTTTCTTCTCTAGGGTCACCAACTGTGCACCCTTTAGCCTCTCATTTTCAGCTATCATCCGGGCTAATTCAGCTCTAAGCTTAGACATTTGTTCCTCAAACAGAGCCGGGTCAGTGTGTGCACTCACCTCACGTACACTCATAGCTGTTTCACTAGCCTCACGTGCATGTGTATCGCTCGGTGTTTGCCTTTCATCACTCATTGTTTGCACTCTTCCAGCTGTACCTGTATAAACTACCAATGCCCCCTGAGATGGGTTCAAAGGTAGTGGAGGAACAAACTGTCCTCCGGAAGCCTGTGAGGGCAAGTTTACTTGCACATTGCCAAGTACCGCCTGATCAGAAAAGAAAGTTTGATCAGAAAAGTTTTCATACATGATAAACTGGTTTTGAAAATCTGTGCAATCAGTAAACATTGGAACCTGTGTATTTGTTTGGTCTTGCACTAGCGTGAGTGCTAGCGCAGTGCTTGACTCTGTACAGGGTACCGTGGCAGAGCGGTCAACTTCAATGGCTTCATTCTGTTGAGAGAATGAGTCCAGAGACTGTTTCATTGCCTGTTCCAAGTCCAAGCCTTTTTGGGAAGGCAAGGATGAGGCTGCAGATGTCTCCAGGGCTTCCAACCTTGGCTTCTTAATGGAAGACAGAGCTGCGGGTTGACTTGTTAAACTACTCGAACTCCGTTTCCTTGCAACTTTACGAACAGGTTGCATTGAAGTGTTGGTTGATGTGTTTGGAGAATCGAATATTTGTTGAAGAGAATCTTCAGCTAGGTTATGAACCTGTGTGTTGTCAGGTTCATTGCTGGTAGTCTGGAAAACAAAATCAATGTCACCAACAAAATCAGATACATCAACATTAAAATTAGAGGAGAAGTCAGAAAGTACCTGAGCTACCTGTAGGTCCTGTCGAAAGGACTGCAACTCTGGATTTGATGTTGAGTCAGCAGGTAAAGGTTGGGAGGTTGATTGTGTTTGTGGTATATAGTGGGTGTATTGTTGTTGTGGTAGTGGTTCAGATGAAGACGGTTGAGCTTCGAAGAAGTTGTATTCCTGAGGTTCGTCTTCAAATGATTGTGATTGATGTAGAGGGGAATGGTGTGGTGATTGGTATGGAGATTGATGTGGTGATTGGTATGGTGATTGGTGTGGTGATTGGTGTGGTGATTGATGTTGTTGTAGTTGTTGCATTTGAAGTGGTTCTGGTTCTTGTGGTTGCTGTTGTTGTGGTTGAGCTTGTTGAAGCTGTTGCTGTTGAGGTTGTTGCTGTTGAGGTTGAGCCACTTGGAATTGATGAAGTTGTTGTGGCTGAGCATTGATCTGCTCCATCAGGTATGGAGTCACTATTAGTGGAAGATTCTCATATTTTCTTTTGTTTGTCAGAGCTTTCATCAACTTCGTACAGACACGCTGAGTTGGTGCAATTGGAGAGTTGAAGTATGAATTCTTCTCAGCGTCCGTCATCTTATCATTCAAAAACAGCATTAAGAACCGAGGGTAAAAACAGACAACCCTGGGATTCTGTGCAACGGATCGACTACTGAGTGGTCCCAACTTCTTTAGAATCGACTGAAGAATCAACTTGCCAAAGTTGATTCGTCGATTGTGAACAATGCAGAATCCAATGATTTGAAGAAGGGAGGATATGATATTGAAGTTACTTCGAGTGGTTGGGGAAAAGACCTTTGCCAGAGTATCGAAGAATAAATCCCACTCAGGTTTCAAGTTCCCTTTCAGCATTCTTGGTAGATGTATCTCTCCCTGATAAAGAATGGTCTGAAAGAATTGAGTAATTTCAGCATCTGTCGGAATCTCAGCAAAGTTGTTTCGTGGAAACCCAAGAATTCTGTTGACATCATCTACTGAAATGGTAATGCTCCGACCTCCAGTAATATTTCCCGAAACCCTGTAGCTGTCCAAGAGAGTGGTATTAAGTGCAGAGGAGTAGAAGTCTTGGAGTGGACGAATCTGTAAATCAGCATGAGCAGTGATGGCCGTGCTGACTAAGCTTTGACTATTCAGAAACCTCACCCAAGGTCGGAATCTCTCTAAGCTGGAATCAGGGTCCAAATATCCGTTGTAGTTTGTCTCACCGATAACAAATTGGCCAGCCATTTTATAATTAAAAATTGAATTAAACGAGAATTTTTCAAATAAAATGTTAATTCTCAAATTTCTCGCAAATTTCAATTAATAATTAATTAACAATTAACCAATTAATTAATAATTCGAATTAATTGATTAAACTCGAATTAAAAATTAATTAAATTGTAAATGGCCAATTCAAATTCTCAATAACTCAATTAAGTCCCAAATAATCTTACTTAGCCAAACAAGTCCCAAAATCCACACGAACCCTTCAAAATTCGAAACTTCACACCTCAAAGAATTCGAAAAGATACAAACTCCAAATCTGTCAAACTCTTCGCAATGCAGATGGAAATCCCAGGAGAAGATCACAGTAAAGATTTGAAGTCCCAAATTCGAGCAAGAGTCGCGTATTACAGCCTCGAAATCGTGAACGAGGGTTTGATTTTTAAGAAAAATTTGGCATTATAACGGCTTAGAACTTGATAAATCAGTAACCAGCAAGCGATTTAAGCTTGAAAAGAGAGTAACCAGCAAGTTTATAACGAGAAAACTTGAAAAACTCGGCGAAGAAACAATGGAGTTGTGTGTATTTCGGCAGTGTGTATATATATGAATTAAACAGCGGGTATGACAATGATAAGCATTGTCATAGGGGATTTTGACTTCGGTATGACAATGCTTAAGATTGTCATACCGAGGTTTTGATACGTCGTGTGGTAGGTGAATAAAAGACTCGGTATGACAATCCTTACGATTGTCATGCCGAGGTTTTGAAGCGTATAGGATACACCACTGAAACGTTAATATGACAAAGCAAAGTTTGTCATACCGAAGTAACACAGAACTCGTATGACAATCGATAATTGTCATACCGACGGAAATTAACAGAAATAAGCACACGGTATGACATTTTGAACAATGTCATACCGAGTTTTAAAAGAATAAAAACGAAAAAATAAATACAAATATTATGATTTTTGACTTTCTTTTGAAATAAAACCCTTTTACACATAAAATCAAAAATCTAATACAAATAATATCTAAAATATTACACAAATATTCTGTAAAATTCAACTTTAATTAAATATAAATATTTATGAATTTAACTTTAATTCATTAAAATGAATTAACTTAAAAACTAATATTTATGCTTAATTAATTTTGAAAAATACAAGATAGACACAAATAATCATCTAAATGCTTGATAAATAATACAGGGGAGTGTGCAGCACTTAGAAAATTAAAAGAGACATATATGAACATGCATAATTACACAGAAAATTATCAGATAATTTACAAACAATTATATAAAATCTAATAAAATACATATAATTACACTGAAAATTCACAAAAATATATAATAATATATAAAACAAATATATAAAATATACAAAGAGAATCATGGCATATTTAACATTCCTAGCTCACAAACCAACTTAGAGAAAGTGGATTCATCAAGTGGTTTAGTGAAGATGTCAGCAATTTGATCAGCTGTGGGTACAAAATGTAACACCACAGTTCCATTCATGACATGTTCTCGAATAAAATGATACCTGATATCTATGTGCTTGGTCCGGGAGTGTTGCACTGGATTGTTTGAAATGGCTATGGCACTGGTATTGTCACAAAATATTGGAATTTTGTTGACAGAAATACCATAATCATTTAATTGATTCCTGATCCAGAGAATCTGAGCACAGCAACTGCCAGCAGCAATGTACTCAGCTTCAGCAGTAGAAGTGGACACAGAGTGTTGCTTCTTGCTGTACCAGGAAACCAACCGACGTCCTAGAAATTGACAGCTTCCAGACGTACTCTTTCTATCAATCCTGCAACCTGCATAATCAGAATCTGTATAGCCGGTTAAGTCAAAACCAGTATTCTTAGGGTACCAAATACCTAAACCAGGTGTACCCTTAAGATATCTAAAGATTCTTTTGACGGCTATAAGATGTGATTCCTTAGGATCAGCCTGAAACCTAGCACATAAACATGTTGCAAACATGATATCTGGTCTACTTGCAGTAAGATAAAGTAATGAGCCAATCATACCTCGATAGCTTGTGATATCAACTTTCTTACCAGATTTATCCTGGTCAAGCTTTGTGGCAGTGGCCATGGGTGTCTTTGCCGGAGAAGAGTCTTCTAGATTGAACTTTCTTAGAAGATCTCTGACATACTTTGACTGGCAAATGAATATTCCATCTTCCTTTTGGCTTACTTGAAGACCAAGGAAGTAGGATAGTTCACCCATCATACTCATCTCATAATTACTCTGCATTAACTTAGCAAACCTCTTGCACAAGTTATCGTTAGTAGAACCAAATATAATATCATCAACATATATTTGAACAAATATCATATCATTATCATGCAATTTGTAAAAGAGAGTTTTGTCTATGACACCTCTAGTAAATTTATTTTCAATCAAAAATTCAGAGAGGGTGTCATACCATGTTCTTGGTGACTGCTTAAGCCCATAGACAGCTTTGAATAGGAAGTACACAAAATCAGCAAATTCTGGATTTTCAAAGCCAGGGGGCTGTTCCAGATATACTTCTTCTTCCAGCTTTCCATTCAGAAATGCACTTTTCACATCCATCTGATAAACTCGAAAGTTGGAGTGTGCAGCAAATGCAAGAAATATTCTGATGGCTTCAAGACGAGCAACTGGAGCATAGGTTTCATCGTAATCAATTCCTTCTTCCTGAGAATAACCTTTTGCAACCAGTCTGGCTTTGTTTCTCACAACAATGCCATCACCATCTAACTTGTTACGGAAGACCCATCTAGCTCCAATAGTAGATTTTCCTTTTGGTCTTGGAACCAGGGCCCAGACTTCTTGTCTCTCAAATTGATTGAGTTCTTCTTGCATGGCAAGAACCCAATCAGGATCAGCAAGTGCTTCATCTATTTTCTTTGGTTCTAATTGTGAAAGAAAACCAGAGAATAGACATTCATTTGTCGTAGCACTTCTAGTTCTTACACCAACATCAGGATCACCAATAATCAGATCAAAGGGATGATCTCTGCTCCAAATCCTTTCCCTTGGAAGTTGTGTCCTTGATGATTTAGCAGTATCATCATTAGGCTGATGTGTATGACTAGTTGATCCACCAGCTCCCCCTGAGCTGTTGCCAGGTTGACTTGATGATCCACCACTAGCATTAGTGGAATCTCCAGCATTATTGCCATTTCCTCCACCATTGCCTGGATCATTATCATTGTTGTCATCACCTGTTGCAACCTCAGGTGGCACATCATCATCTGAATCAGAATCTGGATAGTTATCAAACTTCAGAGATTCAGATGGATCAGCAGATTGTAAACTTGGTAGTTTAGTGTCATCAAATGTAACATTGACACTAACTTTCACTGACAGAGTATCAATTACAAAAACTCTATAAGCATTATTTGTATAACCAACAAAAATTGCTTCAGATGCCTTTGGTTCAAACTTGTTCAAGTTCTCTTCACCATCTTTGAGAACATAACACTTGGCTCCAAAGACATGAAGATGTTTGACATAAGGTTTCTTGTTGTTATACAGATGAAATGGAGTTTTCATATGATCCTTATTGATCAAAGTTCTGTTCTGGGTATAGCAGGCAGTAGACACAGCTTCAGCCCAAAAGTACAGTGGAAGCTTCGCTTCAGCAATCATAGTCCTTGCAGCTTCGATCAGTGTACGATTCTTTCTTTCGACGACTCCATTCTGCTGAGGAGTCCTTGGTGCTGAATACTGCCTTCTAATTCCCTTTTCAGAGTAAAAGTTGATTAAAGTTTGATTCTTGAATTCTGTGCCATTGTCTGACCTTACAGCTTTGACTGGCACACCTTTATCCAATTCAACTAACTTTATATGATCAATCACTGTCAACGGGGTTTCATCCTTAGAAGCCAGGAAGTAAACCCAAGTAAATTTCGAGAAGTCATCCACAATGACTAAGGCATATCTTCCTCCATCAATAGATGCAACATTCACAGGGCCAAACAAATCCATATGCAACAAATGAAGTGGATCTGTAATGGTATTGATGGTTTTGCCTTTGTGAGATGCTCTCTTCGCTTTTCCTTTCTGACAAGCTTCACAAAGATCATCAGTTGAGAATTCCAGGGAAGGCAAACCTCTCACTAGATCTCTCTTGACTAGAGAGTTCATGGTTTTGAAGTTGAGGTGTGAGAGTTTCTTATGCCATAACCAACTATCTTCAGCAGACGCTTTGGCGTAGAAACAGTGAACTTCGTTTCCAGGTCCTGAAGACAAATCAGCTACGAATATATTGCCTTTCCTTATGCCACATAGTGAAGGACGCTTATCCTTGATATGTTTAATGATACATATCTCCTTTTCAAAATGAACATAATATCCTTTGTCACAGAATTGACTGACACTCAGGAGATTATGTTGAAGTCCTTCAACTATTGCAATATCTTCTATGATGATCCTTCCAATTTTGTACTTGCCATATCCCACAGTACGACCTTTGCTATTATCAGCAAAACTGACTGTAGGGCCAGCTCCTTCTCTTATGTCCTCCAGCAGGGATTTGTTGCCAGTCATGTGCATTGACGCTCCACTGTCAAGCACCCAGGTAACACAAACAATTCCACTGGCACCCTGCAAAAGACAACTTGATTAAACATCCTTTGGGACCCACACTTGATTGGGTCCAGCAAACTTAAAGAACTGATTTCTATCAGGTGTAACAACAGAGCCCCTTGGACTGATACTTGGTTCAGATTTGACTAAACTTACTTCCTTAAGAACAGCCTTATAAACCTTGGTTTTAGGCTTCGGAACATAAGTCTCCTTTCTCTTGTGAGAGGGACTAGCAGTCTTTGATCTAGCATGCTTGTTGTTTGTGTGTTGTCTAGGTGATGTGTTTTCATTTTTAGCATGCAAATTTTTAAAATATGCAGACATCAAATTGAAAGCACAAGTCATACAATTATCAACACCACAGTATTTATGACATGCATCAAAAGCAGGAACAACAGGAGTATCAGTCATAGTAGTAGGAACATCAATAGATTCTACTCTAACCTTGTTATCAGATTTAAAGTTCTCAGTAGAATGACATCTATTGTTCTTGTTCTTACTATTCACGAAACTATTAGGCTTGTTGAATTTAGTTCTCTCAGAGTTGACACCTAAACCAGCTTTAGGCAACCTAACATTGCCTTTCACTTTGATTGGTTTCAGTGATGTCAGGATCTCATCTTTCTTCTCATTACTCTCTTTCATTTTAAGGTCTTCCTGTTTGAGTTCATATTTAATGACAACAGGAGTTTCTAACAGAGGTTCAGCTTCTGAGGCCTTAAACAAAGGTTGAGGGGAATCTTTCAAAACAAAAGGAATTCCTCTCTCCTTTGCACTCTTCTTAAAGGGAGTAATGTTACTAGCCTTACCTACAGATTTGTTATAGTCAAAGCCTATTCCAACAGTTCTCTTGATCTCTTGTTTATCATTAAGTTCTTTGACTATCATGGAGGCATCCTTAAAGGCTTTACATTTCACTTTCTCTTCGTCTAGCTGAAGTCTTAAAGCAATCTCACCTTTCTCTAGAACTTTGACTTTAGCACATTGTAATCCTAAATCCATAGTCAATTGTTCTATTTTAGGTTTTAATACTTTCATCTCATTCATTTTATAAGCATGAATATCCAAGACTAAAGTATCAATTTTAAGATTGGCAGCTTTCAACCTTTTAATAGCATCATCTCTTTCAAGTCCTAATTGCATAAAAAGTTTAGGGCATGTAGGATCTACCTGAAAGCTTCCAGCAGGAGGAGGTGAAGATGATCCAGCATTAGCCATGAGAGCAACATTCCCAATCTGCTCTTCTTCATCACTATCTGTATCATCCCAGCTTTTCCCTTCTGCTAGATATGATTTGCTCTTGAAGCTTTGACTTCCAGAAGTACCATGATGCTTTCTAACCAGTGCATCATACTTCTGCTTCAGCTCATCATACGAATCTTTTCTTTTTCCTTGAACCTTGGGCTGTTTGCATTCAGTTGCAAAATGTCCAGGTTCACCACAATTGAAGCATTTGAACTTGCTTCTGTCCACCATCCCAGTCTTGTATCCTCCTTTGCTTGTAGAAGATGAATAACCTCCTTTTTGAAACTTGTTGACAGTAGGTTTGTACTTGTAGGAGGGGTTCTTCCTGAATCTCATGTTTCCAAACTTCTTGGCAAACAGGGATAGAGATTGATCTTCTAACAGTTCAAGCTCTTCCATTGTATAGAACTCTTCGTCACCACTGGAAGAAGCAGTCTGACCCATCTCAGGTACAACAAGCTCCTGAGTAGTCTTAGAAGGAACAACAACATCCTTCTTCTTTTCTTCCAGTACAGGTGACTCAACAACTAGAGCTCTCGAATGGTTCTGTGTTTTACCCCAGCCATATCTCTGTTTACTCTGAACTTGCTCCAGTTCATAAGTTTTCAAAACTCCGTAGAGTCTTTCCAGAGAAATCTCATGCAGATCTCTGCTTTCCCTGATGGCAGTGATTCTGTGTTCCAGATGTTCGGGAAGGGTCAAGAGAAACTTCAAGTTGACTTCTTTCTTGTCGTAGAATTTCCCATTCAGATTTAAATTATTTATCAAATTATTAAGTCTGATAAATACTTCTGAAATCCCTTCACCGGGATGGGAACCAAACTGTTCATACTGAGCCATCAGTATCTCTTTCTTGTTTTCCCTAACTTCCTCTGAGCCTTCATTGATAATCTCTAATGTATCCCAGATTTGCTTGGCGTTCGTACAATTTACAACAGCATTGTACATCACTGGATTTAGAGATTCAACCAAGATTAGTTGAAGAGCATCATCTAAGTTCATCTGATCACTCTCTTCATCGGTGTACTCAGAAAGTTCTTTCGGAATGACCTGATGAGGTATCAACACACCATCCTCTTCGTGTGCTAAAATGACCTTCATCGGAGTAGTAACACCTTTGTCCAAAATCCCGATGTATTTTCTGTTCGCAGTGCGGAGGAATAGGAACATGTGCCTCTTCCATAGGCCAAAGTGTTCTTGGCTGAACGGTGGGATTTTAATGCTACTGATCTTTTGCGTACTCATTTTTTAAGATTAAAATGAATAGTGTTTGGATGAGATTTGGATTGCTGAAAGAAAAATATTTTAAATCAAAATTAATTTTTTTTTTTTAAAAAAAATTAATTCGAATTAAAAAATATTTGGACGTTACAGAGTGTGTATAGGATCTGATACTGAAAATGGTATCAACTGCTCTGATGCCAATTGTTAGGTCCAGATACGATTGTAGAAGGGGGGGTTGAATACAATCGTCACAAAATAATCGCGGCGGAATAATCTGATCGGAGTTTAACTTGTTAATCAGATTTAAATTAATTAATATAACAATTTTTAAGTCGTTATATAATTAATATGGTTCGTTTTAATGTCCACTAGTTCGTAGAATAAATTCGACAGGATGTATTCTAGTTTAGTGATTAAAACAACCGAATGATCAAAGCACAGGAAACTGTGGATTTAACGAATAGCAAGTTACAAACAACTTGAAAGTTTACAAGGCAATGAACATTGAACAAATGAAGTGGTGAAGCCATATATATAGGCAAACCATTGAACTTGTATGACAAAGCTAGGCATGACAACCCTTAGGAAGCCCTATGACAATTACACAAGTGCTATGACAAAAGGTATGACAATTACAAGCATTGTCATGGCACAAATGAGAAGGTATGACAATCTAAGGGAAGGTATGACAATCAGAATGACAATCAGTGGGAAGGTATGACAATTACAAGCATTGTCATGCTGATTTTGAATAGGTATGACATCCGTATGACAAACGGTATGACAATCTAAACTTGGAGGCTAAGGCTTGAAGTAGTATGACAAGCGGTATGACAAACGGTATGACAAACCGTATGACAGACCGTATGACAAACGGTATGACAAACCAAAGGTTTGTCATGCCTCCTGACTATGGCAGTTGGCAAAGTGCGGTATGACAATCAATTAGATTGTCATACCGTGCTCAAAAACCATTTAACAATTGATTTTTCCTATATAATTAATTCAATAATTATCCACTTAATTATATTAATTATATAAATTCATAAATTAAATTAATTCGAGTGTGAATTAATTTAATAAATAAATTACATAACTTATATAATTATTTTGAGATGTGAATTAATTAAAAGAATAATTATATTGAGCACTTCTTCAGCAGCAGGCCTTCTGACTTCTTTTAAAAGATCTGATTCTTTGTCTTGATTGAACGACCACCTATTGTTGATGCAGAATATTTAATCTGAGTAGCTGACACACAAATGTACTGTCTGGTTCATCTGTATCTAGCTGAATCAAATATTCTTTATCAATTAAACATTTGTGAAGTGGCTTGTTCATCGAGTCTTTGTCTTCGTAGTTCTTCTTCATAAGTAGAAATAGTTTGGAATCTTCTGAATAAATAAAGTATTAAAACTTTATACCTTCTGGACTTCTGGACGTGCTACAAAATATTATTTGTACACTGAGGCTTGAACATATTAATGAACTTCTTTCAGTGGTGTGCAGCAGCATCCTGAAATTCTTCAGACATATGATTTTAATAAATCACTTGACGTTCTTCGTACGGATTCCTTCAATAGTGCTTGCTAATTTACTTTCTTTCTTATCAGAGTTGAGTTGATACTCTTAAATACAAATAGGCTTAACATATGCCTTTCAGGTACTATATATTATCTCGCTCCGGTGACTTGGTTGTGATTTTGTATTCACAAAGAAGAATGCATGTTTTGTGTTTCCTCTTTGGCCATATCATATTATATTGATTCTTATTTTTTCATGTATGTGTGTGTATGAGTGTTATTTTTTGAAACATAGGTGTGGCTAAAACTATTCGGAGCCTTTATATTCTGATGCAGAAATGACGTATTCTTATTTTTCAAACATGGATGATCACACAAAAGACTGAAATATCAGGGTATGTGTTTGTAGGTGGGAGTCATAAACACAAAAGATGGCAACTAATAAGTCTTGGTATGATACTCATTATTGAGAAAGATTAGTACCTTCCTCTCCTTTTTTAGGCTGTTCCTCCCAACTCTGTTCCTTTTGCTTGGTCTCAATCTGTAGTTTAAACATTTTCAATGATAGCATTAATTTTAAAATACTATTCGTTCAAGGCAGAGTATGTGGCATAGTATGTTCCAAAATTTCCGTTCTGCCAGGGTCCTTGAGATGTTATTAACTGATATGAAACCGTCAGCTCCTTGCACCAAATTGTATTGAAAATTAATTAACCAAGCTTCTTTTTTTTCTTTTGCCAATTCATACAAGGAACAGAGTTTTGTGTTGTCATCAGTTTGTCTGTTGGTAAAGGTTATATTTTACTTTTTATATCTTAATCATTCTAATTTTTGTACTTTTGCAGTTTGGCATTCCCATAACATATATATGGCAGGAAAAGATGGTGAAGATTTTTATGTTGATATTGGTGATTCAGAGTCTGGGAAAAATGTAGCACGTGAAGATATGTCGTCTAAAGACATGTTGGATACAGGAAATGCCATGGAAGCTTTAACCAGAGTGGACTTGGACTTGGCATACTCTTCCGAGAAATCAGTTAATCTGGACACACTTATGATGCATGTTTGGGCATGGGAAAAAGAATTTGAAGCTCTGGCTACAGATGATATATCTGTTGATTGCATAGAGAAAGCATTGGCATATGATTTCTTTTCGGGTATCTTAGAATCAGAGGTAAGAGCACTGGAAAATTTCATGAGTACCCTTCAACTTCAGATGGTTGATGCACGGCTTAAAATATCTTCATGCGGCCACTTAAGAGAATTTTTCACTGCAGTGGAGGTTAAATTGTACATTCTGGCGAGTCTCTAAAGCAATCACAGGAGAATGCACTGGAAATGAAGATGCAGTTAACCAAGTTGCAAATGACATCCCTGGCGTTCAATCCAACCTATTGTAAGTTGAGCGATATTGACAATGAAGATCATATTAGTTATCTGTCAGCAGGGAAGTTGTGTGATGCTCGATTGTTTCTGACATTTGCTTTGTAACAGGGAAATATAACAGTAACACAGGTTTGCCAGATGATTCTCAAGGGTCACTTATGAGACCACAATTGCAAACAGCTGAACAGAGACATGTTTTAAGAATGTTGGAAAAGTCTCTTGCATGAGAGCTTGATTTTGAGAAAAAGCTAACAGCACTTAAACAAAATGAAGAAGATTTGAAATTGAAGCTACAACTAACCGAGCAGGTATCAGATCGAGATCATGAACCAGTAAAAATTGTGGAGATCATGGAACATAATGAAGTGATGCAATGGTAAAACAATGCAAATAAGGCATCAGAAAGATCAGCAACATCCTTTGGTGATTTATTTGTAGTGGTTTTTTTTTGATTGATTTAATGAGTATCTGAACTTGAACCAAACTCTTGATAATCAAAAAAACTATGTATAATATTTATCTACATTTTCTGGTTTAGTTTATTCTTATCTCATTATTAGCTTATATTTTTTAGTATATATCAAATAAATCTAAGTACTTTGTAAGTGAAAAAGAAATTTACTATTAATAAATATAGTGTATGTGTAAGAGATATTTATTATACAAAAATTTGAAATATATAATATTTCTAAAATTTAAATGTAATATATCATTATATCTTTATATTTATTAATCAAAATATATTTATTTAAATAATTTACCACTATTTTTCTATATATAATTTGTTTTAAATTTTTGTTATGTTATTCAAGATACGAGGTGTTGTTAGGCGACACCAAAAAAATTAAATTATATATAATTATCATTTTTGTATCTTTTATAAATATTCAAAAATAAATTTAGCTAAAAAATTTCCTGATGGATTTTATTATGGCTAAAATTATGTAGCATTCTTCTAAAAAAATTATTATCTTAACTATATAAAATAATGAATTAATATAAATTCATAAAATTTATAAATTTTTATTCCAAACATGGGATGTTATTGTTATATTAAATAATTTTATATCTATCATTTCAATTTTTGAACATAAAATCAAATATTATACTGCAATCATATGAACCATCTATTTTTAAAGAAATATATTTCAAAAAAATAATTAAATATTGTTAATGTGTGAAACTCCAAAAATTACGTTCTTAAAGTCAGGTTTTGTTTTAATTTTCATTTCTTTTCCCACATATTTTAGTTTTTATTTCTTTTCCCACATAAAAACAACTTTCTGTGTTTTCATTGTCTTTACTTCCTTTCCTACCTTCAAGTTTAAAGACTTTTGTTCCAAGCCTCCAACCGTCTCAAGCATATGATATTAACTCTGGTCTATAAATTTACTTTGAGTGTGTTATAATTAGAATCACTTTAACTTTGAGGCCTTATAATTAGATTCACTTTTGAGTTAATGTACTTAATATCTATACTTAACATATGATGTAATTCCTTTAATCAAATTATAATTGTTTATTACCATGTATTTACAACGCAAATGAACAGGACCGTGCAACAGATTGTGGAAACCATGTCACTGAATAAGCTAAGTGAGAAAATCACTGAAGATTACGTAAACGTTTTGTGTTTGGATTAGATAGTTTAATATTTTCTGGCTGATTGGTGAATTATATTAAAATTTAAATGAAAACGATATGTATTTTTCGATTAATATCCCCAGCTTATTAGACACTATTGGTTTGATCGGCTAACATTAACAAAACTTAGTTAGTATTTGAATTTGATAACTGCAGAAACATGTATTCTGTGTTGTCAAGATCATAAATGTTGAAGAAAATGGATGGTGGTGTAATAGTTGTGGAGGCTGTGGATCCGAGGTGGAAAGACAAGATGGAAAGCTCTTTTGCACCAGCTGCGAGCACTGCATTGTGATTGAAAATTGCCGTCAAGCTTTCAGAAGAGAATGACACACCATCAATCTCCAAATCTTCTTCCAAAAGAGTGAAAATGATTTGTACTTTCTTCAGGCCTAATCTCCCCTCATACATTAATCCAATAAATCTGTGTTTAATAGTTAACCGATAACCGACATATTCAGTCTTTGTGGGTGTTTATGTCCTGTTCAAAAATGAAACACGTTTTAGTATATTTTTTACAATAAAAAATGTTTGATACCTCCTCAAATGCTAATATGAACCACAGCATCTACCATGTGGACTTGAAAATTAGACTTTGTCACACAAAGGTAAAAATGCAGTGTATTTGTATGACAGATTTTTTGGGAACCAAATTGCAGAGTTTTTACTTGAATTGCCTATCTCGGAAACCATAAAATCACTGCTTTCTAACTCATGAGAAAATAGTCTTTATTATGAAACTAAATTTTGAAACACTTTGTAAAATTGCAGGAACCGTGAGTTCCTCAGCTAATAATATAGGGTGGTTTCATTTGCTGCACTTTTCTACATTGTCAGTGTGTTTATTCTTAAGAAATGTTGTAATATATAAAAATTAATAAATTAATAAGTATAATTCAGATATAATGGTTACTTTCACTATATGTTGTTAGCATAAATCTCAAGTTTTAACGGTCAATACCATATATCCCAAACAATTAATTTTTTGATGATGCAATACCTGTAAATATACATAATATACATAATATGCTAAATAAAGATTAAGAATCTAATGTTAATATTAGTTTAGTTCATTTTCCGACCTCATTTTAATGAAAATTTTAAAAATTTACCCGCACGCGAAGCGCGGGCATAATTCCCTAGTCTTCTTTAAATGGAGATCTTATTATTGGATTTGGTTATCGTTTTTAATTTATTTTTTTTGACTGTTGGGGGTTCAGTTTTCCTGGGTTGTAGTCTTGTAGAAAATTGAGCAAGTAATCCTTGTTTTATCAAGGAAGGCACCCGAAAAGATATGATCTTGGCTAAATGTATTGATGGTTCTTCCATTAAAGTTAGATAGGAATGTAAGAGAGCTTCTCAAATTATACTCCCTCTTTGAACTGTATTATGTATACATTGGGGGCTGAATTGTATAGGGTTTTGGTCCATAACAGGCGATTGTTATGGAGCCCTTATCCAACACACAACTTAAGAGCCCTTAGATCTGTATTTTAATGGCGGGGATAAAAGCTTTTTTTTACCGATCCGCTATAATTTTCCGCGGATCAGAGCTTTTCCCTTCCGCGGATCCGCGGAAGGGAAAACCTCCGATCCGCGGAAAATTATAGCGAATCGGTAAAAAAAAAAATGCTTCAATCCGAACCCTTAAAATAGAAATCCGACGGTCCTATTAGTGTGTGTTATATAAACGGTCCCTGACACATGGTTGTCAGGGACCAGGACCCAATTGTATATATTGGAGGGACTGGATATGCACTTTAGTACTAATATAAAGTATAGTTTTATAATTTATTTTTAAAATTTTCTTTTCTTGAGTAAAAATATAAAAAATAAATTTTTATTCGGAAAAAAATTTAAAAGATAAGTTATAGGCCCTGTTTGGGAATTAGCGGTTAGCTGTAGCGGTTTGAGTTAGCTGTTTTGACTAGCTTATTTAATTAGCTGTTTTGACTAGCTGATTCAATTAGCGGTTTTTATAAAAGCGTTTGGTAAATAACTGTTAGCTGATAACTACTTAAATACACAAAATGACTAATAAGGACACTGAAATATATTATAATCAAATAACAATCATTTGTTTTGTTTAATGCATGAATATTGATACCAACTTTAAAATTTTAAGTGAAAATCAATTTATTTATTTTAAAAATACTCCCAGAATATTTTTAAAAATCTTATCATCACTTTGCAGGTATGCATTTTGATGAATTTTTTTAGCTCACCAGATTGTGTGATATAAGCACACATCCTGCATCTCTCTGGCATCTGCGGTGGAACCAAACAATAATGCTAATGTGAATCCATTCTCAACACTGCCCACCTTCACCAAAATGCTAAATTAAAATGATAAATTAAATAGTTATAATAGAAGGTTTATAAATTTGCAAGGAAGCTAACCTCTCCGATCTGCTTTAGAGGTAAGAATGAAAGGAAGAGAAGGGAGGACAGTTGAGAGAATGGAAAAATAATAGCTGAAGTGTTAGTAGGGTTTAATTGGTGGGAGGATAAAATAGTAATTTTATTATTTTGTCCCAAACCTCTAATTGAAAAAACTCCTCAAAGTAGTTTTTTTTTTAAAATTAGCGGATTGAGACTAAACCGCTATTTCAATCAGCTTACAACCAAACACTCACATTAGAGGATTTATATGGTCAAACCTCTAATTTGAGGCAAACCTCTAACTTTTTATCAATCCGCTAACTTCCAAACATGCCTATAGAATTATACTTTATAGGAATATTAAAGTGTGTGCCGAGCAGTGAAAAACGTATAAAAATGAGTGGACTTATTTATTTTTTTTTAATTATGAAGTGAAAGTAGAAATCAGGTAGATAAATAGTCATATTTCTTTTATATAAAGAAGATTTCATAAATGGTTCTGATATTGACAATCACTTTTCTTGTCATGACCGTTTATCTAAAAATTAACAACTAATCCTGACAAAAAAGAAATAAAAAATTAACAACTATTTGTCTTGTCAAGATTGTTTATCTAATCAGTTCCTAACTAACAACTATTTGTCTTGTCAGGACCGTTTATGTAACAAGTATAAACTATTTTCCCAACAAATATATGATTACCAAATTTTCATGATTTCAAAATGTATATGATTTATTGTATCGAACCAACCTCAAATTATTAAGAGTATGAGCCAGCCAATATGTCTCGAAGTAAATAAAAACTAATTATTTCGTATTGAATTTGAATATCATCACCTATGTCTACTAGAAAAGTAAGAATGAAAAAAAATATAGTAAGTGGTTACAGATGAAGGAAAAGCTAAAATATTATAATGAAGAAAAGATTTGTTAAAATCCTAATCCTAAAAAAGCTGAAAAAATCGAGTTCCACTATGTTAGGCTTCATTGCCATGTTTAAAAAGCAATAGTAGAGTTGCACGGACTACAAGACTTTGTGTCCCAGTTGGGTTGTTACTTGCATGAGTCAAAGATCAGTTGGAAGCAATGGGTGTTCTGGGACTTGGGAGTCCTATGTAGGAAATTCTAGGAGATAGCCTGACCTTTGAGCTTGGCCGTGGAGAGGGGATTGGACCACAATTGGCATAATTAGCCCCAGAAGCCACACGAGGAGACAAATTAACCTTTTCAAGAGCTTGACACTGCAATTCCGCGGGATAGTCACGCACACAACCAATACGTGGTCCAGTTCCTGAAGTCCACTTGCAGGATAAGCGTCTAGCAATGCTGAACATTGGTTCCCCTATGTTGGCATCCTCTATTTTCTTATTTGAAATATTTATATCAGATGCATTTGTTTCTTCTACTTTAGTAATCTTGATGGATGATATTGATATCGATTCATCACCCTCGATATTGGAAGAGAAAGTGTCATCATCTATTGCACACTTCTGTTTCACAAAAAAAAGATATTTACTAGTTATTTACTATGAAATATTATCAAATGCTCCCAGATATTACCTTAACATTTGTAAGATCAACATGATGATCCTCAAGGAAGCTAATGAACTCCATGAAGTTCTCTTCGGTTGGGTGGTAGTGACCACTATAAGGCCATATAGCCTGTAGATGTATACCAACATCAATGATAAAAATCACATATGCTAGTGTATCTATATTTTTGGTATACATTATAAACATACGCACTAACAGACACAAACACAAACACAAACACAAACACATGTACCTCAAGAACACCACCATGTGCAACTAATCTTCCAGCTGCCATAGTTGCACCACCAGAAAGAAAACTCGAATGTTGAAATACACCTTTCTTCTTCTTACCAACATACAATTTCCTGAATGTGCTAAGAACAAAAATCCACTTAGAACCGTCAATGGTGTCGATATATAGACCACTTTGTCGATATACAAGCTTTCCATCTTCTACAATCACTTCATATGCTTCCCTTTCAATCTACAAAGAATTAAAAAGTTATCAAAATATCATCTTTTGTATAGTTTATACGTGTAAAGAAATAAGGTATATTTGTGAAGGCTCCAAATTTACCGGTCCTAAGTACTGGATGCATTGTCCTTGTAAGCAACTCCTTGAGCATCTCTCGACATTTACATCTTTTCCATCTCCAACATCCAACCTTCAATATTTTTTATATAAAAAAAATCATAAACAAGATTTAAATTAAGGTCAACTATAAAACGCTTTAAAAATCAATTTTTGTTTTGATGTTAATTAACTGTATGCATAGATCAATACATAGACAACATAATCAAATCATCAACTAAAGAGTGTAATATATATCAATTCAATATGATTAATGAAGGGCTAACCAGTAAAAGAAAGGTTGAGAGCTTTGACTTTCGAACCATATATCGTAGTACATATGCAAATTGTGTCCATATCGATGGCGTGGATCGATCTGTAACAAGATAAAGAAACGATCATCAAGAGTAAAATTAATATATTAATTATGCTTATTTATAGGTAAGTGGATTACGTATTATTTAAAGTTTATATTTGATGAGATGTATTAATTATTATTATTTATTAGTTCCTTGGAAAAGCTAACAATCATACAATTAAAGGAACATTATATATGATTGTACAAGTAAGGACTTACAGCTTCAAGCCAATGTTGTAAAGCTAGCTTTTGAGCCTTTTCGCACTTAGACAAACCCTTTCCAACCTGAAATAGATATTAATTTAAATTAACATACGAGCCTTTATGTTTGAGAAACAAATGCATAATTTTTGGAATTTCGTAAGTTTGAGAATTTACTTTGGCAGCTCTAGTCCTTGCCCTAGCCCACCGTGACATAGCTGTTTCCGGCTTCTCAACATTAAAGTAAGACACCGAGCTTCGCTTAAGAGATGCAAAGTCTAATGCTTTCCACCTATTAAAAAGATAAAAAAATTCAATTTTATTAACATGATGAACAACACAAGATTGATGAAGCTAAAAAATAATCCAATCAACAAGATTATATGGGAAAACAAACCAGAGTTCCTCAACCACAACAGCACAATCTGCAAGATTTCTTCGAGTACGATAACTTTTATAAACTTTTTGAAGCTTCACAGCAGCAACATCAAGCTCACTAATGGGTCGTGGCGAAAAAAGTATGGCAGGCTGAGGAAGTGAGACACGAGGCACTGATTTGTGAGGAAATTTTGATCCATATCCATTAGGTTTATTTCCAAAACAATCAGAATCTGAATTTTGGATATCTTGAACCAAATTCTTGAATGAAGCGGTTGTTTCAAGCGTCACTCTCACTGGCTCGCAGTTTTTCAAGTTAATCGAATTCTTTCTACCATTGTTACTGGGAGAGTGAGATCCAATCAAGTTTGTCATAATATCTGAATCTAATTTCTTGAAACTACTGGTTCTCAATGTCATTTCTCTAATTCTTGGCCTTGAAAAGTTATATAGGAAGTAATTACCACGATGTCACAACCTGTTGAAAATTAATATAAACTCAAGTAAATTCAACATGCTATCTACTTTATCATAGTAATATATTAAAGAGATTTGAAAATTATAAAAAGTTCAGGAATTAGTAGTACACGTAAACAATAGACATAGATGAGAAAGTGAAGCATATTTCATCAATGATAGCAAAATGTAAAATTTAAGTATGAGTAGTCATTTATTTAAACACCTTACGGAAATTACAACCCAATATTGATAATGAACTACAACAAAGAAAACACACTCACCGGTAATAGAAACCAAAGCTTGTAAGCTGTATTATATCCTTTTTATTTTCTTACTCTGTAGTATCTTTTAAGTTCAAGTTGAAAATGCTAATGAATATGACTACAAACTTGAAGTATATATACCTACCTCATTAGCTGAGGAGTTCTTAATAAACAATGATAATAATAATAAAGAGTTTGTGAGTTGTTGGACCTTAAGATACGTAATGAAAGAGGACTTGGAAAGAAAAGCAGTAGTCTCTGAATCCAGCTATGAGTGATTTGTAATGTATTTTTGAATGGTGATGAAAAGTTTGGATTTTGAATAAAACTCACGAAGTAGTTTGATTGTTTCAATACTTTGAAATATATACAAGTATCACTACTCTTATACCTTTATTCGCAGACACTCATGTGCATGAACAAACATATGTGTGTGTATTGTGTTTTAAAAATAGGGAGAAAGATGGTCAAAAGAAAGAAATTTAAGGATCAAAATGACTAGAGAAGGGTTCCACGAAAAAACTATAGAGTTCCAGAAATCCATAAAATAATGCAACAAATAAATAATTATTTTTATTTCCATACTTGAATTGAAAAGTCAACTAAACACTTGTTTTTAAAAGTCTCCACTCATCAATTCAAGCGTGTGATGATAACTACTCCTTTCATCCATTTTAATAGTCTTGTTTTCAAATATCACATATATTAAAAATAATATTAAATGTGATATCTCTGTTATCATTTTCATAAATTTTAAATTGCATTAATTATACAAAGATACATCTAAGTATTCTTCTTTTCTATTAAAAGTCAACAATATTTTTATTGTAATTAATGAAGATAGTGTGGGTTGGGGTTAGTAAAAGTTAATATTGGAACTTATATAAAATTTTCATTTTATAATATAAGATGGCAAATATTATTGGAATTTTTCTTGATAAACTAGACCATTAAATTGGGATGAAAAGAGAATTGGAGATTGTCTTCTTTATGCATTTTCCTCACTACAAAATCACTACTCTAGACTCATTTTAACTGTAATACATGTTATAGTACATTAATTACAACTTCGATAACATGAAAAAAACTAAAATATTTTTGGTACTCATGCTCATATTATATCTTTGATAAGTTTCAAATACATCTTATAAAGAAAGTGAAATATATACTCTCTCCATCCCGTTTTACTCATCATGTTTGTCAAAAAAATAATAATCATAACAACTGCCCTCTTCTTTGCCTAATATAGCTTTTATACTACTTTCAATGTTGACTATTATTAACTCAACAAATTTCAAACATTGTCATCCAAATAAATGGAGTTCCCGTAAAATGATTGAAAACTTAACAGAAATGTACGTAGATGTTGATCTATACATGTGATGGTGATACAAGTAGTAATAAATATAACGCGGTGACAATAAATAAGGTTAGATCATACCGAACTGGCAATGCATGGGCATTGTACAATTTCATTTATTGCATGATGCATTCCTTTTTAATGCAACAACCTTGCATCGATTTTGTTCTTTACCATTAAACTCATGATAATACATATTTTATGAGTAAGATCAAGTTATAAACCTATTGTATAAATAAATTCACGAGTACAACTCAATGTTAAAAAAGATTTAAATACTTACAAAAACAGGACTAGTGATGATCACAAAAGTTCACGAATTGAAGTCCCCATCATGGACTGGAGTCCTCGAATTCTCCTTATCCTTCAATCAAGAACTGCTCTCTCCATCCTAAATCAGTCGTTATTTTGATTTTTGACAAATATTTTAAGATGTTTATGAAAGATAGCTGTAAATTATTTATGAATCTTCTTTTTTATTTTGAATAAAAAACTGCTATCTATATTATTATTTAGAAAAAAAATAAGTGATATTTTGTTATACCTTAAAATATGTGTAAAAAGTCAAATCGACTACTAATTTAAGATTGATAAAATAGGAAAATCTCCTTCACACCTCCCATAGTCATATGATAACTTGTTTGTCCTCGTTAACTTTGGAAGCATAATTGATACTAATATATAGGTGTAAGTGAATTAAATTGTAGCAATTACAGATTGCTATACAAATTATTACCTTTGTTTGTCTTAACAAATATATGAGGCAAACGAAATCGATAATTTTGAGAGATTCTTAATTAACAAACAATATAAGAAAAAATATGAGATAACAAAAACACCGGGACGCAGGGGCTGCTCCCGAAGAGAGAAGCTTACAAATTCATTAATCAATCTAAAAAATAATATCAACCGTTCAAAATGTATATTCTTTACTTCAAAAATAACTAATATCAATTAACATGACAAGTATAAATTATGAAACTCGTAATGAATAATAACTTACCAAGATTTCAAGAAGTAAGTATATGATATGAAATTTAAACTTTAAAAGTAACATATCAAAATCACTTTGTCAAATATCCGTTAGTATAAAACACCAAAAAAAAAATATCAAGAATTAAAGTAGGAGAAAGAATAAATTAAAATTAAAATAAATAATTTCATTTTCATTTTAGGCTACATAATTTAGTTCGGCATAATTATTAAATTGAACACCAAAAAAATAAATTAATACGAAATAACATAAGATTACATATTAAACTTAGATAAACGATTATGTTAACAGAGTTAAGGTACACAAAAACATTGGAGTATTGGAGTACAAGTCATAATTTTTTAGTTTTATCAAAAATAATATTTTTGATTATTCAAATTTGTATATAATTTATCATTTATAAATTGTCTTAATCAAAATTGTCAAGTAATCAATAATATCTTTCAACTTTAACAAGCATTAAGATTCTTGTTCTGCTTTTTTTTTTTGAAAGAATTCTTGTTTTGCTTATTACTTATATTGCAGAACATGGTGCCTCTGATTTATAAAAGTAATTGTTCTACGTTTTGATTACAATGTTTAAGTTGTTGAATATAATATGCAGGTTGTAGAATGTTTACAAATATTATAGAACAGAAAAAAATTAGATTTAGATGATTAGATTATATTTTATTTGATTTTGTACTCCAACGCTCCATTCTTTTTGTGTACGGCATAGGACTTAAATCTATGGTTATAGAACATACTAGTGAAAAAAGCCGCGCTTCGCGGCGGCGTGATAAATTTTGATACGAATTAGTATTATAATAGTATAAAAATTATTTTGAGTCATCTTCCCGTTAAACATGTCACTAATAAAAAATATTATAATTAGTATAGAAAATTGTTTAAATGGCAATCATGTCAAACACAATACTAATAATAAAATTACTTCGAACTCCCCCTCCCATCAAAGATAATATTAATCCATAATCATTATTTTAATGATAAAATTAAATATTATAATTTAGATCAAAATTAGTTTGAGCTGCTCTATTGTCAAACACAATACTAATAACAAAATATTATAATTTAGATATTCGTTTGAATCATCTTACTGTCAAACACAATACTAATAAACATTATTCTAATTATAATAAAATTAAAGATTAAAATTGGATTAAAATTATTTTGGACCGTGGTCCCGTTTTAACGAAAAAATATATTATAACATAGATAAAAAATTATTCTAGCCACTTTCCCGTCAAACATAATACTAATAAAAAATTTATTATTATTTAGATAAAAATTACTTTGGGCCGCCTCCCGTGGCCGTCAAACACAATACTAATCAAGAATCATTTACATTATCATAAAATCAATATATGATTCCTATTTTATGTATCCTATTATATTTGTTAATTATTTTATTTTATGATTTTTATTTATTAGTTAAAAATTATTATTCTTTTATGGTTCTAATTTTTTTGCTATTAGTTCTTTTAATGATAATAATCTTTACTATCCTTTATTTTATATTCAAAATTTAAGAAAATCATAAAACTAAATCGAAAATAAAATATGTATTATCTTACAAATCTTAAACATAAATTGTATTTTATCAATGATTGTTAGTTTAAATTAAATATAATCCTATTCCTTTTAGGATTCCTAAATAAGAAAAGAATTGTATTACCTCTAGAATTCAAAAAGAAAAGAATTGTATTGACTTTTGGAATCCTTGAACCTGATTTTTTAAATTATAATTATATTTCCTATCCGAAATTTAAGAAAATTATAAGAAGAATTTTATTATTTTTAGAATTCAAAAAAATAAAATTATATTATCTTTAAGATCCTTGAACTTTAAGATCTCAAACATGTTTTCATGATAGTGATGCTATCTTTTTGATCATCATTATGAAACGACTACAAACCTATTTAGACAATTTGTGATTACAGAAGATGCTGGTTTTTATTTGTTAGATATATAATTTGAAAAAAAAACTAATAAAATAAGATTACAAATCTTATAACTTTTGAAAATAAGAATTGTATTTTTTTTGATTATATTTGTTCTATAATTGTTATTTTGAATAAATGGAATTCTACTCTTTTATGAATCCTAAATAAGTAAAAGAATTGTACTATCTTTGTAATCGTTTTATCTATACAATACTTGAACCTGGTTTATAGATTATAATTTTATTTTATATCCGAAATTTAGAAAATTATATATCCGAAATTTAGAAAATTATAACTGAATCAAACAATTCTAGAGACGTCATGTCACCGTTCTGCTTAATTTTAGATTAGAATTTTATTTTCTATCCAAAATTTAAGATTATAATTTTAGTTTAGATTATAATTATATTCTATCTAAAATTTAAAAAAATTATAAGACTGAATGGACGATATACCTGCCTCTTTCTTGGTTGGACATGCAAGCACCACTCCCAGTCTTGTATGTTAGTTTTTCTTGAAATGGCTCGGGGCTTGGTCAATCTTAATAGTAAGTAGTAAGCAAAAATTCTTGTGGGTTGTTCGACCTGGAGTCATTCGTGGCTCACAATGGCTCGAACCTTTTCCTGATGGGCTGCTCGAGTGATAGGATCATTCTACTTTTTTATTCTTGAATAATTAAAGAATTGTACTATTGTTAAATTTTTTTTTATCTTTATAATAGCTGAACTTCGGAAATTTAAGATAATTTTATAATTTGTAATAATTTGTAATAATTTGTATATTAATGTATAATAAATAATTAGAATTGTATTACCTCTATGATTCCTAATATCTTGATTCTTTTATATTATCTTTGGAATCTAATAAAAAAAGAATTGTATTATCTTTAGAATTGTATTAAACCTGTTTTATTAAAGTATAATTATATTTTTTACCCGAAATTTAAGAAAAATTAGAAGATTGAATCGATCGAACAATTCTAGATATCATCTTTAGAATTCAATAAGAAAATGAGTTGTATTTACTTTTAGAATTCTTGAAAGAATTGTATCATCTTTAGAATTCAATAAGAAGAATTCAATAAGAAAAGAGTTGTATTATTTTTAGAATTTTTGAACCTGACTTTTTGAATTGTAACTATATTTTCTCTCCGAAATTCAAGAAAAATCAGAAGACTGAATCGAGCAATTCTAGAGACGCCCGCATCCTCCTTTATATATTGATATATTGATTGATGATTGATGATTGTTAATCGTATACTTGTTTAAATTGATAAATAAAAAAGTACAGCAAAAAATAGATATAGACGTGGATATAGAAATAAAATATTTAAACATGAAAAAGAAAAGTGGCGGGCAGCATAACCCGACCCAGAAAAAAAGGGTAGGGTTTATGAAATCATCCATCCCGCTGTTAAAAACCCCTCCCTGCCTATCTTCCCAAATCTTTCTAATTGAAAAAAAGACAAAAAAGAAGACGAAGAAGAAGAATGGATTCGAAAAAGAGCAAGGTGATTAGTGACCCGAGGTTCGCCTCAGTACAGTCGGATCCTAGGTTTCAGAATCCACCCAAGCATAAATCAAAGGTCACCATTGATTCTCGTTTCAATCGGATGTTCACTGATAAAAATTTCACTTCGTCGTCGACACGAATTGATAAGCGTGGCAAGGTTAAGAACAAGGAGGATGCTGTTGCTAAGAATCCTCTTAAGCATTATTACCGTCTCGATGATCAAGAGGAGCAGAAGAAGAAACGGGAAAATGAGTCGGAGAGCGAAGAAGAAGAAGAAGAAGAAGAAGACGCTCAAATTGCCAAGCGGAAAGGAAATGTGGAAAGTCAAGACGAGGAGAGCGAGGAGAGCGATGAGAGTGGGAGTGAATTAGGGGATTCGGAGAGTGATGATGGTGCTGATGAGGACAATTCTTCCACTGATGAGGAGGTGGAGTATTACTCGGAGGAAGAAAATAATCTTGCACTGGTAAGATTATTGGCAGTTTTTTTTTCTTCGTTTCAATTCATATCGTAATCATATTAACTTTTTGTGATACAGGAGGAGAATGTTCCGGAAATTGAAAATGAAACTCGTAGGCTTGCTGTGGTTAATATGGACTGGAATCAAGTCAAGGTGAGTTTTTTTCTTTTTTAGCATCTCCTTAACTATATGAAAGAAATACTCGGAAAGCATTACCTCTCACATAAGTTCCAGCTCTGTTTTGGAATTAAAAGTTGAGATATATTATATAACAAATTAAGTGAAAGATTTGAATTTCCCTCCGGTGTTTGTTGACTAGGCCATAAGTTGCTACCAAGGTTGTAACAGGTATTTAAATGCACATGAAATTAATTCAACTCTCTGGATTGGTGTTTGTATTTTGCTTATAATAACTTGCCATTGTATTACATAATTTAGGTAATTAATTAACAATGTTTCGTTTCTAGTATGTTTTGCTCTTCAATTTTGACAAAAGCTTTCTTATAATTTTTAATCCTGCTTTAGTCCACATGCTTATAGTCATGTTTCTTCTTTGTAGGCAGTGGACTTGTATGTCTTGTTAAGCTCTTTCTTACCCAAAGGAGGACAAATTATCTCAGTATCTGTCTACCCGTCCGAGTTTGGACTTAAGAGAATGCAAGAGGAGGCAGTGCATGGTCCAGTTGGATTGTTTGATGACGATAAGGATAAGGATGCAAGTGATGATGAAGATAACAATGGCGACGGCGAGATTGACATTGAAAAGTTGAGGGCTTATGAATTAAGTAGGCTAAGGCAAGTCATTCTGAATTCGCTTTTGAATTCTTTAGGTCTTTTCAGGAATAAGTACAATTTTACTACAAATAGGCAAGATAACTATAGCAGAATGGAATCTACCTTGCTTTAAAGTGTTAAGATAAAGGAGTGATAGTTTGAACTTATATACTTATATAATACATGTGTGCTCAAACTTCTAAGACATCCGCAAGATTGAGACATCCGGATATCCATCCGCAAGATTTTTTCAGTCTTCCAACCCCTGAACACATATATTTCTTGAAAAGATTGCATTCTACAATCTTAATATTCAACTCTTGCCAAAATTCGTATTCCTTTCCTGGATCATTTGATTTCTTCTTCTGTCTAGGGTTGTTAAAAGGGTCATAGGCAGGATCATTCGTTTGATCAGTCATCTAGTTTGCTAGTTAATATAAGTGTATACTGTATAAGAACAGCTGCTATTAAGCATAAACAGCTATACATGTATAAACAGAGTATGTGACTGTGTATAGTTGTTTACTCTGTGAGTGTGTGTAAGTGTATATATATTCATGTTTTGTGTGTGTATATAACTGTATAGTGGATATATATAAGAGTGTGTATGTGCATGTGTACAATAGGGAAATGAAAAAGGATGAAGATTACCTGGAAGATGAACAAATTTTGACTGGTGACTGAATGGAGGCGCGTTAAGGACATTAGACTACTTTACAGCTTTATTTTTTGGCAACTGGGCTTTTGATTTTTTGAGTTTTTAAACCAGTTGAACGACTGGGTCTCCTAGTCGACCCGGTTAACCAGTCAATGAGAAGTCGCCCGAAATATGTACAAAAGACCAGGTGACAGTTCATGTCAACCATAGCTTACCGACTGTGACTAACTAGTCGCGTCTAGTCGATTGAAGTAACAACAATGGTCTTCTCCCTAGTATTTTATCAGATTGAACTGATCACAAGTATAATATAGGAATATGTAAAGTGTAACAATGGTTTAATATCTTTTGAATATATGTTTAAAAGAGTTCTCTCACTATTCTACTTTTTGAGGTGTGCTTGCATTTTGGCAGATACTATTATGCTGTGGTGGAATGTGATTCAATTGCTACAGCAGATTACATTTACAAAAGCTGTGATGGAGTTGAGGTTGAAAGATCATCAAATAAGCTGGACCTAAGGTTTATTCCAGATTCTATGGAATTCAAGCACGCTCCTCGTGATGTTGCTACTGAGGTATTAGGATTCAGAAACTAATTTTATTTGGTTTTGTTATCATAGACTGTAGTTTTACTCTGTCTAGGCGAAACCTAGGGGACTCTCGGTGCCAGCCAGAGAATGTTTTAGAAATTTAGCCTAGTGTCACAAACATGTTCCTTCAACTGTGTAGCTGTATCAATAGTACAATTATATTACCAGTAACTTTAGGTTAAGACCTAAGAGTGTTACCTAGTCCTATACCAGTTCACCTCCAAGGTTAGTTTAGTACAAGATCGTGGGCATTTGAGTGGCGAAAATCCTGATAGGAGTGTTGTGACATGTACTGAGTGAATGAAGGGGCGTAAATCTTGAGAAGGATTGGCTACTCACTACTCGCCAGTAATAATGGTGGGGAACGGGGAGGCAATTTTGGGATTTGATTAGGCAATTAGTTTCTTTGTTTTTGGTTTGTGTCGGGATATGGAGTTTATTTTTTTTTGTAATATCATTTATATAGATTGGTAGACTACTAATGTTAACAATTCTGTTACTAGTCTAATGTCATCGCCAGCAGCATTGGTGGTACCTTTTACTTAATTAACTTTTTTTTGTCCTCGCACTCCCATTCAGGCACCAGGAAGCTACGAAGGCAACAATTTTGAAACAAGAGCTCTGCAGCAGACCAAAGTTCGTCTTACATGGGATGAAGACGAACCACAACGTTCTAAGACCTTAAAAAGAAAATATAATGCTGAACAGGTTTGTAGCTTTCATAGTGCAGTCTCGGAAGCTTAAGTATGTATGTCTGGTGTATATTTGCAGAGGCTGCCTATGAGTAACAGGGGAAACTGGAATTATTTCTTTCGTCGACATTTAAAATATTGGTTGATAACAATGCTAATTTTCGTTTATATATACAAAAGTGTGTTGCTATGTCTAGAAAGACCTTAAGCCAATAAGTACTTATTTGGTGTAATATATTCCTGAACAGTCTACTATAAGATAATATAAATAAATATGATTTGTGCTTTAAATTTTAACAGCTGTTTAACTTCTTATGATTGTACTCTTGTTCTGTTTGTGCTTTTCTACAGTTAGCAGAATTGGAGTTGAAGGAGTTTTTGGCTTCTGATGGAAGTGAATCTGATGAAAACGAGTATGATGACAATGTGGAAGACGGGACTGACAGAAAAAATAAGAAACAACATATGTACCGTGCTCTAATCCAATCTGGTGTTGCTTCTGATGAAGATGACGAGCAGGGTGGACAAGAAATGGAGGTTACTTTCAATACTGGCTTGGAGGATATAAGCAAGCAAATTTTGGAAAAGAAAGATAGACAATCTGAGACAGTTTGGGAAGCTTATCTTAGAAAAAGAAAAGAGAAAAAGAAGGCAAGTAAGAATAGGTCCAAGTATTCCTCAGAGGATGAGAGTAGTGACTCAGACAGAGAACCAGTAGAAGAACCGGATGACTTCTTTGTTGAAGAACCTCATTCTAAACGAACTAAGGAATCTAAAGGCAAAAGCAACAATAAACGGAAGCAGCCTCAAGAAATAACAAAAGAAGCAGAAGCAAGCAGAGCAGAGCTTGAATTATTGCTTGCTGATGAAACTGGAGATACAAACTTAAAGGGTTACAATTTGAAGCCTAAAAAGTCTAAGGGTAAGAAGGGCAAAGAAATTATTGACGAGGAAAAACTACCAACAATTGATGATGATGATCGGAAACGATTTTCTAGTCTTCTTAATACTCCTCTATTTGCTTTGGATCCAACTGATCCTCAGTATAAAAGGTATTTAATCTGATATTGTCATATCATAATGGTTCTAATCTTCATATCATAATGGTTTTAATCCTTGTTGTGCAATGCATACCTGGATTGAAACAATGTGTGCATTTTGATCATTAGCTGTTGTATCTTGTTTGCTGAGATTAACACTTATGGTGGTGTTACAGGAGTGCAGCTTTTGCTCGGCAAGTCGCACAGAAGCATAAGATGGAAAAGGATGAGGAAACAGGAAGAAATGAATCACCAAAATTGCTCGAGCGAGCGCCTTTGTCTGTTGACCTAGGGGCGGGCAGGGATGAGCATGTACTTCCTGAAACACACAAAAGGAAAGACAAGCATGAAATATCTTCATTAGTGAAATCAATTAAGATGAAGTCTAAACAACTTCCAGTGCCCTCCAGCGACAAGATATCCTGGAAGAAAGGAACTTCAAAAAATAAAGGCGCAAAGAAGTCTAGAGTTCTGTGAAAGCAATCACCAAAAGTTGAAGAGAAAGTTCACCCTCTTTTCTTAGAGTACCCAGGAATTACATGGCAGAAAAATGCTGAAAAACAAGCAATTGTCCAAGAATAGTGGTTTTCGTTAAGGTATTACAATATATGTGGATTTTTTTTTTTTGTAATGTTAAAGTAATTCTTAAGATCAAACATGACAAACAAATATATTCTTAAGATCAAATGACATTTGAGTTTGAGAATATAACCAATTCTTCCGTGTGAAATCATGCTTCATATTGGTATTAGAAGTGGGGTTAATTACTTTAGTATTTAGCTAATAATAATAATAATAATAATAATAATAATAATAATAATAATATTTCCTCTGTCTCAATTAATTTTATACATTTTTTCTCACGTTTGAAACGTATTTCAATGCTCTTATCTTTATAGTTCTATATTTTATTTTTAAGATTTTCTTTATCTAAATAAAAATTTAGATGTTAAATTTTTATTCAGAAAAAAATTAAAAATAAGTTACAAATATATTTTTCAAAAACATTAAAGTCCATGCTAATTTTTTTTTCTGAATAAAAATTTAGTTGTAAAATTCTTATTTTAAAAAAATTAAAAATAAGTTAAAGCCCGAATGTATATTACTCGGGGTACTCATTACTTGAATGACTCCGAGTTGATTGTGTTGCTATACGCTACAGCAACAAACCTGTCAAATCGATCAACACAAATATCCCTATCACACTACTTCCTATTCAAAAAGATTTGTCCACGAGGCATCGTCGCATGGACAATGAAAGTCTTTTCTGTTATCCTAAGAGACTGCCATTTGTGAAAATGTCATTGTAAATAATGTCTCAATTATTTCTATGGTATCATCTGACGCAGTGTCATCCGAATTCTATGGAAGCACATAGTGGAATTCACAAAAGAAAATGTTAATTTTCTTTAGTAGATTACACCTGGCCACGACTGAGCAACAGCTTGAAAGTAAACCTAGTCAAATTGCTGATAAACTAATGGCGAAAAAGTAATTACACTCATTTAGCAGTTATTTCCCGCTAAAAGCTGTCTGTTAATAAATCCCGGCAACTCAGCATACAGGACCCTTGTAATTTAAGGCAGGGAAATCTTTGAGTTCACTAGAACCAAAAATTGTTCCTGGCTACATTAAGCAGTAGAAATTCAAAGAACAAACAAAACGAAACTATAACGAAATTACATCATTATTAAACATCACATGTACAAAAGGCAACACCACCAACCCTCCATTACTCTATCAAGGATTATTCAGGTACAAATTCAAGTTTTCAATCAAAAGGCACAATTTACAACATTAACCCAGTGCTATTACTAGCCTAAAATCATAGCGAAGAGCTCAGTCTACGCACGCCTTTTACTTAAGCGCCAAGAGTTCGGCTCATGATACCTGTCGTAAAGCGGTTCAATACGTTCTTGACGCTTGCGCTTACTCATTTTAGTTGGATCTGCCACTTTAAAGAACCTTGGTGCCAGTTCCACAAGCCACTTGGGATCAACAACAATTACCTCACGCATATACTCCTTTGTTGTCATTACCAGCTCATGGTAGATAACCCAGTCAGGTTGTCTCTGGAAAAGAGCACTGCTAGGATGAATATATACAGGTTGATTCTCCACCAGTGTCCGGTAACCTTCTTGTGGATCCTTCCTAGCTGCGTGGAAGAAAAATCCCGCTGTTATGGCCTTCCTTATCTTGGTGAAATTGTTTCCAGCACTCACAACATCCAATTTGTACCTGAACAGATACATCATCAGCAAGTGTACTGAATTGGCTTAACATACCAGAAAATAATTGCACAGAAGCAAAATGTCTTTGATATTATTAACTCCAGTGGTCATCTAGCATTATTACTTATAAGAAAAAACCATAACGCCCCTAACCAAGATGTTCACACTTGGCATGAAAAGATATGATAATGCAATATTCCCTTATCACAATCACGCGAAGCATTTTACTTAAATTATGCACACTGCCACCTGTCTAGAAGAAGTCCACCAAAGGGAGAAAAAAGACTGTGCAGGACTATCTATACATTAAACTGAACAAACAGAATCCTAAAGAACATCTACAGGCATCCGAACATATCAAGATATATGACCACAGAAAGTATGATTGATGAACAATGATAGCAAATGACTTAATTAATGGAGCAAAAGAGAACTAAATACCTATTTTTGATAAATATTATAGTTACACCCACTAGAGTATAAATAAAGTCTTATCTAAATAGGAAACATCAACAACAGGACTACAGGAGTATATTAAACTGACATAGATGGTTTTTTGCTGAGAAGTAAAGTACAGATCATATATAATTCCAAGTATGCCATGTGGAAAATAAAATTGAAAGATCTAATAATTAAAGGCACCAGTACTGAGGAAACTTTCTTTGTTACTCAAAAAAACCTACTGAGAGACGGCTAATTTACCTTTGCAAGGTGGATTACTTTATAATTAAATTTTCTCAATTTCACTTCAGCACCAGTAACAGAAAAGTTGTAAAGCATGAGAAGTAAATGATTACTATTCTATAACATAGGTGGCAAAGGGAAATAGCAAAAATGAATAAGATTGCGTTTGGGAACATGTATTTGAGAAGCACATAGTATTGTTGTATAAACTATTAACTGCATATAGAAAAGCAAGATGTAGTGACATACTTATCCATAATCGCCACAAGTTGCTTCCGAACATCTTGAGCCCTCCTTAGAGACCGCAACTGGACAAAATTCTCATAACACCATGGTCCAGAAAAGTTCTTTGCTTTCCAAGCCTCATATACAGCAAGCAGAGTTAGATGATCTCCTTCGGGCTGAAAAAATTTCGCTCTCTTCTGATCTGCTTGAGCTTGTTTCTCCCTGGGCCTATAAAATATGTTGCCAGTTGTAATCATGGCAATAATAGTCAGAATTTCATCACTACAACCAAGGTCTACACTAGCAAGAAGCATTTTCGACAAGGGGGGGTCAAGTGGAAATTCAGCCATTTTTCTACCCAATTTCGTGAGAAGTCCCTCCTCGTCCAGAGCCCCTAGACTGTACAGTTGTTCCATAGCGGAAATTAAAGCTTGAGGAGAAGGTGGGTCCATAAAATCGAAAGAGAGGAGATCATTTATCCCCATTGCCTTCATACTAAGTGTAGTAAAACCAAGGTTTATTCTCTGAATTTCTGGTATTGTCGTAGGAGGCATCTCATTGTGAAAGGCACTCTCTGTATAAAGGCGGTAACACTTCCCCGGCCCTGTACGACCTGCACGCCCAGCTCTCTGCTTAGCTGATGCTTGTGAGATTGGCGTTATAACCAGTGAATCAAGCCCTTGCTTAGGATTATAGACATTTTGCTTTGCAAAACCAGGATCAATGACATAGTATATCCCATCTATGGTTAGTGATGCCTCGGCAATATTGGTTGCAATTACCACTTTCCGCTTTCCTGGAGGAGCAGGTTCAAATATACGGGACTGCATTTCACTTGGAAGGGCACTGTAGACTGGTAAAGGGATTAGTTGAGCTACATTCTTACCTAACCCTTTCATCCTCTCATAAAGGCATTGACAAGCATAATCAATCTCTTCCTGACCAGTCAAAAAGAGAAGGATGTCACCTGCAGGTTCTGTCAAGTGAATCTGCAAAACGGTGATAAGAGCTGCATCTAGGTAGTCACTTTCTGGCTGTTTGGTGTAAAGAATCTCTACAGGGAAAGTCCTTCCAGGGATGGTAAATATATTGCAGTTGAAAAAATAACCTGAAAATTTCTCAGCATCTAAAGTGGCAGAAGTGACAATCAAACGAAGGTCACGCCTCTTTTGAACTAGCTTCTTAAGCAATCCAAAAAGGACATCTGTGTAAATCGTCCTCTCATGAGCTTCATCAAGCATAATGACAGAGTACTGAGATAAATTCTCATCAATAAGAATCTCTCTCATGAGCATACCATCAGTCATGTACTTTATAACAGTGTCTGGACCTGTGGTATCTTCAAACCGGATAGCATACCCGACTTCCTCACCTATACGACAGCCAAACTCTTCAGCAACTCTCTTAGCCACAGATGTAGCAGCCACCCTACGGGGCTGGGTACATCCAATCTTGCCATGGGTAGTATAACCTGCTTCAGCAAGATACTGTGTCACTTGTGTCGTCTTACCCGAACCCGTCTCACCTATGACAACTAGAACCTGATTATCATGCACAGCCTGTATAAGTTCCTTTTTCAATTTGTAAATGGGTAAGCTCTGCCTCTGTTCTTGAATGGACAGCTTCGATCTCTGCCCATATGTGAGAATTTTACTGTCCGTGTCTTTCTTCCATTCAGGTACCGAATATGCAGACAAACCAACACCCCTCAGCTCCTGGGCCAGATGCCTTTCACCCGTCTCAGGCATAGGGTCTTCCCATGGTCTGTTAAGATCTTTGGGGATGGAATCAAGCATGGCTCTCTGCTGCTGTTCCCTCACTTCTCTCCTCTCTTTTATAAGAGCTGACTGAAGGGCTGCTGCACGACTCAAAGACCCTTCGGGATTCTTGAATATCTTAACTGGTGACAAATCCATTGAAAATCGTGTTTGACCGTTTAAAAATGCCGGTTCATCCTCGTTCAATTCAATTTCCAGTTCTTCCTCAGCACCTTCCTCCTGATAAAGCAGACCATCTGTTTCATCATCAAACATAGGATACTCATTTACACTTAAAACACCAGATGCAATCAGCTGTTTGGCTTCCCATCTTTCAGGTGAACTCATCCTCTTCAAAGGTCTGCGTGATGGGCCCGCATCATCCTCTTCCGTGATTCTGATCCCCGAAAGACTGGTCCTGGTTGCACTTCCCTTGTGGGAAGCTGAAGGATTTGCCCTCACAACATCCACATCCCCAGAACTTTTCTTCAGAGGCAAAAGATCATCACCCGTATTCTGATCAACATCTCTCATAGATAGACTCAACTTGTGACCTGAAATAGAAATCACTTTGACATAAACCTCCTGATCACGTTTCACAACATCCTTAGCATTGGGAATCCGCCTACTTGCTATCTGTGACACATGAACCAACCCCTCTTTATTCCTAAAATCATCTAACCTAACAAAACAACCCGAATCCATCACCCTCGACACTCTCCCTCTATAAATCCTATACAACTCCGGCTCAACACACTTTAATTCACCATCACCCTCGTTCCCTCCATCTCTCTCATTCCCACTTGCTTTCCTATAATCACCCCTCTCATCTCCAACATCCCTATCTCTACACCTCTCCCTTTCACCTCCGTGCCTACTCTTACTTTTACCTCTACCGCCATCCCTATACATACATTCCCTCGGTCCTTTCCCACGCCTCCTCTCCTCAGCCTCGAAAGCAATCTCCCTCTCCAACTCCCTAACCCTATCCTTACTATCCCCGATATTCAAACCCGGAAAACTGGATTTACAACTACTCCCTTCCCCAACCTCCTCCTTATCATCCCCCAATTTCAATTCAGGGGGCAAAATAGCATGAATTATAGTCAACAAAGTACGAACAAAATAATCAGGCATCTCGGCGCCATTCTCTTTCAATTTCACATAGAAATCATCCACACTCACACAATTCTTCCCCAATTCAATTATAAACTCAGCCAATACCTTATCGCCAAACCCTAGGTGACTCTCAAGCTCCGTACAAACTTTGGAAACGAGTGACAAGTACTCGAGCTTCTTCAATCCAGTTTCTTTGAAATCGGACGCCATGTAGAATGTAACAGAACAATTACGTGGTTGTGCTAATTACTATCGTTAATGTAATCGTGGAAAGAGCTAGGGTCTGAGAGTAGCTTCTAGAAATTCCGCGAGTCTTCTGATCGTTTATTCGAAAAAGAAGCGGTTAATATGGGCCCGGCTTGGCTACTTATACTCTTTTTTTCTTTTTCTTTTCCTTTTTAGTTTCTGATTCGGATAATCGATGGAGTACATTTTATCCATTTAACTGATCTCTCCCGAGGCAAACACAAACCGACAAAAGTGCGAAGTTTATTTATTAAAGTGAGGATTTGTTTTGGAAAAAAAATATGTACTATAAATATTAAAGAAATATTTATTAGTATTTATTATTCTTTATTTTATACGAATAAGTACTTTTTTGGGAAAATGTGGATTTACTTATCTTTTATCAAAAATAAATTCTCAGTTTTCACTTAACTTCTGAAAACTAAGAGCAAGTCAATAGGTATGCTAAATCAAGTCTTAAATCCAAAAGTAGGGAATATGGGATAAAATTGCACTCCAACACTATGCTAGTGATGTGCTAAATCACTAGCACAAGCCTCCCCTTCCCTATTTTTAGAATATGCTAGCCACTTCTAGACTATTTTTATCATTAAAATATTCATTTTCCTCTCTCCTCCACATCATTTCCCTCTCTCCTCTCATCCAAAAATAGATGGTAGTTGTTTAAATTTAATATTATTATTATAATAGGGAATGAATATAGGGAGTACTATTGGAGCTCATGTGCTAAATCTTGTGCTAAATCACTAAGACATATTATTTTATAATATTTTTAGGGAACCTCTTAGCATAGTGTTGGACTTGCTCAAACTCTCTTAAAATCCTAAACATATATAATTAATTGGTTTCAGTTTTCACATTCAATTTTAATTATTTTATGACAAAAAAATTTCAGACTATAAATAATCCAATACTCTTTTTGCCCCCATCTTTCCACTGTTTGTACATGTCCAAATATTTACATTTCAAGTTTTCAAATATAATAATATTCTTTATGATGTCATTTAGTTAAACTAAAAAACAAGTTATTTATGACAAAAAAAAACTAAAAACAAGTTACTTATTTTTGAAAGTAAAAAATTATATTGCAAGTGATGGGTATGTTCGGATTACAACTTATTATATTTTTAGATGTGTTGGAATAATTTCAGTAATGGTCGGTAATTTATAGTAGAGTGTTACTAGAAAAAACAGTTAAAGTTAGAAACAAAGAGTTAAGTTTTCTAGCTTCTAAATTCTAATTCCGGACTTTTGTCAAAAAATGAATAAATTCTAATTCCCTGGACCTTGTGCATCAGCTTCGTCGAGAGCTTCTTACGTAAGCTTTCTTTGGCTTGGTGGGGAGTATATTTTTGTTAAGCTCAAGCTATGTGGCAAGGGGACAACAGAGAAATCTACATACTGATACACTAATACAGAGAGTTATAGCTGTTAGGGTTTTCTTGGAGAGTAAGACAGATAAAGATAAAGGAGATAAATAGTGCTGAAGAAAAGAAAAGGCAGCATCATGTCATTCCATAAGAATTCCTGCTTACAATGTTGCTATTTATAGCCTGACCTCGTAGAATAATTTCATGAGCTATTAAGGTGATTAACCTTGCGATTGTTGGTCCTAATTACCAAACTACGACTCTATCATGCAGTTAAAGAAGCCGTGAACAAGATGCAGATATTGTTAACATGTTACAATGGGACCAAAATTTCATCAGCAAGGCATAATAATTATCATTCACATGGTTATGCCTCAACTGCAGTCGCTAATTCTTCGTCAGAAGCAACCTCCACAGTCAAATCTCCTGCAACTTCAGTATGAATCTCTGTATCCTTATCTGGCTCATTCTCAGTGAGCTTCTCTCTGAGGTTTGCCATAAGTTCATCTTTTACGCTAACATTCTCAGCTAGGTAACGCTTAAGAGCATCCTTACCATGGTAACTCTTACCATTTAAATTATAAAAGCTACCCGATTTTGTAATAAACTTAAGTTTGCAACCCAACTCTATGACTTCAGCTTCTTGACATATGCCCTTCCCATACTCCAGCTCAAATTGTGCAGTTCTAAATGGAGGAGCATGCTTATTTTTTACAATCTTCACAAGAACTTGACTTCCAATAATCTGTGTAAGTATACGAATGCAGAAAGTTAAAAGAAAACATCGACATCAAGATCATAACCAGAAAAATCCCTACTTCTACCAGTCCTCAACACTATGTAAATAAATAAATGAAAACTGCCTATTGAAGCAGGGTCACAATTTGAGATTCGGTCACCTTCAACCTAGGCCTTATGACATAATACCGGATGATGAGAATTTGTTACAATCAGATGAAACTATTTAATTATTTTAAAGTAAGCAAACAAGTGTTAAAGCTCAAATAGAGTGATGCATGTTTGGAATAATTGATATGTAATTTAATGTAAGCCTTTTTTTTTTTTTTAATTTCATTGTGGCTTATGTCACTTGCCTGACCAAGTTTACATAATTTTTAGGCTTAAATTGTCTGATATTATCTCCAGTTCGAGTCCTTAGGCAGACTGGTCTATTTACGTGTCATAAGAAAAGGAAGCTATACTTCTTTCGTGCGGTATATTCATTAGAAGTACAAAAAAACTGATTCTTGTCTTTCTAGCTGCACAACATTAAAGGGACATACATAATTATGAACATCTGACATGGTAACAAGGAGATCCATACAGACTGAAAGTCTTAGCCTACAGGTAACCTTTTCCCTTTCGGTAATATGAAGTTGAGGGTTTAAGCTTCAACGGAGACGTGGATGTGTGACTTCTGTAATTGACCTTTACCACAAAGAAACCTATACACTCCTACAATTATTGGGATTTTGCCATAAGAAGGCAACATACGATCCTACAATCTGACAAAATACCTTACAATTACACATAAATAAGCATATTAAATTACCTCTTCTCCTTTCTTGACAAATCCAATTCTTCGAACATTTAAGCGCATTGAAGCATAGAACTTCAATGCATTGCCACCACAAGTGACTTCAGTGGGCCCCCCAAAACCTGTAATAGATAGTTTTGCCCTGACCTGAGTAATAGTGTATACAAGGAAAGTTTAATACCAAGAGATGTCATTGTGTTACAATGAGAACAAGGTACCACTAGCTACTTTTGTCAACACATGAATGATAGTTGTTGTATTTCAGGTTTTTAGAGGACATGTACTCTGTGTGTGCGCGTGTTGATTCTGCAACAAACAACTTAACATATTAGTCATGAACTAAACTAAGCATTTGTGTATTTATTGGTGTTCTGCAAGACATTATAAGAAACGACTCAATTTATTGGTCATGAACTAAACTAAGCATTTGTGAAGTTATTGTATGGTAATAATCTGCAAACATGCTTGTTGCAGACAATTGTAAGTGAACTGGATCTGAAATTAACTGAGCTGATGCTTAAGTCAAAACTTGGAAACACATAATACCTCAGGCTCAAGAAGCAGTAGTAAAGGTTGATGGAAGTGAATATATAGCAAACTGGTATATTCATAATACAAATCAGGCGTGATCCTAGGAATATGAATATACCTGATTTATAAAGATCAATATAGTCTGTGAGAGAGACAAAGAATGGCTTAATTTGCGTAGTGCCTGGCTCATAAGTCTAGCTTGCATTGCCATGTGTGCATCTCCCATCTCTCCATCAAGTTCACCTTTGGGCACAAGGGCAGCTACCTATGGTAACAAAACAAAAAATATTAGGGAATTTTTTCAATAAACTCAAAAAGACTAGATGGCCTTTGATTTGAATGTAAGACCTGTGAGTAAGAATGATCAGGAATGGTCAATAAAAGACCTTACTTACACTGTCTACAACAACAACATCCACGGAACCACTCCGAATAATAGTATCCACAAGACTAAGAGCTTGCTCACCACAGTCTGGTTGTGAGAGAAGTAAATTTTCAGTGTTTACACCTATGGATTTGGCAAGAATTGGATCAAGGGCATGCTCAGCATCAATGAACACACAGTAACCTACAACAAAAGAAATAAGCTAAAGAGTTATATTAGCCAGGATGAGAAAATGTTAGTCAGTGACTGCAAGGAGCAAACCTCCTTGCTTCTGTGCTTCAGCTATTACATGCAGTGCTAAAGTTGTTTTGCCAGAAGCCTCTGGACCATAAATCTCAACAACTCGTCCCTGCAATTAATCAAAGGACACACATAAGCAGACACAAATTAGCAGGGAGAAAACACCTAACCACATCAATTCGCTACACAAACACAAACAAATTGTATCCTATACATAATGATCCTATCAAGGATATTATTTAGAAACTGAGAAGCAACAATATGGATGCAGGCGTGCTGCTAGTGATCAAATAGAAACCAATGCATGAATTCAACTAGAAACTGCTATCCCCACCCCCTATTTCACACATCCCCACTCCTAGATGACATCACCCAGCCCTATGTGACAACACCATGACATCACCCACCCCTGACACCATCATGAAATCACCCCACCCCTTGTATAACATCACTTAATGCTCTAAAATACAAAACAAACCAAGAGAAACCACCCCTATACAACATCATCTACCCCCTATGTCACACACCCCCTGTATGACGTCACCCACCTAGGACCCACTCCAACCCCACTCAATCCTTCGCGGATCCACCAGAGCCTCACCAAAGCTTGGGACAGACACTCGACATGTTCCAAACAGTCCAAAAGGCGCAAACTTGGCAATATGCAGAAGTAAAAACCCTAGTTCCTGACATGGACAGTGCTTACATAGAATCAAAGCATCGATTTACAAGTGCAGCAGTACTTGACAGTGCTTAGATATTAATCTCAAAAGGCCAATTACATACTATCTGTTTCCAGTATATCCCTAAATCTCTAATCCAATAGCTCTTTTTTTTTTTTTGCATGATACATTACTTCTTGTTTGACCATGCTTCTTTAAGTGCCAAGAAGTTCTGCTTCATATTCTACTAGTCAGGGATTTCAAATCATTCAGAAAGATAAGGGCCAGGCTGCGTACACTGTGACCTTCACCAGACCCGGGTAATTTGGGAGGGTGGGAACCTCTTGGACTAGGTACAACAACTTCACAACTTATTTAATATACAACCCGGGAGTATTGAGGAATCTAAATCCAGAAGTATCTGCATTTCCACACACATCTCACAATCTTAAAAGCGCTGTAATACTTCTGATTAATTTTTAATGCTTTGCCAATGGAGAAACTTGTGATTTCTTCAGCTTAAGTAGCTTAAGTCCCTCAACTGTCAGTTTGGCATTGTTGTAGAAAATTAGCTTGTTTTATAAAACACAAGTTTTGTCTATATGAGATTAAAATTAACCAGTGAATAGGATAAAGGACTGTATTGTCAGCTCCTATACTTGTATGTTGTAAACTTTCACAGTAAAATTATTCATGTAAGAAAGATAGCAAAGAGGGAAATGAAAACTCACATTTTAGAAACTTACAGTTTCCAATAGCACACAATACTTGAAAACATCTGCCACACATTTATTATAAGCAGGACATAAACTATTAATTAGGTTCATAGGTATAGGAAAAATACCTTAGGAAAACCACCAATTCCGAGAGCTATATCTAAAGCTAATGATCCTGTAGAAACCACTGGAACTTCTTTAGGAGAGGCAGAGCGACCAAGCCACATAATAGAGCCCTTCCCAAATGCAGTTGTAATCTGATCTAGTGCTTGCTTCAATGCAAGATCTTTCTTAGATAGATTCTCTTCTCCTGAATCACTGAGCTCTGACTTGCATTTCCTTTTACCTTCATATATTTTTACAAACTGATGGTCATTAGCTCAGCCAGCAATGCAATGATATACACAGTATCCATGCTTCTTACCTCAGCTATAACAACTCACTAGAGCTTGTTTGCCCGGGCTTAAAGCCATTTTCGACTTTAAGCTAAAAAAAGTTTATTTGTATAATTAGCCAGAAGTCGGCTTACAGTTAGAATTAAGCCAAAAACTAACTTAAACCAAAAGTTAGTTTGAGGTACTTTTTTCAATAACTTAATTTTCTTAAAAAAATTTTGATAAAAATTACTCATAAGTCATAAGTTACCCATAAATCACTTTTATTTTTATTATTATATTTTAATAACCCATAAGTCATTAATAAGTCAAAATTAACCAAACAGACATTTTAAGCTCCCACCTTATCATATTAAATCACGTTAAGTCATAACTCACAATTTTAAACTCAACCAAACGGGCTCTAAATCAACATCTTATAGTTATCTTCAACAGACTACTTTACTAAACCTACTTCTTGCTTTGACTACTTAAAAATCATGTTATAATTATCCAGAGTGCAATCTGCCAGTGAAATCGAAAAAGTAGTCTAAAATTATAATAAAAATGATATATACAGAAGTCTTAACAAGACTACACTTGAAATAGTACAAATGCAACAGATTTTGTGGGTATGTCACATATCTATATATAATTATTATACAAACATAGTTTGAGCACCTTTGGAAGAGAGATTGCGAATCTGGGAGGAGGTTCCAAGTAAGCCCTCTCTTAAACCCTGCATTCCAACACAAGCAAAACCTATTTATCTTTAACTAAAAAGCATAATTCCAAGTTGATAATTTCACATTGAAACAAAAAAAAAGCATGGTCATTTAAGTGTTAAACCAGAATACATAATATATGTGCAAATATATGATGTTTGTAGTAACTTAGTAGTAACTAGTGTTGAAAAGGTGAAATTGGTTAACAGTAATTTAGAGGCTAACTAGAAAACAGCCATGAAACACAAAGACAAAAGCTATATATAAATTCAGAAGGGGGCTTATATGTATACTTACCTGCGGAGAAAGAAGCGACTTCTTAAGTAACGCAGCGCTTCGGAAAAGCCTGGCCATTAAATTTATAAAGATATATTTGGGAAAGAAACTCAAGAAATGACTAGGACAGAAGCCGCATTTGAATCTTTGTCTCCGGGGTTTATGGTTTTGGTTTGTTGTTTAGGAATTAGCCTCACAGAGTCAGTGTTTGTCTCGCGGATGACTACTCAAATCCAAATTAATTAAGTTTAGAATTGGATGGGATTTTTCCCTCATGTTTAAAACTTTAAAAATTATGTTAGTTCCATTATATCTTGTATAAAAATTATTAATATCATAATAATATTATAATATACTTCCTCTATTCCAGTAAATAATATATGTATGAAAAAAAATGACTCGACACTGTTTCAAAAATTTTACAAAAACATCCATTTATTTATGATCCAATTAACAATAACCTAACTCATTAGTTTATTCTGATTGAAGGATAAAACTCTAATTATTTATTATGACATTATTTTTCTTAAATTTGTCGTTTAGTTACCAATATTATTAAAATTTATATTAAAATACTATAAGTAAAACTTGCAATTTGGTTAAACTTCATTTTTATTTATGCATTCTAATTATATTTGTTGGGATTTTAATTTGATGAGAACAATTACATACAATACAAAATAATTTCGGGTCTAAAATTCAGATTTCAGTTAGCAACATATTAAAATTAATTTTTATAATATTACGTCTAAAACATACATAGATATAAAATCTCAATAATTATATTACATCCAATTTTATAATTACTACTGCAACACATGCCGACAATCAAAACAAAGAGATGCTTCTTCTGCTCGTATATTCTGTGTTAAGCCTTTGCTTTTCTTCATTATTTCATCTTTCAGACTCAAGACCAGTACAAAGTAACTTCTTATACTCTAATCTGAATGGAAAAACATTAAAGATCATGCAAAAATTAGTTGAACATAATCCAAACCTTGACCTAAACCAACCTTCAATAGCCGTCCATTTAGTTTTGTTTGGCATAATATGCACTTTTATGTACAACTTTTATTCGGTAATCGAATATTACTTACCTTTGCTTATTTCCGATTAAGTCCAACATTTTAAAAAACGACAGGATACTATCAGACTAGTTTGGTTCAAATGTATCCGGTTGGTCACTCTGTTGTAAAAAATGACTCAATTTGATCCAGTTGGATCAAATGAATGATGCACTTCAACTTTTATCCCTTCAAAAACTGGACAATAATGAAACTATGAGTATGACAAACTCTTAATGATATCCATTCCATAGCTTGAACATTGCCCCGTGTTCACTTACACTGCCACCTGATGATCTTCTCATCCTCTGCCAGAGTGGCAAAACACTTTCGCTTCTCAAAGGACCAGAACTTGAGTGCCTCCTAAATGACTCCGAATCTGTCTTCCCTATTTTTGCTGATGTACTATATAGTTCTGACAAGGGTAGCCCTCTATCAACGGAGATTGCCGATTCGTAATCAGAAAGAGGAGACTGTATTTGGAAGCGATCAGGTAAATGATCAGAATGTGTACTAGACCTTGCATCAAAATCAACTGAGAGATCCTCTTGGCTACAGCTTCTAGATCCTAAGTCTTTTGTCGCATCACATTCGTTGGACACTAGTTTTAAGGCCTGAACTACCTCACCCATAAATGGACGATGTGAAACCTCCGACTGAACACACATTGATGCGATAGCTGCTACTTTAGAGATACTGTCGAAAGGAAAATTTGGCCCCAAAGATTTGTCTACTATCAATTCTAAACCTTCTTCACTTGTGAGGAGTGGACGGGACCAAGTAACTAGGTTCTCTTGACCGGGAGGCTGAGACATGTCCACTGGTTTTCTTCCTGTTAAAAGCTCAAGTAAGACTACTCCATAACTGTAAACATCACTCTTCACAAGAAGATGTCCTGTCATTGCATATTCTGGAGCCACATAGCTGTTTGAAACACATTACAGTGTCAAAATAAGATTATGAAGTTTGGCCAACAAAGAAAAGAGTTATTTGCAAATCGCATCCTCTTGACTTGGGCCAAGTGCACTTTAATTACTATACTTTGGATAATTGCAAAACACATCCCCTTACAAAAATTATCGCGTCACCACAAACCCCTTAGACCAACTTCCGTCCAGTTTAATCGTTACCGTCCAAAAAAGAACGGTAACTTTTTACTATAAAATAATATTTCAGTTGAAACAAAAGGGTATTTCAATAATTATCATAAACCCCAAAATATCAACTAAATTAAAACCCTTAATTACCATCTAAACCCGATCATCGTCTTCCTCTCCCCCTGAAAACCCTAGACTTATCTAAATTCGACTGCTAGCAATCATAAGAGGACGATTAAGTAAATAATAAATCAAGGGAAGCAGGCAAATGGTGAAGAAACAGCAAACATCGAAAAGGAAGATGAAGCCGTAAATGATTCTGGTCTACCCAATGGTAAAGAGATTCCCAACTATGAAGGTATAAATCTCTCTCCCCCATATCTACCTATTTTATGATATTTCGATATATGGGTTACATGTAGATCTTTAAAATTTTGATACTTCAATATTCTGAGACTTGAATACTCAGATATCATGAAACTTGGAATCTGTCCTAACTGTTTTAGCCACAACCCAATTTCCACAATTCGACAAACTCATTGCTCACCCATCTGTTGTGAAGAGAGAAATTTATAAAGAAAAGAATTTATTTAATTAAATACGCACAGGAAGGTAGAAGATTCTTAGATATGGGGGAGAAGACTGTTATAATAGTTCATTCCTAAATTACCCTCGAAAAAATGTATGGTAACTGTTAAACTTGACAGAAAATGGCCTAAGGGATTTGTTCTGCAGCGACAATTTTTACAAGGGACGTGTTGTGCAATTATCCAAACTATAGTAACTGATGTGCAGTTGCCATTTGCAAATAACTCCAAAGAAAAATATCATTGTCACAAAGATGGCAGGTCATTATCATTTAAGTAAAGCAACTATGAAGGACTACAAGCTGAACATCATAATATAATAAATGAACTTGAAGCTATCTAATCTATTTCAGCCAACTTGACAAATTTGATTAGTTAATTGATATGCTTTTACCGCCCACAGCAAAGATAAAGTTTCCTAGTTTCTATTCTAATGGAAATCTCACTCTAGTGTAATCATTCTCAGTTTACTGTCTTGTGATGATAACAAGACAATTACAAGCCTAAGTTTTCTACGAGTATCTATTACTTCTTCATTCATAAGCAATATAGGTTTGAGGACTATACACAGATCCAGTATGTCAAAAAAGTCAGGGACCTTGAATAAAAATCTATACCTTGGTCCATGCTCAATAGATTTGATTGTTTTTAATAATGAGTTTGTCAGGCTGCGCAGTTAGAGGGTTCAAGGGGATTTCGGAGGTTTCCTTCATATATAGATGATGAGACATTCAATCAACCTGGTTCAAAGTAAAAGAGAGATCACATACCCAAAAGTCCCCATGACACGGGTTGAAATGTGCCTGCTCTCCTCATCCAATGCAGAGCGCGCCAAACCAAAATCAGACACTTTTGGTGTATAATCATGTTCCAGCAAAATGTTGCTGGACTTAAAGTCCCTGTGTATGACACGTGGACTCGAATCTTCATGCAGATAAGCTAGACCTCGAGCAGCACCAAGTGCTATCTTCAAACGGGCACCCCAATCAAGTGGAGCATCTTCCTTGTCGATTCCTAATTCCAGTTAAAAAAATATAAGGATGTCATCTAGCAATAGAATAAGACATGGTTAAATGTTATATACCTCGAAGATACAACTAACAAACTATACCATGTAAATGAGATTCCACGCTTCCATTTGGAATTAGTTCATAGATTAAGCAGCGGGCATGTTCTTCTGTACATATCCCAATCAATGCGACTAAGTTTCTGTGATGAAGGCGACTAAGCATTTCAACTTCGCTTAAGAATTCACGATCTCCCTGTTGATCATCTCTTTTAAGCACCTTGACAGCCACTTTAGTCCCATCTTCAAGGACACCACCATAAACAAGACCAAATCCACCTTCTCCGAGCACTCTTGAAGCAGCAAAGTTGTCAGTTGCTCTTTCCATGTCATTCAAGGTAAAAGTCTTTGCAGTACCAGTATAAGGTGCAATTGTAGCATTATATGATGGAGAAATGGAACTGGGTCCACTACCAGTCATAGAAGTAGCAATCCCTGCAAATTATATATTCTCATAAATGAAAATTTTACACTTGAATACTCTTGTGCCAGCAGTCGCAAAAAGATAATGATTAATGAGGTTTCTTCTGTATTACGAAAAATCCAATGCCTAATTAACCCCAGGTATTGTCCTATCTAGTTACACGTAATCATATTTCAATGAGGTAAGATCTCTGCTCTATATTACAAAACATTATCTGTGCAAAGAAAACACTATCCTGCAAAAAGAGCATGCGGTGCACTTTTCTTATTAGAATTAGAAACTTAACCTGTTTAACAGTGTATATAGGTGTTACCTGAGGATTTTGCAAGTGAAAGTTGCTTAGTCTGTGGATTTTCCTGCACTTGATAATCATGATCTCTATGCCTAAAGAACATGATCCAAGCAATTGCACAGATTAGAACCATAGCTATCAAGGCTGATAAAACTATAACTGCAATAACACTGCCTTTAAGCCCTTTCTTGTGCTGTCCTCTCCTGATATCAACCCCCACGGGCTTTATGGTCCCCCCTTTACTGTCATGAGGCTCAGTATCACTTAAAGGTGCAGAAGGTGGAGAGTCAGGAAGACCTATAGATGCCAGACCTTAAATTACTCAAAGAAAAAAAAGAAGCATTTTTAGTGTAAAAATGAACTTTGTTCTGGAATTTATGTTGATACCTGTATAACGCACATAAAGAACTTCATAATCACCAAAATAAAAAGTGCTTATAGGCACTTGTTTGTGCCAGAATCTTTGATAAGTCAAATAAGCTGTATTGTTATCAAAATCTTCTCCAAATGGTACCAAATCCATCAAAACAATAGTCTTTTCTGGATCCTCGGTGGCTGCATTTGCCCCCATTATCCGAACTTGACTTTGTTTCATAAATGCTCCAGAAGCAACTTCAGTAGCAAACTCTGAAACCAAAGGAAAAAATGTATAGAGTGATACGCTGAGGCGCAGCCCAACTTGCATTGGCAAGATGCAGCCACAAGGAAATCCAGGAAGAGTATTGGTAAGTGGCTCGTCGCAAGGTAATGGTTTGCACTCTGCATGTATCAAGTAAAGGGTTATAGTCGACTAGAAGCACGACACATATATTGTGATTAGCAAAGTAAGAGGATGTGGCTAACACAAGTACCTGCATTAGGAGGTGGAGGTGGAAAGGCTTGAATAGGTCGCAGATGTGGAATCTTTGGAATCATTGGTGAAGATACGGAAGGAGAAATTTCAGGTGAAAGAAAGGGCACTAGCAAATTTATAACAACGAAAATAAGCATCAAGGTACACTCAGTCCCTTCTTTAAAACGAGAGGTAAAAAAGAGATTTTTCTTACTTCTAGTTTGACGAGGTGAACCTGGTGAAAGAGGCTTCCCTGATAAGAAAAAGTGTAATCAGACAGTGACAGGAAAATATAAGCGAAACAGAAGCTGCTTTAAAATTTAAAGGTTGGAAACAAAACTTCAGCCTTTGGAAAATGAAATGTTGAGATTAAGTGCAAGAGAAAATCGCTTCTTTCTCTTACTTTTTGGATCTAATTTAGAAAATAGAGGAGGTTAGACAACAAAAGGATTCATAATAAAGAAAAACAAGTGTGTCTCTGTGTGTGTGTGTGTATACATATATAGGGTTGCACTCCAGAAAGAACACATTAAAAAAACAAAGAACATTATCATAATACTTCATTGAAAGTGATTTGTTAAGATTGTAATTATATAGTTAAACACCAATTAAACTTAGTGTATGAGATCTAACATCCAAGCCCTTCCAAATTATTAATATGAATTATTATGGATACCAGAATAGAATCAAATGTATATATTTTGCACAATGATTTTTGAATAAAATCATCTTATTTTAATACATATCTATTGTTAAACATGTAAGATACTATTACTATTCATAATGAAAGGTTAATTAGCTCAAGATTAGACCTTGATTCAAATTTTAGGTGAGATTATATATTCGATTCTATAGTGTTCTTCTTTGTTCTTTTTTTAAGAGTGTTTTTCTTTGAGCAAATGCTGTAACCATTGCTCAGTTCCTCTGTTACATGTATATAAAATAATATGGGGGCATTAAAATTAAGGGATGGTGACTTGACCTCCACTTTCTAGAATTCTTTCTGCACTAGTACACTAGTACTGTCCAATCTCTATCCGTCTCCCTTGTAATTTTTTATATAATTCCCGAGTAATCGTTTTATTTGTCTCTGTAAGGAGTATAGTCTAAGAAAATAATTTGTCTCTGTAAGGAATATAGTCTAAGCAAATATGTATTTTTAAGTATATACTTGTACTTGCACAGAATAGACATACTTGCCGTTTATTTTGAATTAGTCATTTTTTTAATCATTTCATGTTTAAATATTTTTCAAATAAGAAGTGTGCATAACTCTTAAAAGAAGAATACTATAGAATCGTATATAGAATCTCACCTAAAATTTGAATTAAGGTATGATTTTGAGCTAACCAACCTTTCATTATGAATAATACTCCCTCCGTCTCTCTCATTTCTTTACACATTCCTTTTTGGTGTGTCTCATCCAATTCTTTATATTTCAAAACTTACCAAAAATAGTTAATGGGTCCTACCACTTCTCCATTATTTTTCCTTTACACACTACTTTTACTCCACTATCTTCTTTTTATAAATTAAAAATCAATGGGTCCCACCACTTTACTCACTTTTCTTCCTCTTTTCCACTACTTTATACATATTTCTTAACCTCCGTGCCCAACCCATTCGACAAGAAATGGGAGGGACGGAGGGAGTACTAGTATCTAACATGTTTAAAAATAAATATGTAATAAAAATAACATGATTCTATGTAAAATCCATTGTGCAAAATATTATATATATATGTGTGTGTGTATATATATATATATATATATATATATATATATATATATATATATTTATAATTCTATTTTGGATTCTATTCAGTATTTTATTCTGGATTCTATAATAATTTATATTAATAATTGGATGAGCTTGGATGTTAGATTTCATATATTAAGTTTAATTAGTGTTTAACTATATAATAACAATTTTAACAAATCATTTTCTGTGAAAAATCAAGTATTATGATAATGTTCTTTTTTTGTTGTGTGTGTGTGTGTGTATTTACAAACGAAAAGGAAAAGAAATTGAACATGTGGCATAAATTTGTATCTGACGGAGATGTTCTGATATTGCACTACCTCTATCAGCTGACTCAGGAGGAGGAGCCAGATAAGAAGATGGACCAGGGCTACTGATATTCATCTTTCCATGATGTCTATATGACGCGGTTGAAGGTAAAGGTGTAGGAGAAAGTACTACAAGAGGCGGAGAAGCACTTTCAGCATCCCTTGGGGAATTGTTCTGAGGAGCTGTAACAGGAAAATATCATGCAAGTTGCATCTGTTTAAATAGCTAAAACATGTTATACATAAAGAACATAACAACTCTTGCCTTACATGCAGCAGGAGAAAGGTTGGGGGGTGAAAACTGTTTTGGCACCGCATGGGATGGGGCAGCAACAGGTATTCCTCTTTTTTTTGGGTTAAAGCTTGGTGGAGTAGTGGATACAGGAGAGATATCAGATTCTGAACAAAAATCAATATATCATCACGATGAACTACTATGAGATAATGTGTCTTAACATATACTGTAGACAGTTAACTTCGGTTTTAGGAAGACTTAATATGTGCATCATTCATATATTTACAACAGGCTTCACAATAGAATATACATGAACGATCTTATTCATCATTTAAAGATGAAAAAGTACAGGACAAAAATCAGAAGCTTGTTCTTTAAGTTTTATAGGAAGAAGTTTTTTTTGAAAAAAAACTAAAAGTCAATTTACGACTAGATTGATATCACATCTGATTTATTCAGGTGCTAAAGAATATGAAAAGTTGGGCTTTTTCCAATGAAAATCTACTTTTTAATAGTAATTATATTTTGGCATTATGAACTTATTATCTCATAATATCGGTAAATCTTCTAAGCAACTTTTGAAGTTACTTGGAGTGACACGGCAGGGATTACATAAGAGATATCACAGCATGGCAGGAGTAAAGTAAAGTCCAACTGAAAGACAAGGGCCTAGTGCTACAGAAATAACAAATATGCAAGCAATTCAGTATCAAAATTGAGAATGAAAAGAGGTTATGTTAGCATACCAGATAATAAAAAAATTATTAAGGATAAACCTTCAACAGAAACATATTCTTAAACCTGGTGATATAGATGGAGGTACTTTGGGCCCTTCTGGATGGATGGGTGGTGCATATCTTGGTAAGTTATGTGGAGGTGAAGTAGCTGGCATCATATTAAAGATAAAACTAATAAGTAAATTTGACAGAAATTTTTGAAACAAGTTTTTTCAACTAATAATATATGGAATAATTGTACCAGGGGGGTCGGATGGTGGTGTTTCAGGCACACTAGGTAGGCTTGTCGGTGGCGTTTGTTGCATGTCCCTCGGTGGTGGTGCATTTTTCACTGTATTTTGGAATTAACACATGGTATATTAATATTGATACAAATAGAATTAACTGAAGTAGATGATGCTAACAATACAGAACAGATGGTACATGGAGCAATTGGCACAAATAGAGGAGCCTTATTATCAGGTACTTTAGGCGGAATAGGTTGGTTTGCTGGTGGCGTTTGTAGCAGTCCCCTTGGTGGCGATGCGCTTTGTACTTCAGGCACAACAGGCTGGTGTGTTGGTGGTTTGCGCAGCATATCCCTTGGTGGTGGTGCAATTTGTACTGTATTGTAAAAGACTTATACTGATATATCAATATAAGTCTCTAATAGAAAGTACAAAAGCAGATAAAGATAACAGTACAGATAGTACCTGGAGCTACTGGCAGGGATAGAGGAGGCTTATTATCCGGTAATTTAGGTAGAATAGGTTGGCTTGCTGGTGGCGTTTGTAGCATCTCCTTTGGTGGAGGTGTCATTTGTAATTGAGGCACAGTAGGCTGGCTTATTGGTGGTGCTTGTAGCAGGTTTCTTGGTGGCGGGGCAACTTGCCCTGTATTGTGAAACGAACACATCAGACATACCAATCTCAAATAAAATATTTGGAAGTAGATGAGGATAACTATGCAGATAGTACCTGGAGCTGTTGGCGCGGATAGAGGAGCCTTATTGTCTGGTACCTTAGGCAGAGTAGGTTGGCTTGTTGGCGGTGTCTGAAGCATCTCCCTTGGTGGCGGTGAACTCTGTACTGTGTCTTAAAGCAAAAAATTGGCATTATAAAAAAATAAGGAGCAGAAATTAGGACCGTAAATGAATATCACATAGTACCCGGCGCTATTGGTGCAGATAAAGGAGCCGTATCATCTGGTGTCTGGCTATTTTGGGAACTTGGTGGCGCAGAGCCTGGCATGAAGGGATTGATACTAGGGGACTTTGCTGGTGACTTTATTGGGGGTGATACAACAGGTGCTGCAAAATGCAAATACAATAAGAGACCAAGTAATAACAACCATTCGTATATTTATGCCAGAGGTTAATAACTATTCAACTGTTTACCTGGATCTTCAGGAGCCAATTCAGGGTCTTTAGTAGGCGGTGGCTGTCCCTGAGAAGCACTTGGTGGGACATTTGGAGCGATGCCGGGAAAAGTTGTAGGAGAAGAAAATTTACTTGGCTGTGATGGTGTAGGAGTACTGGGGGACAATAAAGGTGCCTGATCTTTTGTGTTTTCTGGTGCTGGGGGCGAAGTGATAGGCGGAGATACAGCTGAAAGATAAGAAACAAGACTGTATATTACTAAACCATAAGCTAATGTGATTGATCTTAAGGCCTGGCTATAAATATCAACATTGTGAATTTTAAAATTTTACCGCTTGACTGAAATGGACTTGTTGCATTATGATTTAATTGCTTCCATTGAGGGACAGGGCCGGTGGAACCTTCTCCAACTGGAGAAATTGCATCAAAAGTTGCTGCAGATGTTGGATCTGCATCATTTAAAAGCAATAAAGCTAATGACATAAATAACTCAAGCAAACTGCGATGAATATGATGTTACTGTGACAATGGTTAGATTACTTGTGACAAACTCACTGCACTGTACCAAACAGAGTCAAGAAAAGGCCTAGCTGATCCTGCTCCGGTTTATATACAGAAATGTTTGTAACGACTAGAAATTATATTGTTTTTTAAAAAAAAAAATTCTCTTTCAGCTCTAACCGACTTGAAATTAGCTGCAAGAAAATATGACAAAACTGCCACAGCAAGATATATGGCAATAAAAAGGCAGCAGAACTTGCTTCCTTGTACTGCTAAGTAACAGGACCGAGAGGATACCAAATAATTTTACTTGTAAGAACTTCAGCCACAACAAAAAAAAATTTGTAGAGAAGAATGTGGACAGAAGAATAGCATGAAGATGACATATAAATTCATGGCATCCTGTAAGAAGAATGTTCTTCCAGTATACGAAAAAAATACTCTGAAGACAACCAAAGCATGTGACACACTGAGTGATTTTCTAACATGGTTCCTATATTCTAGTTTGGCTTAGGCATGCCTATATATTTCAGTCAGGTATATGCAAGGGCGTAGCAAGTAACATGAAAAAGAAATTTGTTGCTTTTGCAGATACTTTATTGAGGATCAGAATTGCTAGTTCTTTCAATGTAATTTGACCACGAGGTATTGCATTAGTAGTCAGGCCGCCCTCACTCAGTATTGCAAAAAGTTCTATTCAGATCACCGAACAACGGAAACAGAAGCCAAAACTTATAGTTTACTTGGCGCAGAAGTATATTCAGATATGAAAGGGACATTAAGCAAAAGCTATGAAGGGACAATATTCTGCTACTTTCTACCTGTCTACAAATTACACAACGAAAAAATTAAGTTCTGTTTCTCACTATTTCATTCTTTTGGACTCTAATCATGCCATCTACAGACAGTGTACTGTACTAATTTAAAGAACCCTCCGAAAAAACAGATATGCAACTCAAGATTAAAATTTTAACGGAGTTGGGCATCATAATTCATAAATTCCTTACTTGATTCACAACGACCACACAAACTTATACCAACATACTGATCCTAACATGATCTTTAGAAGCAAAATACAGATCCTAACATTAGAACACATAAAAGCAACACAAAACTGATCAAACCAAGATCTCTATAGTGCATATAATACACAACAAAACATCACAAGAGCTCAAAAGTAGGTTAAACCAAGATTTTACCTGCAGATCCTACAAGTACCAAAAAGACAGCAAATGCCCAGCTAACTTTTAGCACCAAGGATGAAACTTGCAGCACCAAATCCATCCCATATATAAAAAAGAAAAATAAGAGAATCTAAACCCTCTTTACAACAAAACCATGAAATGATGATACTACTACTAATAACCCAGAAAACAAAACATGAACAAAAACAAGTGAAAAACAAGCCCAAGGATTCAAAAGTGCAAATAATTGATAACGTGAAGCAATAACAAAAGGGAAGTGAGAGCAATTAAACTAAACTGAAAGAGAGATGGCCACGACATGAATTAAGAAGCAAGCAAGTGAGAAGTGTCATGTAAAAAAATAAAATAAAATTAGGTTTGGTGAAATGGAGGAAAATAATAAGCTGTGTGGTGTAAATTAACATAAACAGGCTCTGAAATTTTGCAGAAATGTTTGGAAAGTGGAGGATTGAGGAGGTTAGCACGTTACATACAACTGTGTTGAACTGGGCATGTGAGCAATTCAAGATTAATTAATTCAGACCAGACAAAATAATTACTTAAACAACACATATATGTACATAAACCACTTGAGTCTGAACTTTTCACCGGACACAGTACAAGATTTTAGATATACCGACGTGTAGTAATAATCCTTCAATCGTGTATGTATTAATTAATGTGCTGGTTAATGATACCTGTCTTTTCACACGTGTAAATTATTGTTTTCGTTGAGTTAAGACAAAACGGCAGTTGTGTATATGTGGATGGGACTCGAGCAATCCGAAATTATCACGAGCAATCCGAAATTTTTGACGTTTTCATTTAGTTGAGACACAACTCCATTTTATGTACTGTAGTTAGGGTATCAAACACTTGTAATGCTGCATTTTTAAAACTAGCACGAGAAATATGATACTTTTGATGTATGTATTTTTTGTCTATATTTGTCAAAAATTAATAATGTCGTGAGAAAAATGGAGAAATGTGAGAGGTAGTAGTGATTTTTTCAGCTTATATCTTTGATTAAACAAAGAAGCGGTTTTTTCAAACATCAACACACTTATAGCGATCACGGAGATACAGTACTGAACTATATGAATTTTCTGAAATTGAAATTTGCAAGAATCAATTGTTCGACGATGACTGAGTGGAAATTACGTCATCGTGAAGACAATGATGGATTTGTTGTAACAAAAGTATCATGAATACCTTGATAAGTTATAACAACTGTATTTAAGGTTCTGAACATGAACAAGGGTTATATTTATATGGTCATGTTCTAGAGAGAACCATTAGGTAGAGAACTCTTGAAACCATTACTTTATTTCTAGTATTAGTTAGGGTTCTGCAGCAGAACTGTACATGAAAAAATGACTTATTTATGTATTATATTTTGAAATTATTTTTGAACACACATAACAATGTAAAAAAACATGTATTTAGATTTAGATCCTGAAAATCTATGAAATATATAGGATTCCGCAGCAGAACCTTAGTGGTTCTATGGTTCTATTTTAAGTATTGGTTCTCTTTTGAGCGCGACCTTACATTTATATATGCATGATTTATAGTTGGTGTGTTTTCAAATTATTTTTGTAGGATTTGTATTTGCAGTGCGTTGGATTTTTAAGTCATATAGTCGATTATGTTTGTGAAACTCTAATTGATTTGAACTGAATACTTTAGTTATGTTTAAAATTCATTCCTGTTTTTTTTTTGTCCTTCACATGCTCTAATCTAGTTTTTTTTTTTCAGCTGATAATTTGTTTACAATAATTTTTTTTTCAATTGATAATTTTTTTTTATAATAGGTACCTAGAGATTATTGACAGGTTGAAAGAGTGTGACCAACTAGGTTTCCATATTTTGTACTATATGCTGGCCAGAAATACATGTTTATGTTGTCACTCAATCAACAATTTTTATCTCACCTGAGATGAACATGAGCCAAGACTATTTTACTTCACAACATGAATTTGAGTTTGTTGACAATCACAAAGATGAAATTATGAATGACAATGCCCATAGGTAACAAGTAGATGATGAGTTGATGATGAAAGTGATGCTGATTATTATCATAGTGCTAGTGAGAGTAATGGGGATTCATTTTTCTCTTCAGATGGTTGTAATGTAGATAGCATATGTGATGAAGTATGTTATCAATAGGAACAAACGCAAAAAAATATAAAAAAATGCTAAGAATGATAATAAGGTTGAGACCAATAATATGGGTAAGAATACTGGCAAGAGTAAGTACATTGGTAAGGATAAGAACACTAATAAATAAGGGTGAGAACACCGATAACGGCAAGGGTAAGGCTGCGGGTACAGGTAAGGATAAGGGTGAGGGTAATGATAAGGACGGGAAAAAGTAAAGTCCCTGCAGAAAATGAACAACAAACTGATAATACACAAAATATTGAGTACTCCACGACTTCAAACAATCATGCGGGTTAAGATGAGAAGAGGGTTGCCTCCAATATAGTACAAATGAGGATAAACTGTCATATCTTGCTTTGAACATGTAGACATGGACAAACCAAAATTTGAACTGGGATGTTGTTTACATCTGCTAATAGAATTTCCTTGAAAAGATATGAGGATCCACCGAATAAGTTATGGAGCTCATCAAGTTACTTGAGCCCAAACTAAAAGAGAAACCCAATTCAAGTAGGTAACAAGTCAAATCTAGTGTTTTATTTTTTCCGTTGAAAATCACCGTAGTTAAGATAACAATAAAATTAAAAAATGTGATGCCGGATTGATGATATGTTTTTTTAGTGATGGTCTTACTTCGGTCACATAAAAACTAGTGCTTATCAATCATATTAATATTAAAGATGTAATAAATTATTTTCAGAAGACGAAAACTCATAAGTAATACATCTAAATGTATAACATGATCTTATACTTTACTGAATATTATCATATTCATGTTTATTTGTTTTTATATTAGGAATCCCGGATCCCGAGTACTGAAATGTTTATCAAGTGGATAGCACATATTAGAGCATCAATGATGCAGGTATGCGAGTCATGCTCGCATCACTTCTATTATTACTTTTGCTTCATGTTAAATGTTCTACAAAATTCTGTCAAAAAAAATTGTTCTACAAAGTTTATTCACCTTGTCATACTTTTTCTCCATACTTTTACATTTGCATTTTCCTCGCACATCAAAGACAAAACGCATGTTTGGCTATCAACACTTGTGATTTCTTTCGATAAGAAGCCGCCAAGCGGGCATCCACTTTTCTTCACTCGTTTGTATAAAAAGTTAGAAGCATTTATAAAAAAAATGAGAACGCTAACTTCTGTTTGAGGACTTCTATTTCTTTCCCAAACAGTTTAATAACTTATAAGTCTTATTTTACTTCTCATTTCTAATCCAATTCTTTACTTTAAGTAAGAAGCACTTTTTCAAGTTTACCTGAACCGTCACAAAATTTTCTATCCGAAACTTCGAGTGTTTGAATATAATTTAGCTAAATCCAAATTCATCAAATATCAGAATACATTCATTCGAGTACTTAAATATTTTGAAATGATATTATAAATTCGAATATACCTGTTACGTGTTATTTCGAATAGCGCCTTTTTTGTCACCCGACCAAACAATACTGTAGTCATATTTGTCCAACATTGTTGGATATTAAAATAACATGATTAAGTTGGTCACTGAACTCAAAACCGTCTGGTCACTAAAGTCGGTTACACGTATCTTTAAATATGAGTTGAAAGAGTAAAAATATTATTTACAGAGGTTTACGCATTATTCTTGAATGTTACCACAACTAAGTACAATGTTATGACTTCTAGTATTTATAATAGTATGTTTTGATTTTTTGAAGTTTATTTATTATTTATTTTTAATTAAAACAAAGGAATTAACTATATAATAAAAAATAAATAACAAATAAATTTGATAAAATCTAAATATATTATCATAAATAGTTGAAGTCATAACTTTGTACTTAGTTGTGATAACATTCAAGAATAATGTGTAAATCTATGTAAATAATACTTTTACTCCTTGAATTCATATTTAAAGATACATATAACTGACTTAAGTGACCAATTTGAGACGGTTTTGAGTTCGGTGACCAACTTGATATATCGAGTCCACTTTAGTGACTAACTCGATTATTAACCCATTAAAAAATTAATAATTTGATTAACAAGAAAAAAGAATTGAAAAATTCGGGTGTTCAATAATAATAGCAACTTTTATGATCAAACAAACCGATACATATTGGCCCTGTTTGACAATTAGCTATTAGCGGTTAACTGTTAACGTATTGAATTATATATTTTGACTAGTGGATTGAAATAGATGTTTTGACTAGCGGATTGAATTAGCTATTTCTCGTAAAACTGTTTGGTAAATAGCTAATTGATTAGCTTTTTCTGACACAAACCAAAACCTCTAACCCAAAAATCTCCTCAAAGTAGCTTTTTCAAAATTAGATTTTTGGGTCCAAACCTCTATTTCAATCCGCTAACTAGCTGATTCTAGTGGTCAAACCTCTAAACCACCTCAAACTTCTAATTTTACCTCAAACCTCTACTTCCAAACAGGACCATTGTTTATCAGATTTAGTCCGACGCATATAAAATCCAAAAAAAAAATATCAAAATCACCAACGGAACGCATCAAGGATCCAATAGTTTTGCAATCTAACCTTGACAACGTGCATGTTTGGCAATTCATAAGTACTTCTTTTTCAAAGAAGTTGGACCCAGTAATTTCTAAATACAATTTTCGCTTCCAAGTCCCAATTTTCAAAACAAACCTAATCATTTTCATACAGTTTAATTCAAAAGCCTGAGGCACACTTCTACATGGCAATATACATACAGCCAGAATATCCAATTAGTTAATAGCTTTCTATAACACATGCATTTAGTTCATGGGGCTTTTAGTTTCATAAAATCACCGTTTGAAATAGTTGACATGCCTAGCAAAGAAAATGGCATAAGAATACATGTATCATGCTTTCCAGTCAACTACTACTAAGCTATTTTAAAATTACAACAAAGTCCTTTCACAAAAAGGCCCAGAGTTGGACAAATCAATATATCAAATTTTGTATACAGGTGTAATCCCTAATAAATGGAAGCATTTTCTCATGACAACTGCTGTAGCTTCACACAGCAAAAGCCTGCTAGTTTCCTCGGCCGAACCAACAACCTAAAATGTAAGAGTTTGACCAGAAATGAAAATTAGTGATCGCGTACTAGAAACATATTCCCTAGTTCAAACCAAGTGCATTGTCAGGTAGATTCTCTTTTCCCTTACGGTTTAGTACATTTTTTTGGTTAACTACATTTTAACCAATCAATTTAGCCCAACCCATTCGATATGCTCTAAGAGGACAAAAGTTGCCTTGAGAACTTCAAAATAATTTTACAGCATATTATATTACCTATCCCAAATTGCAAGCAGTTTTAGATGAAAGAATTGCTTACATAAATTTTATTAAAGCTTTCATACAACAAATTTCGATCTAAATTATAATTTCAATCTAAAGTATATGATATATTCTTTAATTGAACTGTAAAACATCTTTTAGGGTTTAGGTGTCCGAAAGCTTAATCAAATACCTGACAAGTGGAATAGAATCCTGTAAAATCCTCAGATAAGCCATATAAGTATTCGCACAACACATTCGGCAGGAGCTTGATGCAAGCCTCTTCAACAATCTGAAAAAACGGAAGTTAATATAATAGCTACAGCCTACAAGCATCACACGTAATTTATTGAAAGACGCTACTAATTCCAAAAAGATTTTCATCCCTGTTTCTGGTGTAGCCTCACCTCAGCAAACTGTAGTAAATGGAGTCCTAGCACACGCTCAGCATCTTCAATCAACTCAATTTTTCCGACCTGCCTCAAACATACATACTCTTTACTATGCAAGTGATGACTTATTATACAGGAATTGACATTTAAATATTATATTTTATTTAAAAGGGCCACCAGATAAGAAGTTTATTAATATATAATGCAATCTAGGTCACGAATGAAAAACACTCTCACTCGAGGAATTAATAACTTCTTTACTTCATTACATTTCGAGAGTATAGATGCATAGAAAACATATATACATCTGAGTATTTACGCCTTACTCAAGGAATTAATAACTTATTTACTTCATTATATTTCAGGAGTATAAATGTATAGAAACCATATACATCTGAGTATTTACGCCTCACTATAAAAAGGGGGATATTCCTTTTACTTCTATCACAAAGCCAATTACCCATTATGGGTCAAAAGAAACTAAAATTTACTTACAAAGCTCCATCTAGCTAAATGCAATGCTAATTATATGCAGAAAAGCCCAACAATTCCTGAATAGATATCTCCCTTCAGCTTGTGTCGGGATCAAAAGTGGGCGTGCACATTAGTTAAAAAAGATTTACCATCTATCTAGATAGCTAAATGCAATGCAAATTATATGTGCGAAAGCCTAACAATTCATTAAAAGATTCAGCTCCTGTCTGTAACAGAAGTGTGGGCGTGCACATTAGTTAACAACTTTAACCTTCTATAGATATGTACTATGTTTGCCGAAGGATTAAGGCAGTAGTGCTCAACAGTATTAATTTTGTTGGCCTTGGAACCAGTGGCTCCAAGTCTTCTTCATCAAATCTCTTTATTAGGATTTCAAAACATTTTGTGTTATATGGGCCAAGTTAAGCTCTGACACTATCATATCGTAGGTCACAATTGCAGGGTATTAGTATAACATATCTGGTCCAGATATTATTGCAACCAGGATGCCATGCTTTTTCTCATCCAAGTATACAAAATGATCAAAAGACCAGCTTACACAAACAAAACTCCTCCATGTTACAATAGATGCATTAAAATGAAGTTCCAAATGATCTTTACCTTCTTTAATTCCTCCATGTCTTTACCAGATTTCCTGATGATCGAACAAATTCGAGCGTGTGCATAAAGCAAATACACAGCAGTATTTCCCTGCTCAGAGTGAAAAAATTGCGACAGAAAGGGAATCAGTTAAAAAATTAAACATTTGGCAATTAATAATGTGTCACACCAAATGCAACATTTTCATGCATTATGTCACTTGTTAACTAATCTTATTAGAGGTTTGCCCTTCTCGTGATTTTTTTTTTGAGGAAGGGAGAGGCAGAGATAAAAAATTTAACTCTGAACCGCTTGTCGCACTAGGAGCATCTTTGCCACAGCCGGGACACCCCTTGATTGTCGATAATTAACTCAAGGAAGCAAAACTCTAAAATTTCCAGGATAATTAATATCCTATAATGCACATTGTACTATTGTAGAAGCAGGTATTCGACAACACACCTTATCATTAAGCATCTGATCGAAGTTGAATGTGTAGTTTGTCAATCTGTTGTTCTTCAGATCAGCATACCTGTTACAAATAGCAGTTACTAAAACGTAAAACGTATATTCAGTGGCTTGTCATTCAAAAATACAATCTACCTCATATCCAGACAGCAGCTTACACATTCAAATCCAAACTATCATATTCGTAACATTTAAAATTTAAATAAAAAGCTGGCTTCACAAAGAACTATACTTTAGATCCTGGCAACCCCAGTGTATTGGCAATATAAAAACAAGATCTTGTATTCTTGTTTTCAAGTAGGAATATATAACAGTTAATACTTAATAAAGACAAACCATGTCCAGCTCTTAAGTACCTACTGTAGTTGTTATTAAATACCTGATCCCTGTCCTACCTTTGTCATCTTTACACTAAAATTAGAAAGAAAAAGAACTGGAGGAGAAGCATGTATCATAATAAGTAGCTTACTTAACGGCACCATATCCAACAGCTTCAGCAGTTTGCTCAAGTTCCTCCTTGGTCCAATCTGTTCCCCTACCTAATTCATATACATAATTTAAAACACAAACAAGACAGATCGAACCACAGTTATTGAACACAAGACAGGCACCGAAAAACCAAGGCATCTGGAAACATAAGCTAAAAGCGCACACTTTATCAAGCAAATCACACGATATTGATATAAATATAAATATATATATAAACACATGACAATGCTGAAACATAATAAAATTAATAACCACCAAAAAGCAAAAGTTCAAGGAAATCAAGTCACATTAAAGTAGAAATAATCAACAATAGTGAAGATGCAATCTGTGTGTAAACAAAAAAGATGGAACTAAGTCCCTCCTGTTTAACTAAGATTAGCGCAACCTAATTCTTTAATATGACCTAATTATCTTCTTCATCAGGATTATCATCACTAATGGACAACAATAGTGGAGATACATTGTTCATAACAAAAGATATGGAACTTCAGTACACATTAGAGCATACTTGTTCCTTGACATGAGTAGGTCTTCATCAAGATTATCAACAATCAACAATCCACCACTAACGGATCAGTTTCTTTAAGTAAGCCTTCTCTATCTGGTTTTACTTTTAATCATCCAGAGTTTGATTCCATTATTATTTTTGTGATTATTTTTCAACAATCTACCATGATTATCTAAGTGAACTTACGTGTCGCATTATGTGCTTAAAGCACATGCTCACACGCCTCTCAGCCTGTAGATGAAAAGACCATTATGTGTTAAACAACATTATCATACCTCGTTCAATAAGAGCATCCCTACAGCGAATCTTGGCTTCATCAAGTAGATCAACTAATTTGACCACCTCAGTACTTCGAGTTCGAAATCGCTTTCCATCTTCTCCAAGAACAAGACCAAAGCCTACATGATTCGTTTTAGGGTACTTACTGTCTTCAGTGGGAAGCCAACCTGCACGCTTAGCTGCCTGTAATAAAAACAGTGTTGAGAGTATGTAATTGCTTACAACCGTAATACAGTTATTATAATAAAATTATAAGTGTAAATTACAATCAGTATAGGTGATTTTTGATACTTACTGTGAATACCATATCAAAGTGCTCTTGCTGCCCAACATCTGTAACATATATGATCCACTCGGCTTTTTCTTCATTAAGACGGTACCTTCATGTATTAGGTTGTGTTTGAAGTCAGGCCACAATACACTTAATTAGTTCTAAATTACCTATTAACACTGTAAGAGGGGCATTTGAAGACTTGTCCTCTGAATTCAAAAAAGATAACCTAAACAATACAGAGCACTTGGTAGAATGTGCAAAATCTTTAATAAAATGTAAATTTATATATGAAAAAGAGTAATGTTCAATCCACAAGATGATAAGGATAATAAGATATAACTATATGGGACATGCTTGCAGTCATTGGATATCCGCACTAAAGTCTCCCAATTCATTTAGTTTGCCAAATATTTGCTGCAATTTGCATATTGCAAGTCTTCACAGCAATCTCTATCTAAGCAAAAGACAAAATAAAGCTTCTTCAGAACCAAGGGCCAATTCCACAAACTAGAATGCCAATTGTGACCTAGTTACTTACTCTGATAAATTCACTCATCCCAATTTTCAAAGTTCCTACCGATCTTTCTTTATAACCTTAAAAGTTCAAAACTAAGCTTTTATTAAAATTTATATACCAACTGGAACAATTCAATCTTTCCTAGAACATATGACTAGTGTGCATTCTAAATCTCCACTATACTTATAGACTTGACTGTGAGATGATATTCCCCCAAGTCTTGCAAGGCTTCAAAAGCTTAATACTGAAAGAAAATGATTAACGACCTTCGTACGGAAGCCTAAGTTATGTCAAAAATCACTGCCATATCTAAATTTTAGATTCAAGAGTTCATCACATGTAAATTTCTGCTTGATGTTAATGACATTGGTTGATTAGAACACCTAGGATGACAATTCACATGAGATGTGTTACATACAGTCTTGTCTAATAATCAGTTGGGTTATACTCCCTCCGGACTATCAAAATCCACATTTTATTCAATCATAATAAATAAGCTATATGTTACCAAATATTTGTATTATTTAAAAAAAAAAAAAGAGATTTAACATGTAATTTACCATATTAACTTAATGTGGACACACTTTTTGGGACAGAAACAAGGAAATGAGGACTAAAATACTGGAACGGAGGGAGAATATGAAACTGAATGTTACACCTCTGAACAGAATCTATTTATCAAAACAACACAGTGAATAGATTCATTCATATAATTATTGATTAGGCAATTTATATATAAAAAAACCCCAGCAATAGAGCATAATTGAAAATCTTACCACACTTTGCTAACAGAAATTGCATATTCTACTTGCATACAAATTATCAACTCATACTTGAAAGCTGTAATCTTACTACACTAACCATAAAGCTGTTAAATCAGTTGAAGCATAATTGAATCCACCATCTCTCTTAACAACAATAAGTGGTATCTTTTTCCCTTCAATGAAGATCACACGCGCCCCTTCACTTTCTTCAACAAGTCCCTTCTCATTTAGCAACCCCAAAACCATAGGAATAAAAGGATTATAAAAACTTTCGCCCTGTAAGGAAAGCAAACACAAATCAATATACAACTGGTTATACAACTAAATAATGAATGTTAAGACATTTAGGTCTCAAAAGCAAGGGCTTCATTCTCAGCTTTTACAATAAGTAATGCAGATAATAAAAAGATAAATTAGAACCATGCAGTTCAGCTTTGACTTCCAATAATGCATATATATCATAGTTCATGTTGGTTAAGTTACAATTACACATTTATATACCATAATGTTTTAATGTGAACGTCAGTTGTGCACCAAATCTTAGTAATCCCTTCAAAGTTTAACAGTTTCATAATCCTTATAACTAACTATGAATTGCATGCTTCAAATAATATCTTGAAGCCACTAGCCCATACCAATAGCAACTTGCAAATAGCATATACATTTAGTTCCACCAAGTTTGATCAGAAAATTGAGGAGAGCAAGACACTTAATTAATAATGAATTCATTATTTTAATTTTTCATGTGTTGAAAATCAGAAAATAACATCCATAATAAGGTTGTGCAAAGTAAGGTTTTGCACAATGTAATATTTTGACTAGATTTGAGTGAAATGTGCCAAAATATATGAATTATGCAAGAAGATAAGATCAAGGGCGTATACCTTCTCCTCTAAATGAACTCCAAGTCTTTTATAAACTTTCTCAAAACCCTTCCGGCTAATTTCACATATCTGTTTCCATGCCTTGCGGTATTTCTCATCACCTCCCTTTATTTAGGGAACATACAAGATGATAAAAAGCAATGAATTTACTTTGCAGGTAGAATACCAAGTGATACATCGTAAGACCATGTTCTAAAAAAATGAGGGATACATTATAATACCAAGTGAACAGATGCATATAGCTATGAATCACTTACCTGGAGACTGACTACTGCCTGCTGTGCTCTCTCTTTGAAAGCAGAATCACTGTCAAATCTCTGTTTTGAAGCCTTGTAGAATACCTTACAAAGCAATATTCAAATCGGTCCATTAATACAGACTTTTCACGACACTTTCACAAGACAAATGTTCAGTAATACTGTAATACAAACTCACAGAATCTTGCATCACGTTTAAAAAAAATAACAAAGGTTTATACACCATTATCAAACATTATGCAATGAAACAGCAACCCAAGTTTATACGCAGAACCATCAAATTAAGCTTGTGTAACAATAAAAAAAATTAGCAAAGGAAATTTTAAAAATAACAATTGACCTCAGACTCAATAAAGTTAGCCTACATCATTGAACTTGCATGGCTCCAGAATAGTATATGGAATCTCACCACTGATGTTTGCAGTTTAAACCACCTTAACCCAATCCAATATCCATCAGAAGTCTATGATAGTCATCAAACACCTTGGTCCACTTACTGAACTTTTTCTGCTTCTGCTTACTACTTTTCTTCTTTGTTTTTGCACATGAATCAGACCACTTAGTAGCTTGCTAATACTTTTCTTAATTTCCACTAGGTGAAACTGACTTTAAACAAATGTAGGAAACAACAAAACACACACACACACATATTATACAAAATAGTGTGTAATAAAATAAAGTTTGACGAGATCTTGTATTTCAATTACTGAAAACATGATATTGTTCTTGAAACTTTGCCTTCTCGTTCATTACTTTATCATATAATCACACTACTATGAAAAGTGACATAAAAACATACAGCCAAACAACTTCATACAGATGTAGAAATGACAACCAATTGAAAGTCCTATTAGTAGATTGAAAAACAATAAACTTACATAGCTAGTGCTATTACAAAATGGATTTCAAAAACATTATACTGTGCTTAACAACCAAAATGAATCCTTGGTCAATTAGTCTTGATGCATCCTACAGGGACTTGAGTAATTAAACATTTGTATAATTTTAGCTACTAGAAGCCCGAAACAAACCCCTAAGATAGCTCACCTCAAGATCACCAATGGCCTGATCATTAGCATTTTCCCAGTCCGGAAACTTTTCGAATAGGAATTCAATTAACATACCAAACTGCAAATCATAACAAAAGATAACAGTCTTTTATAAGATACGTGATAGAAACCGAACTTAAGGTACTGTTACAAAATATGCTATTTCAATATTTGGGAGAACCATATAAAGTTTGTATGCAATGAATAACCAAAATAAACATTGCAAATGTAAGGGTGTTGAGGATGTCTGATGCATTTTAAGCTAATAGATAACTATCAACCAAATATTAAAACATTTAAAGGTAAAATAATCAGAAAGTTGGATGCTGATGAAGATGAGAAAGTTGTTTTAATAGTTCAGTTACTTCAGTATGCAATATTAGACAATATATGTTGTTAAGAAATTGAAAAAAACTCTAGTTATAGTTGGTTATACAACACAGATTTATCTATAACCATATATAGTTACTTCAGTCACTCGTTATCAAAACAGTATGGCTACAAATTCTAATAATACTAAAACAATTTATAAGTGATAATTCACTATCTATGCTCTATAGGAAATGTACCTGTGTACCCCAGTCCCCAACATGATTTCTTCTTAGGACTTCAACATTTGAAAACTCAAGCATACGGGCTAGTGTATCTCCTATTATGGTAGATCTTAGGTGACCAACATGCATTTCTTTTGCTATGTTGGGTGAAGAGAAGTCGACAATAGCTCTTTTAACTGAAAGCTTAGGCGCCCATGTTTCGACGCCATCTGTTAGCATCTTATGGATGCTCTGTCACAACAATTATATAACAGTGCATTAGAAATCAACTTGAACAATGTTAATCATGCTGACATCACAATATTGCATTAATAAGTAATAATTAAAATTGAAGAGGTCGCATCGAAAAAACAGTTCTATACCTTGGCTATCCACTGCTTCGACAATACAACATTCACAAAGCCAGGCCCTGCTATGCTTAATGACTCAACCATTTCTGATGTTGGAAGATTGTTTTTAAGAGCCTAAAATTTAGGTTGTGAATATTAATTAAATGATTGTAAAATCATATGGATAAATAAAAAATACTCCCTCTGTTTCAAATTAGATGTCCACTTTCAAAAAATCACAGTTTTAAGAAAAATGAATGTTTATAAATTAATTGCATTCAGTGATCATAATATGTGGAATGAGGTTGATATAGGAAATATAAATAAGAGATATGTGAAGTAGAATTGACTTTGGAAATATGATTTTGCACTAAAAGTTGAAGTGGACAACTAAATTAAATTAAAAAAATTTCTTAAATGTAAATTGAAATGGAGGGAGTATATCGATGAAATTATTAGCTGAGACCAGAAGTTAAGTTTGTAGAGAAAATGAAATGAGACCTGTCCAACAGGCTGAGGGCCTTTAAATTCAGTACCCTTCCCCTTTATTGTTGTCCATAAGCTCATAGCATTGTTGCTGTATAAAAAGAATGATGATGCCCCAGTAAGTTAAGAAGAAAATAAAAACTAATAATTAATTAATAGAATGTCTAATGAAGTCAGCATATAACATTAACTGAATATCACCGTCTACAAGTGTGTCAACTGTGTCAACTGAAAAGAAAATGTGTTACCATTGGTAATCACCGAATCTGGGATTACAAGCAGCAATCAGTGGTTCAACATCAGGCAGGTCAGGAACTGTGACTCTAATCGATGCTTTGAATAACTTTTCTAGTTGTTGTTTAGGACTACCCCGATATTCTTCCTCCTGACCCATAAAACACATTAAACCCAGTCTAAACAAGAAACAACATATAAACTAAAAACCAAGTGTATAATTGAGTTAAATAAAACTCACTGTTGCCATGTTCGAAATCGTATTAGCCTTGATTAGAGAAGGACCCCTTCTTCTAAATATATCTGTCTAGTTTTACAGATAATTAAAATTAATAACAATCAAACATCAATAACAATAATCAAATTCTAAATAACAATTATAGAGTATCTAATTAAAAAAATTATTCACCAACACAAATACATATGCCGAGGATGTAAGAAGTAAACACCAAGCAAAAAAATGAGGTTATACATATATACACACAGAGAGAGGGAGAGGGAGAGGGAGAGAGAGAGAGAGATTAGGGCTTACGGGTTTTAGAGAAACAAGGGAAAGAGGAGAAGGGAGATATATAACGAGACACAAATGGATGTGATACCGGCGGCATAAAAACACAACTCAATGCGGTGCTGCTCATTATACGATATATATGTGTGCGCGCGCGAGCGCGTGTAATTTACTTTTACCTTTGGGCTCCAGTAGTGCTGATGCTGTAGCAAGGCGGACTAGGGTTTTGGGACGGGATAGAGCGCCTCTTTCTTCTACCAATGCTCTTTTGCCACGTAAATCTACATACCCTTTCTATAGTTTTTGTTGAAGTACTCGGAACGGTTCGGATTGGGATTAAATCGAATTTTTCGATTTTAAAATTTTATAAAATTTAAACCGAACCGATATTTAGTGGATTGATTTAGTGTAAGAAATATCTATAACATTAACACTTGAACATTAAATACCTAAATTAAATTTATAAAATACTTAATTATATAACATATGTGCTAACAGTTCAGTTCAGATATTTCAGTCGATTTGAAGGCAAAAACCGAAACAAAACCGGAGATTTTCGATTTTCTAATTACCAAAACCAAAATATTCGGGTTGGATGGTTTGAAACACTTGATTGGATCAATTTCAAAGTATTATACTCCGGCCTAACTCGAAGCATCTCCAATAGGACTTTTAGGTTGGTTATAATGATTGCAGATTGACTATATTTTTTAGATATATATTTAATACATCAAATTATTATTATTTTAATTATTATAAATTTAATGTATTATCTAAATATGATAACTAGTAACGTGACATTTGTTACAAATCTATAGTGATGTGACAAATATAGTCATACATAAGTGTTTGATTAAAATTATATACAAAGAGTTTGTCTATATTTTTAGTTTTGGTACGAAGGGTCATGTTCCACATAGAACCATTAGCCATTGAACCTTTAGAACCATTAGTTTATTTCTAGTATTAGTTAGGGTTATATAGCACGTGAAAAAATGTCTTATTTATGTATTATATTTTGAAATTAATTTTGAACACAGACAACGATGCAAAAAAAAAACATGTATTTAGATTTAGATCCTGAAAATCTATGTAAAAAATAGGGTTCTGCAGCAGAACTTTAGTGGTTCTATGGTTCTATTTTAAGTATCGGTTCTTTATAGAGCGCGACCCTTGATATGAACTCATTTTTTAGCTAAAGATTTTTTATAATTGGAACTGCTAGAGCATTATAGTTCTCTTTTATCTTTTTTTTCCTATAAATAACATAATTTTATCACACATCTTTAAATATTTTGATCAGATACTTAAAATCAAATTTTATTATATTAATACTTGAAAATATGTGTTAAATGTCAAAATATAACATATCAAAATAATAAGAATATTATTTTCTAAATAATAATTTCCATGGTCAATGCTCATGATTTCCATTAATGGATTATATTTTTTTGAATAAAATTTATTTAACATTTTAAAAAAACGATTATATGTTTCAGACATGGAGGAAAAGCAAACAAATAGATATGTTAAACTGTTGCATCATCAAAACTAGAAAATAGTATCCAAATATATTGGGATCAATACAAAACTATTTAAAACTCAGTTTTGAGAATCAACACCCATAAGTAGGGTCTTAATCGTCATTTATCCAATTTTCTGATTTTCGTCCCTCTCACTGATTATTAGCTCCGTTCGCCTCCCGTCCTCTCTTTTATTTATTGTTATTTTACACCAACTATGAGAAAGATTGTAGAAGGGGGGGGGGGGGTTGAATACAATCTTTTACAAATTTAAAAGATTCAAGAATAATACACTAAGAACACAGTAAACAGAAAAACACCAAGTATTAAAAATACGGGTGGATTGAATGATCCACCCGTGAGATTTTATATAGAAGAATCTGTGGATTGTTTACAATTCGCACAGCTGCTGGTTCATCACTCAAACAAGTTCTATCTCTCAGATTTTTTTCTCAAGTAATTTGAACAAGTTCAACTGATGCTTCTAACTTGGTTATATACTCCAAGTTTTACAAAGCTTTTAGCTAGATTACAAAATGCACTCTAATCTAAAAACAATGCTGCACAACTTTGTCTTATGCATGCTTTCTGAGATGTCTTCATCTTTGACCATCATCTTGATTTGATCCAGATTGCACTGCATGAGATAAGTATGTTTCTGCTTCTTCTTTATTTTCCTAATTAGGCTTCCATGTCTATTTTAGTGTAATTCGATCCATGTGATTTGTCAGACTTAAGCTCTAGTCACTTTCAACTGCTCTTTGCTTCATCAGTTGAAAGTTCTGGTTGCTTTCAACTGCTCTTGACTTTATCAGTTGAATGCCCGGCTCATCAGTTGAATGAATTACAAACTTTATCAGTTGAATGCTGTTCCAGTCTCATCAGTTGAATTCCTCAACATCATCAGTTGAATACTTTGTCTTCAGTTGAATGCTTGATTTTCATCAGTTGAAACATCATCCAGTCTTCATCAGTTGAATAGTTACATCTCATCAGTTGAATATCCTTCACTTAGATAAAATTACATGGCATTGGATATTTACAATTAGCCATCCTATTCTACCCATCCGTTGACAATTCCCAAAGACAAGAAATATAACAATTACAACTGAAATTTGATAAAGATTCTAAGTAAGACATGTTACAAAAATGTTTATGTTATCATCAAAAATTATTGATTCCTAACAATCTCCCCCAATTTATGACTGGAGAAGATGCAGACATAAATTCTACACTTGATGATAACAAAACATTAATAAAATAAAATGCAGAATTTAAATACAAGAGTTAGAAAAGTTTACAGATGATTATGCTCCTCTAGACTGAGCAGTTACTTGTTCCTAGAAGATCTTCTTCTTCTGGACTTAAGTTTTTCTTCAAGAATATTGATCTGTTTCTGAAAGATCCTGTAGAACCATTCTTCATCACTATCTTGTCTGTTGAGCTTGGATTGGAGAGTCTTCAGAGTATTCAAGCTAGCAACCTTGAGTTGATCTTTAGGTCTGAAAAATCTCCTAACACCTTGATTGTCCCTAAATTCCATGACTGGAGTAGGTTCATGATGAATTTTCTTTCCAGTGTAGGGAATTTTCAGCCTTCTTTGTAGACTAGCATCTGAGTTCCATTCCTTCCTGATCTCAAGGATTCTCTTTAGTACCATTTGCTTTGCAGGTGGTGTAAATCCTCCAGTCCTCTTCATAGATCCATATATTTTTGTTAGAGAACTGAATCCCTCAGAATTCAGAACTCTGTGAAGAGGCCAGATGACATCACCCTTGTTTTTGTAAGAGAATACCAATCTTTCAGTTAATTTTGAAGTTGCCTATATTCCTCTTACTTCTTGAAGATCATCCAGCTCCAGCTCCAACTCAGAAATTTCTTCAATGTTAGCAATGATGAGATAGTCATCAGGATTTTCAGGTTCTTTTGGAGGTTTAGGAGGGTTAGCCATCCTCTTAGCCACAGATTTGACTTTCTTCTTAGGCTTGAAAGATTCTTGAACAAGAAAAGCTGGAATTGGGATATCTTCCAAGTCAATTGGCTCCTCCTTTGGCATTATTGGCTCATCATGGAAGTTGACATCTGGATGTACCACTGTGGTGTCCTTGATTGGATAGGAAGGCTTTGAGATAGGCTTTTCTGGCACTTCTTCTCTTCTCTTGGCTGCCTCAGGCATCTTGGTTTTAGATTTGACTCTCTTTTTCTTTGGAGAAGATTCAAGAGGCAATCTTTCCTCATTTAAAAGCTCAGCTGCCAACTCCTCTTCCAGCTCAATAGCATACCTTTCATCAACCTCTATTTGATTCAAAGAGAGTTGAGATTCAAACTCCTCTTTTTCACATTCTCTGGCCACCTCTTCAGTTTTTGCAAATGAGTAGTAAGGATGGCCAGTTCCAATAAACAGCTTCTGGCCTTCTCTGTAGATGATGGCAAAATGAGCTTTTAAAGCCACATCTGTACAGTCTTTGTAACTTTTGATCTCTTGGCCCAAGAGCTTGTATTCATTTTTGTCAGGCCTGGCTAGTGGAAAGTAGATTGAGCTTGAATCTTTTCCAGGCTTGGAGTAACCACAATTGACTGGAGATAGAATGGCCTTGAACTCATTCAAAAATGATGGCTCACCCTTTTCTGTCTTTGAAGGAATAACAATCTCAGGTGTAATCACCCTGAGAATTGTAGTTGTGGTTGGAAAGGAGATTTGAGCTGTGGTGGCTGTAGAAGGTTTCTTGCCCAACTGAGCCACTCTCTTTGCAATAGAGTCTAATTCTTTCATCCTTTCAATCTTTTGCTTTTCCCTTTCAGTGTGGAAAGGAGGAGGAATTTGACTGATCAATTCTGCAGGAGTTGGTAATTCTTTCTCCCCCTTTTTGTTAGCAGCAAGTGTAGGGGATGGACTGGGAAGTGAAACACCAGAGGCAAGAAGAAGATGTTGAAGAAGTCCAGTCTGAATTCTTTGATGCTGCAACATCTCATCCATTCTAGAGTTTAAGATATAGACATTTCCTTCCAGAGCTTCCACTTGCTTTTCCAATTGTAGTTGTTTTTGCTCAGATTCAGAGAGAGCTGATTTGACCTGAGCTGGAAGCTTTTCATCAATTTGCTTGGTCAGATCAGTCTTAACAGAGGCAATAAGAGAATTGAGATGCTCTATCTCATGCTGAAAATGGAGAGATTGATACTTGTGAAGCTTGAGATTGTCTAGTGCTTGACTGGCAATGGTGGCAGAGATGGCTGGAGAGGAGGATGAGCTTCCAGATTGTGGTTGAAGAATTGTTGAAGCTTGCCTTTCCAGCTCCATGCTAACAACAATTGCATTGGCAGACTGCATGGAGAGCCATGAAGGTAGAGAAGTTGTAGGTTGTTCAACAAGGGATTCCTCAAGAGCATCATTGAGGTCTTCATCACTATCATCATAATGAAAATCATCTCCAGCATTGGCAGGCAGAGCTGTAAATGCCTCCTTTGCTCTAAGCATAGAAGATGTAGTGTGAATCAGATTGAGGTGCCTCTCAGCTGCTTGATTATCCAATCTGGCAAAATCTTGAATGGAAGACATCCCATGAGTAAAAGTCTCAGGGTCTAGTGAAACACCATCCAATATGGATCTGTATTCAGCTTGAAACTCTTGTTCACTAAACCCTTCATTGACACCTGCATTTCTCTCAATTTCTCTCTTTTCTTGCATCAAGGGCTCCCCTTGGCTCACCACACCACTTACCTCTCCCTCACTTACCCTTACTAAAGGGTCACTCTTATCCTCTCCTTTTTCCTAGCTAGAAGAAAATGCCAGACTCTCCACACCCTCTCCTTTTGCCAGCTCACTAGGCTGCCTCTCCACTCCATAGCTCACTCCACTCAATCCTAGAAGTGTTTGTGCTACCATGTGATCAACTGCTGTAGAAAGAGGTAAATTAATTGAAGTAGCAGCAGTTGTCAACTGATGAGGGACATCAGTTGAAACATGAGTAGAGGAGGCATTCAACTGATGAGAGCTGTTAAGCAGATCAGTTGAAGGACAAACACTGTTCAACTGATGAGGGAGATCAGTTGAAGAAAATGAAGAAATAGGTTTAGAAGCTGTGATAGTTGAGTCTGTGGTGATTGATTTTAAAGGAAACTCCACAGAACACACTGTCACAGAAGAAGGAAGTGGAAGAGAAAGATCCAACAAATCATCAAAATGATGATGATCAATCTCAGATGGGGGCTTCTCCATGAAATCCAAAGATGGAGAATTTACAAGGGTGGTGTGAATTAATTCCACATCCACAGAAGAGGTTGGGGATTGTGTTTGAGTAGTAGAGATGGTAAGATCACAAATATGGGTGATTTGTTGAGATGAAGAAGGGGGCTGTGACTCCACATTTATTGGAGTCACATCATTCTGACTTTGAGAAGTTAAAGGCATAAAATCCAGAATGGATGCCTGTGTGTGTGCAGAGTGCTTAAGTTTGTCACTTCTCATCTTCTTTCTCCCATAAGCCTTTATTGGTGAAGAAGTGGTGTCCCTCCCCCTTTTTAACTGTGTCCCTGGTTGAGGACTATTTTCAATAGCAACATCCTTTTGGGAGGATGCTGCTAGGGATGTGTTTAATTCCATATTAACATCTACAGTCTTTTGGGAGACTGCAGAGTGGCCAGGCTGGTCAGCACACACCTTTCCATCCTTATTCTTAGGGCTTCTTTTATGTTCACCCTTTCCCTCCCCCTCACAACCTCCAATCACACTCCCCTCAGGTTTGTGTTTCTTGGATTTTACAACAGATGTCTTTTGGGAGGCATCTGAGGTTGGTTTAGAAGACTTGTTTTTAGAAGGTTTTGCCACTTGTGTGGACTGTTGATGGGCCTCTTCAACAGCCCTGATGGCAGAAAGCAAAGAAGGTGAGGGTTGAGAAAGAGTAGTAGGAAAGCCATGTACCTCTTTTTGCTTTCCAGCCTCCATTATTGGCAGGTACACCACCTCCAAGGAGGGGTATAAATTCATCCTAAAGAGGTCTTTAAAGACTCTCTTTTCCTGCACAAAACTGGGAAGCTTGGCTTCCTTGTTAGTAATAACTAGCTTTTTGTTGAGATGATTAGCTAGCATCATGAGAAATCTGACATAATAAATATTCCTAGGTCTACCAGTTTTATCACCTAGTTTCTCCCCAATTTCTTGGATCATCAAACCACCAAAGTTGAAATATTCATTAGTCAGATACATGTAAAGCATTTGTAAAATCTGGGAAGTAAGTGCATTGAAATTGCTAATTTTACCAGAAAATGCCTTAATAAAGGCATCACATAAATAACTCCATTCTCTCCTAAGACCCCTTCTTTCTATTTTACCTAATGCATCAGTTGGCAAAACATAATTCATGGCATAAAGTAAATTAACTAACTGATTATCACTAGGCAAAGATAAAACAGTATCTTCAGGAATCTTAAAGCATGCTTTCATAACATCAGCATTGACAGAATGAATTTCATTATTGACAAAGAAGGTTAGAGTTTCATGCTCACTATTAAACTCCGCAGAGGTCCACATTTCCTCCACTATTTCATGGTAGATGGTAGGAGCTTCAAGCATAGCATAAGAGAGCTGGCTTGACTTGATGAACTCCATCATCTTGTGATACTCCTTCTCCTCTACTGCCTTGGTATCCACAAATGATGCGAAGTTGTTCTTCTCATAAATGAACCCACTTGGTGCAGTATACTTCTTCATTGGTGCCATTGCAGTTACAGAGAAAGCTTGAAGAGAAATTAGAACTTGCTTTTGCACAGAGAGAGAAGAGAGCTTTGAGAATTCGAAAGAGTGAGATGAAAAGAAATGAAAATAAATTAAAACACTTAAATACTTTCTCAGAAAATTGCTGTGATTGGCTGAGAAATTACCGTTGAGAAGAAATTACTCTTATTGAACTCTACAAAAATTACACACACGATCGTGTGTATAAAGTAGGAGAGAGACAAAAGAAATTTCAACGGCTGAGATCTGATAATGCTTTCAACGGATGGAATAAGCGCCTCTTTAAACTTCCTATTCAACTGATGAAGATCAGTTGAAAGTGTCTTCAACTGGTGTCATCAGTTGAATGAAAAATAAAACAAGAGGATATTGTTTCAACTATCAGTTGAAACAATTTCACTAGTTCATCAGTTGAAATATTATAGACTTTATCCAGAATTATAACTAATTCAATTTTGATAAATCAAAATTAATCAAATTCTGGCTGCCAAATTACAGAAAAATTCACTCTAAATTAGGTGAAATTTAACATACCTAATTTACTTACCAACCTTGTGAATGTGGATTCATCAAGAGGCTTTGTGAAAATATCTGCAATCTGTTCTTCACTTGGAACAAAATGCATTTCAACAGTACCAGCCATCACATGTTCTCTTATGAAGTGGTATTTAATGTCAATGTGCTTGGTTCTTGAGTGTTGTACTGGATTTTCAGTTATAGCAATAGCACTGGTGTTGTCACAAAATATTGGGATTTTTGAGAGGTTTAATCCATAATCAAGTAATTGATTTCTCATCCACAATAATTGTGCACAACAGCTTCCAGCTGCAATGTACTCAGCCTCAGCTGTAGAGGTTGATACAGAATTTTGCTTTTTGCTAAACCAAGAAATCAATCTGTCACCAAGAAATTGACAGGTGCCTGTTGTACTTTTTCTATCAATTTTGCATCCTGCAAAATCAGCATCTGAATATCCAATTAGATCAAATCCAGAGTCTTTAGGGTACCAAATACCAAGATTTGGTGTTCCCTTAAGATATCTGAATATTCTTTTTATAGCAATAAGATGTGATTCTTTAGGATCAGATTGAAATCTAGCACAGAGGCATGTAGAAAACATAATATCTGGTCTACTAGCTGTCAAATATAAAAGAGAACCAACCATGCCTCTATAATTGGAGATGTCCACAGATTTCTCATTAGGACTTGACTCTAATTTGGTGGCTGTTGGCATGGGAGTCTTAGCTTCTTTGCAATCCAATAAATCAAACTTTTTAAGTAGATCATAGATGTACTTAGTTTGATTTATGAATATACCTTCCTTTACTTGTTTAACTTGTAAACCAAGAAAGTAGGTGAGCTCTCCCATCATGCTCATTTCATACTGACTTTTCATTAGATTAGCAAACTTCTTGCAAAGTTTCTCATCTGTAGAACCAAAAATTATATCATCTACATAAATTTGAACCAGAATAAAGGCACCATTTACATTTCTGTAAAATAGTGTTTTATCCACAGTTCCTCTGGAAAAATGATTATCTAACAAGAATTGAGACAGAGTATCATACCATGCCCTTGGTGCTTGCTTTAGTCCATAGAGTGCTTTTAATAAAAAGTAAACATACTCTGGAAATTCTGGATCTTCAAAACCAGGAGGCTGACTGACATATACCTCCTCTTCCAGTTCACCATTTAGAAAAGCACTCTTGACATCCATTTGATAAACTTTAAAGTTTGCATGAGCAGCATAGGCCAGGAAGATTCTTATTGCTTCTAGTCTTGCAACTGGTGCAAAGGTCTCATCAAAGTCAATTCCTTCAGATTGAGAGTATCCTTTAGCAACAAGCCTTGCCTTGTTTCTGGTGACAACTCCATTCTCATCCACCTTGTTTCTGAATACCCACCTTGTTCCTACAATTGTTCTGTTTTTAGGTTTGGGTACCAGCTTCCATACATTGTTTCTCTCAAATTGATTTAATTCTTCTTGCATAGCAATAACCCAATCAGCATCTTTGAGAGCATCTTTTATGACTTTAGGTTCATCCTGTGAAAGGAATGCACTGTACAAACACTCATCTTGAGTTGCTCTTCTTGTTTGTACAGATGCATTTGCATCTCCAATAATTAGCTCAAAAGGATGATCCCTTGTCCACTTTCTTTGTGGTGGAAGTGATTGTCTTGATGATGTGGCTTTATTATTGAAGTTCAGGTTTCCATGTTGGAAAGCTCCCCCTAAATTTGTCATCTCATTATTTCTAGACTGATTGAAACTTTGAGACATTCTTTCAACTGATGATCCTTGAGGTGTTTCAACTGATCCCTCCAATGTAGTTTCAACTGATGCTTCAGTTGAATTTCCAATTGCAGTTGTTCCTTGCACCAGAGAGTCATCAGTTGGAATATTAATTCCAGGATTAATTCCAACATTTTGAATAACATCATCATCATCACTGTCATACAGATCACCTTCACCTTCATTTTCAAATCTGAGATTATCATGAAATCCTTCATCTGAGAATCCTTGAATCTTCTTATCATCAAAAACTACATGGATTGATTCCATAACAATGTTGGTTCTCAGATTATACACTCTAAATGATTTTCCATCAGAGTATCCAACAAAAATAGCTTCATCTGCCTTGGCCTCAAATTTTCCAAGATTTTCACCTTGATTTCTTAGAACATAACACTTGCATCCAAATACATGAAGAAAGCTAATTGTTGGCTTCTTTCCTTTGAAGAGTTGAAAGGGAGTTAGATTATGAGGTTTGGTAATTAGTGAAATGTTTTGAGTGAAACAAGCAGTGTTCACAGCTTCAGCCCAAAAATAGGTTGGAAGTTGAGCTTCATTAATCATGGTTCTTGCAGCTTCAATAAGAGTTCTATTCTTCCTTTCAACAACACCATTTTGTTGTGGAGTTCTTGGTGCAGAGAACTCATGAATAATTCCCTCTTCTTCACAAAATTCTTTCATCACAGAGTTCTTGAATTCTGTTCCATTGTCACTTCTTATCCTTCCAACTTTGACATCTGGATTGTTGTTTAATGCCTTGATATGATTGATGATGATTTTCCCAGCTTCATCCTTAGAATGCAGGAAGAAAGTCCAAGTAAATTTTGAAAAATCATCAACAATCACTAAGCAATATTTCTTCTTTGAAATGGACATTATGTTGACTGGTCCAAATAAATCCATATGTAAGAGCTGAAGGGGCTTCACAATTGATGAAAGAGTTTTGCTTTTGAAAGAGCTTCTCTTTTGCTTTCCTAGCTGACAAGCTCCACAAAGTCCATCTTTGGAAAATTCCAGCTTTGGTAGACCTCTTACCAAGTCCTTCTTTACTAACTCATTCAGGGTTTTGAAATTTAGATGAGACAGTCTCTTATGCCATAGCCAACTGTCATCTGAGCTTGCTTGGCTGAGAAGGCAAGTGATAGATTCAGACTTTACAGAATTGAAGTCAGCTACATACACATTTCCTTTCCTTTGTCCAATCAGAACCACATTGTTGTCATCTCCTTTGGTGACAACACAGGCTGCAGGAGTGAAATTAACTTTGTAACCTTTGTCACAGAGCTGACTGATGCTAAGCAAGTTGTGCTTAAGACCAGACACCAATGCAACTTCATCAATGATGACATTCTCTTTTGCAATCAAGCCATATCCCATAGTATATCCTTTGCTGTCATCACCAAAGGTAATGCTAGGGCCAGCTTTCTCCACAAACTTTGTGAGCAGGGAGGAATCACCAGTCATGTGCCTGGAGCATCCACTATCCAAGTACCACAAATTCTTCTTGTGATTTCCCTGCACACATTTCATAAACAGATCAAGTTGATTTTGGTACCCAAATTGCTTTGGGTCCAGATTTGTTAGTCTTAGTAGTCTTTTCCACTTTCTCAACCTTTACCTTGGATTGAATTGATTCAATCTTTGGTTTTGGTTGAGAAATTGGAATATCAACTCTGTTTTCAAACACAGGCCTTTGAGGCATGCATACATTGTTCATTCCATGCAAATTTGAATGAAATTGAGGCATGTTAAAGGCATTGAAATAAGGATTGAACATATATGGCATGTTAGGCTGAGAATAAGGATTGTGAGGCAATAAACCAGGCATCATATTCATAGCAGATAAATTCATGTGAGAAACAGATGTCATAGGAATAGGCAAGGATAAATTAGGAGCAACCACAGTTTTAGCAGATAAATGATTTACACTACCACACTTACTGTAGGTTTTCCTAAGAGCACTAGCATTGGGAGTGTAATTGGTGTGCTTGTTAACTCCTATTTTGCCATTTCTATTTCCTTTCTTCTTTTTAGTCTCCTCAGATTTATGCTCACTAGTATCCAACTTCTTCTTGTTCTTGTTACTGGAATTAAGAGTGTTATGAACACTATCACTGGTCTCAGAAGAACTATTCTCACCTTTAACAAAATTCTTTTTAACAGGACCATATTTCTTGTTAAGCTTCTTGAGAACACTCTTGTCAACTGATGAGTTTTTGTTCAACTGATGACTCTCATCAGTTGAGACTTTGCTTTTCAACTGATGATCATCATCAGTATTCTCATCACCTGAACTGTTCTCAGATATCTCAAGCACTTTCTTATTCCTCTTCCATTCATTCTCTACAAAGGTCTCTCTACCTTGCATGTTAATGATATTGGTGGAAGCATCCCTACCAGATTTCCATTTGGCAATAATCTCTTGTTCCTTATCAAGTTGCTTTCTTATGATCTCTTCTCTCTTCAGAACAACCAAGAGATCATCCTTGGCTGTCTGACACTCAATTTTCAGCTTCTCAAACTCAATAAATTGAGCTTCTAAGGCACTGTTTCTATCACTAAGAAAGGTGTTAGCTTCCTTAATTCTACTATTTTCCTTAGTAAGAGATTTTAAAGAAACATGCAAATGATACAATTCTGTAGACATTTCATTAATGGTAGCATTGCATTCATCTTTAGTTAACTCAACTAGGTTTGTAGTGAATACCTGACTACTGCTTCCAGTGTTTTCTTCTTGATCTGTGGAGTTGGCCATTAGAGCTAGATTGACAAACTCCTCCTCTTCATCAGAATCATCTCCAGCTGCCCAATCATCCTTTGTGATGAATGCTCTTTCCTTTTGTTTGAGAAGTTCATAATATTTCTTTTTGTAGTCAATGTTTTCACATGACTTCTTCTCAACTTTAGGCTTTCTGCACTCATTTGCAAAGTGACCTGCATTCCCACAGTTGAAGCACTTGAATTTTGATCTGTCCACCATGCTTCTATCAGACTTGGGATTGCCTTTAAATGATTTTGCAGAGTTAAAATTCTTTTTGAATTTTAGTTTGGAGAATCTTCTTGACAGGAAGGCTAGATGCTCATCAATCCCATCACTTTCTTCACCAGAATCAGCTACTTCTTTCTCTTTTCTTTTTCCTTTGCTTGACTCTGAGCTCTCCTCTTTGACCAACTTCTCAGTTTCTTCAACTTGAGACTTTTCCTTGTCCTTGACGGTATCCTCCAGAGATGCAACTAGAGCCACAGATGAATGCCCTTTCTTTTGGCTTTTCTCAATCTCTTCATCTTGTTCCATTTCAAGTTCATAAGTTTTTAAGGTTCCATACAGTCTCTCTAGAGTGTAGTCTTTAAATTCTTGTGTATTTCTGAGAGAGACTGTCATGGGTTTCCATTCTTTGGGAAGAGCTCTTAAGAATTTCAAGTTTGAATCCTTAACTTGATATACTCTTCCAAAGAGCTTTAGACCATTTAACAGTTTTTGAAATCTGTTAAATGTATCACTCAAACTTTCACCAGCCTTGAAATGGAATGACTCATATTGTTGAATCAGAAGCTGCATTTTGTTCTCTCTCACTTGCTCATTCCCTTCACAGATGGTCCTGATGGTGTCCCAAACTTCTTTGGCACTTGTGCAGCTGATAACACTATCAATTATTTCTTGATCCAAACCATTGAACAGAAGATTCATGGTTTTCTTGTCCTTGTGCACTTCTTCAGTATCTTCTTGAGAATATTCATGGATAGGTTTTGGAATCATCTTACCTACCATGTCTTCACCATCAGCTCCCATACTTGTGCAGACCTTCATGGGGACATGAGGTCCTTTTTCAATGCAGTTCACATAGCTTTCATCAATGGACAACAGATGCAGATGCATTCTCACTTTCCAGTGAAAATAGTTGTCTTTGTCAAGAACAGGAATCTTCACTCCAGCATCCTTCTTTCCCATCTTTCTCTAGCAGTGTTGATCTTTTTCCCTGTTTGTTGGGAACCTGGCTCTGATACCAATTGTTATTTTACACCAACTATGAGAAAGATTGTAGAAGGGGGGGGGGTTGAATACAATCTTTTACAAATTTAAAAGATTCAAGAATAATACACTAAGAACACAGTAAACAGAAAAACACCAAGTATTAAAAATACGGGTGGATTGAATGATCCACCCGTGAGATTTTATATAGAAGAATCTGTGGATTGTTTACAATTCGCACAGCTGCTGGTTCATCACTCAAACAAGTTCTATCTCTCAGATTTTTTTCTCAAGTAATTTGAACAAGTTCAACTGATGCTTCTAACTTGGTTATATACTCCAAGTTTTACAAAGCTTTTAGCTAGATTACAAAATGCACTCTAATCTAAAAACAATGCTGCACAACTTTGTCTTATGCATGCTTTCTGAGATGTCTTCATCTTTGACCATCATCTTGATTTGATCCAGATTGCACTGCATGAGATAAGTATGTTTCTGCTTCTTCTTTATTTTCCTAATTAGGCTTCCATGTCTATTTTAGTGTAATTCGATCCATGTGATTTGTCAGACTTAAGCTCTAGTCACTTTCAACTGCTCTTTGCTTCATCAGTTGAAAGTTCTGGTTGCTTTCAACTGCTCTTGACTTTATCAGTTGAATGCCCGGCTCATCAGTTGAATGAATTACAAACTTTATCAGTTGAATGCTGTTCCAGTCTCATCAGTTGAATTCCTCAACATCATCAGTTGAATACTTTGTCTTCAGTTGAATGCTTGATTTTCATCAGTTGAAACATCATCCAGTCTTCATCAGTTGAATAGTTACATCTCATCAGTTGAATATCCTTCACTTAGATAAAATTACATGGCATTGGATATTTACAATTAGCCATCCTATTCTACCCATCCGTTGACAATTCCCAAAGACAAGAAATATAACAATTACAACTGAAATTTGATAAAGATTCTAAGTAAGACATGTTACAAAAATGTTTATGTTATCATCAAAAATTATTGATTCCTAACATTTATCAATTTTTATTGAAACATATATCTATTTTATTTTGGATGAGATCTTTAATCATCTTTCTACAACTTAATATATACATGATATTAATTCTTTTTTTGTCACTTGTAGGCTATGACAAGTGAATGTATATGACTGCCAGGTATGTTAAGCCTTCCCACAATGATAGTTAATCAAAAATTTGTACATTTATTATTTCACGTTATGTTGTTATGTACATAAATTTGATACCATTTTTATGTAATACCACAGGAGAAATAGAACTGCTGCAAGTAATGTCCATGCAAAACCATCAACTTCAAATTCAGCACACAATGAAGTTTCAATGCGTGTTTTCAGTTAGTTGTTGATGATATTTGTCTAATTCTGAATATTGCCAAAATACAATTTTGGACTCAATTTTGGGAGTAGTTTTTGTTTTATATCGAAAGTCTAAAAAAACATATGTTGAAGTCCATCAAGATGTAATGCATCTCTAAAAAAGAATGTCAGCTCTGAGGTAGGATTAGGCTCTTTGATAATAAAAGTAGCAAGATCCCAATCATATAAGGAGGATCATGAATATATTTAATCATTTGTATTTTCCTATATGAAAGCTATATATTTGTGTAAGTCTAATCATTTCATTTGTCATATGTTTATCTCGATTTGCATGCGCTTGAAGGTTATAATCAATATATGTTCATTGCTCACTCTTTATAGAGGTATATGTTAGATATAATTGATGATTACTAATGTTCTTAAAGTTTGTTTTAGAACAGGAATCATCAGAGTTTAATCTGGAAGCTGATCAGAGTTTAGTAAAGTCTGACAGAGTTTGATAAAGTCTGACAGAGTTTGATAAAGTCTGATCAGAGTTTACATAGTCAAGACTCGTCAGAGTTTACACGTGGAAAGAGCTCAGAAGCGGATATACTTCAAGGAAGGATAGAAGCGGAGGAGTGATTTGCTGACTATGGAAACTAAACAGAAAACTGTAGCAATCTTTGATTGATAGAATTCATAGCTGATTTATAGGATATCAAATCAGAGATTGATTTTGTAACTGTGTCTATATAAACACAGATTAGGGTTACTCTATAGGAGTTGAGTTATCAAGTACATTGTTAAGAACCCTAGCAGCTCTTAGTGATACATTATAAATCACTGAGAGAGTTTTTGTAACCATAAAAGCTTTGTGAATATAAGAGTTTACTGCTTTCAATCTCTCATATTGTCTTACTGTGTTACAGATTGTGATCACTATATCATATTATATAGTGAGTTTATAGGACCTAACAAGTGGTATCAGAGCCAGCTCTGTTAAGATTACTACAGTGAGATCTTAATCACAATCATGTCTGAAAAATCACAAGCTTCATCCTTTAGAGTTCCAATCCTTAAGGCATCTGAATATCCAGTCTGGAAAGAAAGAATGATAATATTCTTAGACTCTGTTGATCCAGAATACCTTGACAGGATCTTTGATGGACCACATATGCCCACCAAGCTCTCTGTTGGGATTGCAGATGAACCTCAGAAGATGGTTCCAAAAGAAAAGAAAGATTACACCCCTGAGGACATCTTGTCAATTGGTAAAGACTCTAAGGTGAAACACCTTCTGCACAGTGCCCTTAATAATGCAATGTCTAATAGGGTGATTGGGTGCAAAACTGCTAAACAAATCTGGGATGCTCTGGAAACCAGATGTCAAGGAACTCAGGCCATTAAGAAAAACAGAAAAACAATCCTTACACAGGAGTATGAGCACTTTGACTCAAAATCTGGTGAGTCCTTGACAGATCTGTATGACAGATTTGTCAAACTGTTGAATGACTTATCTCTGGTGAACAAGGAATATGATCTTGAAGACTCAAACCTCAAATTCCTTCTGGATCTTCCTGAAAAATGGGATTTAAAAGTCACCACAATAAGAGACAATCTTGATCTTGGAGAAATGTCTCTTGATGATGTTTATGGAAGACTGAAGACTCATGAACTTGAGATGGAGCAGAGGAGCAAACGTCATGGAGGAAAATCAAAGTCTGTTGCTCTGAAAGTTCAAGAGGAAGCTGCTAAGAGCAAAGGAAAAGCTCATGTCACAAAGTCTGACATTGAGTCATCAAACTCTGATGATTCAAACTCTGATGTTCCCTCAGACTCTGAAGAAAGTGATGATGAGATGATGCAGTTAGCAGCATTGATGGTGAAAAGCTTCAAGAAGTTGGCCTACAAAAAGTTCAACAAAGGCAAAAGTTTTTCAAGGCAAGACAGAAACTCTGACAGAGTTTATGATAAGAAGAACTTCAAGAAGAATGAGGGCAAGGAAGGGAAAGCTGGAAAAGCTGACAAGTATACCTGTTTCAACTGTGGTGAAAAGGGACACTTTGCATCTGAATGCAAGAAAGCCAAGAAGGAAAAAGAAAAAGCCTTTATCACCAAGAAAGGAAACTGGACAGATACATCTGATTCAAAAGAAGAAGTCAATTATGCTCTGATGGCAAACACTGACAACAACTCTGAATCTCCTGCTAAGGTACCTCATTCTACTCTTGCCTTTGATACTGAAGATATAACTGAGTTAAGATTGTTTCTTAAAACTTTGCATATCAGCTTTAGAGATCAGACTTTAGAAAATGAAAGATTAAAATCTGAAACTCTGAGTGTAAAGAAAAGGAATGATTTTCTAGAAAAAGAATTAGTTCAGATGTTGGAAGTTCAGAAAGAAAGAGATGATGCTGTCATTGTCAAAGATGAATTATTAAAGAGGTATGCATCTCTTCAATCAGAACTTGCTAAGGAAAGGGAGATCATTAAGACATGGACTAATTCAGGCAAAACCACTCAGGATATCTTAGGTAGTGGAAACTGGAAGAAGGGACTAGGTTACACTGATAATGCTGAAGCTGAGTCATCAAAAACAGAGTTTGTTAAAACTCAAAAACCTAAGGTTAAACCTGTTAAATTTGTTGCTGAATCCTCTAAGTCTAAAAAGAATAGACCAAAATCAGAGATTAACAACAATTTAAAATTTGATAAGCCCAAACAGGTTAACATAGGACTGATGACTCAGAAACAGCTTAAACATAAGCTTAAAGAGGTAAAGTCTGATGACAAAAACAAGGAGCCTAGGAAAAATAGAAATGGCAAGATTGGTATAGACAAGAGTAATAACTACATGCCTATTCCAAATGCACCTAGGAAGACATGCCATAACTGTGGTAATACTAATCATCTTGCTAATTTTTGCAGGAAGAACAAGGACATTAACTCTTTACCTACAAAGTCTGGAGTTAGAAAAAGTAGTATTAGATATAAACCACAAGATCCATGTTTTCATTGTGGTAGTTTATGGCATTCTATTTATACTTGCAAAGAATATCATAGTTTGTATTATGATTATTATCAATTGAAACCTTCTTTAAAGGTTAATAAAAACTCTGCAAGTACAAACTCTGTTTCTAGTACAAACTCTGTTGCAAAGTCTGTTAGCTCAAACTCTGATAATAATAATAATTCCGCTGCAAAAGCTAACAAACTTAATAAGGCCAAGGGATCCAAGCAAGTCTGGGTCCTTAAAACTAACAATTAGTGGTCTTTGTGATTGCAGGGCAACAGGAAGAATATTCTAGTCTTGGACAGTGGATGTTCAGGACACATGACTGGAAATAAGGCCCTGCTGTCAGAGTTTGTGGAGAAGGCTGGCCCAAGTGTTTCTTATGGAGATGGCAACATAGGAAGGACTCTGGGATATGGCAATATCAATCTTGGAAATGTCATCATATCAAATGTAGCTCTTGTTCAAGGGCTAAAACACAATTTACTCTCTGTCAGTCAAATCTGTGACAGAGGATATCATGTTGATTTCTATGAAGAACACAGTGAGATAGTAAGCAAGTCAACAGGCAAAGTGGCAGTGATTGCTCACAGACATGGGAATATTTATGAAATCCACTTGCCTACAAACTCTGAAGGAAAAGCAATCTGCTTGTCTACAAGAATCTCTGCAGAAGAAAGTTGGAAATGGCACAAGAAGCTCTCACACCTGAATTTCAACTCCATAAATGAGCTTATAAAGAAAAAGCTTGTGAGAGGACTCCCTGAATCACTACTTACATCTGATGGATTATGTGATTCATGTCAAAAAGCCAAGCAGAGAAAGACATCTTTCAAGAGTAAGACTGAATTCTCAATAAAGAAACCATATCATCTTCTACATGTTGATCTATTTGGACCAGTAAATGTACCATCCATTGCAAGGAAGAAATATGCTCTTGTCATTGTTGATGAGTATACCAGATACACTTAGGTATATTTTCTTCACTCTAAAGATGAAACAGCCGTGCATCTGATGGATCATGTGAAGCAACTGGATCATGGATCTGAAGACAAAGTGAAGATCATTAGAAGTGATAATGGAACTGAGTTCAGAAATTCAACAATGGAAGAGTTCTGCAAAGAAAGAGGTGTAGTGCAACAATTTTCTGCACCTGGTACACCACAGCAAAATGGTGTAGTTGAAAGGAAAAACAGGACTCTTATAGAAGCTGCCAGAACTATGCTTGATGAGGCTAAATTGCCTACCTATTTCTGGGCAGAAGCTGTTCAAACAGCTTGTTTCACTCAAAATGCAACCTTGATTAATAAGCATGGCAAGACCCCATATGAGATGGTGAAGAAAAAGAAGCCAAATCTGAAGTACTTTCATATATTTGGGTGCAAATGCTTTGTATTAAAGACTCATCCAGAACAGCTTACCAAGTTTGATTTAAAAGCTGATGAAGGCATTTTTGTAGGATATCCTCTGATAACAAAAGCCTTCAGAGTCTATAATCTAAGAACCAAAGTGATCATGGAATCCATACATGTGTCATTTGATGACAAAAGAATAATGGGCTTAGCAGATATGGATGATCATGAAGAACTGCATTTTGAAAATGAAGAAATATTCTCTGATTCAACAAACTCTGATGAACAGTCAAACTCTGACTGTGACCAAAATACAGCAAACTCTGGTGAAACTTTACAAGTTCATAATGATGAAGCAATTGCTGAGGGGGAGCATCAGAATGTTTCAGGCTCTACCCAAGACTCATCAGAGAATGCTGACTCAAACTCATCAGAGAATACTGATTCAAACTCTGATAGCACAAATTTAGGGGGAGCTACAGAGAATAATCAATAGAATCAAGAGAGCATGGATCAAGGGGGAGGATCCAATGATGAAAATGGTCAACTTCCACATGCTAGGAAGTGGACAAAATCTCACACACCTGATTTAATAATTGGCAATCCAGAAGCAGGTGTGCAAACAAGGACAGCTACAGCAAATGAGTGTTTACATCATTGCTTTCTGTCACAAACTGAACCTAAGAAAGTGGAGGAAGCTCTTCAAGATGCTGACTGGATTCAAGCAATGCAAGAAGAGCTAAATGAGTTTGAGAGAAACAAAGTATGGACCCTAGTACCAAGACCTAAAGATAGATCCATAGTTGGTACAAAATGGGTGTTCAGAAACAAGACTGACAGTGAGGGTGTCATTACAAGGAATAAAGCAAGGCTTGTGGCAAAAGGGTATTCACAACAGGAAGGTATTGATTATGATGAGACATTTGCTCCAGTTGCAAGATTGGAGGCAATTAGAATCTTTCTGGCCTATGCTGCTCACAAGAAATTCAAGGTATTTCAGATGGATGTCAAAAGTGCTTTTCTAAATGGGAAACTGGATGAGGAGGTATATGTTGAACAACCTCCAGGCTTTGTGGATCCAAAGCATCCAGACTATGTCTATAGATTGGACAAGGCACTTTATGGACTAAAGCAGGCTCCAAGGGCATGGTATGAAACTCTGGCTCAATTTCTTCTTGATAATGGATTTACTAGAGGTACCATAGATAAAACACTGTTTTATTTGAATCATGGTAATGATCTGCTTTTAGTTCAAATCTATGTTGATGACATTATTTTTGGCTCCACTAATGCTAAACTCTGTCAAAGATTTGCCAAGCTCATGCAGTCAAGGTACCAAATGAGCATGATGGGAGAACTCAGTTATTTTCTGGGTTTACAAGTTAAACAGACTGGAGATGGGATTTTTATAAATCAAGCCAAGTACACCAGAAATCTTTTGAAGAAATTTGGTATGCAAGACAGTTCAGCTGCAACTACTCCTATGGCAACAGCAACCAAACTAGACAAAGATACTGGTGCATCAGTGGATATCACAAACTATAGAGGAATGATTGGATCTTTGCTTTATCTGACTGCTAGTAGACCAGACATTATGTATGCCACATGTCTATGTGCAAGATTTCAGGCAGATCCAAGAGAGCCTCATCTGATTGCAGTAAAGAGGATATTCAGATATCTCAAGGGAACCACATCATTGGGATTATGGTATCCTAGAGAATCAGATTTTAGTCTAATTGGGTACTCTGATGCAGATTTTGCAGGTTGCAAAATTGACAGGAAAAGCACCAGTGGGAGCTGTCAATTTCTAGGTGGAAGACTTGTTTCTTGGTACAGCAAGAAGCAAAAGTCAATATCAACATCAACAGCAGAGTCAGAGTATATAGCTGCAGGCAGCTGCTGTGCTCAAATTCTTTGGATGAAGAATCAATTATTGGACTATGGGTTATCCTTTTCTAAGATTCCTATTTATTGTGATAACCAAAGTGCTATTGCTATGACAGGAAACCCAGTTCAACATTCTCTGACAAAGCACATCAGTATAAGATATCATTTTATAAGGGAGCATGTGGAGGAAGGATCCATTGAACTTCACTTTGTTCCTACTGATCAGCAGCTAGCAGACATATTCACCAAACCACTAAGTGAAGCAACCTTTACTAGGCTGGTGAATGAGCTAGGAATGATATCAGGAACTGAGTAAACATAATGGTCAGATCTTTCAACTTTAAATTGTCAATTTACCATATGTATATGTACTCTGATTGTTAAACTCTGATGACATTCTCTGATGATATACTCTGTTTGCTATACTCTGAGTGACATTCTCTGACGTCATTCTCTGACGATATTCTCTGATATTTGTAAACTCTGAATCTTGATTAATGATCTCATTCTTATTTCTCTGAGATAAATAACCTGTGAAGATATTATGAAGCATGATCTAAATTAGTAATCATGAATCTCAGTTAAGTTCCTTAATCTTGATCTCAATTTTGTGCTAATATTTTGCACTATATGCATATTGATCTCATTGAGACTCTATTACTTCACATATCTTAATTATAAGTGAGACTGACTAATTTCCATTTTCTCTCAGTAAATTAGACAGTGATTATAAACTCTGATGCTATTTACATACCCCTGCAAAAAGCATAGCACTCCTTTGAGATCTTAGATGTCTATATGACAGTGGCTGGGAAGACCCAAACACTTACTGGTATTAAGTAATTGCCAAGATTTTATAATCTATGGTGACCAGTCACAATTTCTGATTACTGGAGAAATACTGTTGCATAATAATATTTAAAGGTCGTGATTCATTTACACTGAAAAGCGTCCTTGAAAAAAAAAACAAAAAAACAAAAAAAAAATATTAAAAAAAAATAATAAAAAAAAGGGGGTTAGTTTATTTTATATATTTCTCCATCAGAGTGTGTCTTTTGTCTATGTCTTGAGAGTTTAAATAAATTACTCGTGTCTACCTTATAATTACGAAATTGTGAAATTCTCTAGTCTCTGATTTAATATGTTACATCACACACATTATTTCACAAGCACATTATTGAGCTATAGATTTTATAACAAACTCTGACTTATTGATGAATATTCTGAAAATTATGTCTTTATTCTGAGGTATTAAGAATTAATTTTCTTTGATGTAAATCTCAGAGTTTAAAATTCGAGAGATTTGATCTTGATTTTCTAAACTCTTCTACAATTCAGGAGTTCAAATATTCAGAGAATATGAAGGGAGTATTCCAAACGAATGTATTGTTAGTGGGTTTTCATGAAAAACATTTTAATAGGAGAACGTGTAATCAGCATTTATAACTGCACATGTTTTACTGCGCTCATGATTATCACTCTCTTTTCTCCATCCCACTAACATTCATCTACCAGTTAAAATCTGACAGGTGTCCAAGTGAACAAAGAGCCATGCGTGTACAGCTACACAAAATCTGAAGGGTTTAACACATCAGATTTTATTGCTTATCATTCACTTATACACTTAATCCTTACACACACTCTCTTCACAAATTCTTACTCTCGTCTCTCTGGAATTTCAAATCTTCTCTCACACACTTCCTCAAACACCTTCTTTCATAAACTCTGTTCTAATGGCCACTACAGCATTCATCTTTGCAGGTGTGGAATTTGTTCCCAATAACCATGCTGCCATTCTAAACACTGCCGACGCTCCAAGGGATTATCATCCCATGCAGCAATTTCTGGCACAGAGTGCCATTGCTACCGCCCTTACTGCTCCTGCCAGACTTTCAGGCAGCCAAATCATAAATTTTTGGAGGACGGGCAAATATGACAATGGTGGTGAAGAAGGATCACCATCGATTGTGTTTTCATATGAAGGGGAGGAATATTTTGTCACTCCAGCCACAGTCAGAACAGCATTCAACCTGCCAGAGCTTGACACTGCTTATATCACTAATGGAGATGCAAATCTGAGAACAATGATGACTGACTTGGGCTACAGTGAATCACTTGAAAAATTGGGGCAACTGAAGCGCCCAGGGCTCAGAAGGGAATGGAGTTTCTTCTTCGACTGCATCACCAGGGCTTTTCAAAAGAAGTCTACAAATTGGGATGCCATACCAATGGAGATGCTGCAGATTGGGTATTCTCTGATCTACTCTACTAATTTTGATTTTGGTAGATTAGTTCTTAGAAATATTGGTGAAAGAATGCATGAGAATAAACAAGTCATATATTTCTCAAGATTCTGTCAATTATTGTTTAATGCTACTGTTGGTGAGGTAGATTTTGATGTTGATGATGAGATCAAGCCATTCAGGCTTCATAAAAGAGTGTTTAAGGACCTCATCTCCAAGGATGAGAAGTATCCAATTCAGAGACCTCTTCTAATTCCAGCTCAAGTCAGAGTTAGGATGGACATGCCCCCAGTTCAACAACAACCACAACCACAACAGCCTCAACCACCAGTCTCTCCTACAATCCCCAAACAACCCAGAACATCTGCATCCAAGTCCAAGAGGGCTGCAAAGTCTGATGCAGCCCCCTCTACTGCCAAAAGAACAAGAACCTCTGTTGCTGCACATGTTCTGAAAGCAAACTCTGATGTGCCGACAAACGCTGATGAGCCAGTAAACTCTGAGGCTCATTTAAACTCTGAGGCTCAAGTAAACTCTGAGCCCCAAGCAAACTCTGAGATTCCAGTAAACACTGAAGCTGCTTCTCCTCCCAAGCAGAAAAGAAGGAGGCTTGTTGCAGCATATGAATATGATGATTTGGAACCTACTCCTGCAACAACCTCTGAACCTGTTCAAACCAGTCCTCAACCAAAGCCAGCCAGGTTCAAAAGAAGGGCTCACAAGCCTGCAAGGGCAAAGGTACCCATCACAGAGATAACAGACTTCACTCTTGAGGAAGAGCAAGCACCTTCTACCACACTACCAGAACCTTCTCAAGCTCTGATGGTACTTCCTCTTCAGGCTGTTCCAATCTCTGATGGTGCTACAGCATCTACTACATCCTCTGAAGTAGATGAAGAAATAAAGTGTGATGAACCAATTACATCTGAAGCTGGAGCCAAAATGTCTGATCCTCAAACTCCATTATCTGATCATGGCCCCTCCACTCCAATTCCTCATTCTCCAATGAAAATTCCTGAGGATGCCATTGTTCATGATACAGCTCCAGAAAACTACAAGTCTGATGTAGTTGATGAATCTGACAAAGTAGCTTTGGAAGCTCTGCAGTCTCTTGCTAAGGCTGGTGAAGAGCCTAGCAAATCAAAGTCTAAAACTCCAGAACAATCTGCTCCAGATAATGTTGAGAAAGTTGCTGATCCTCCATCTGATAATGATGAGGATGATGAAAGTTCAGATGATGACAATGATGAAAATGATAATGAAGTTCCTCAGTCACATCTACAACAGAAGTGGGAGTCGACCAGCCAATATCATGACAGGCTGCAAACTCTGAATACAGACTGAGCCACTTCCCAGGGATCTTCAGGTTGATCCACCACATGAAGTATGGGATAAACTCTGGCTGAGCCACCAGTATTCTCTGGAGCCAACTAAAGCTGAAGAATTCTTATCTATGGCAGAGAATAAAATTTCAAACTCTGATGTTATGTCAAGCCTCAAAGGCACAATTCTCTATCTGAAGACATTTCATCCTGCTCATGCCCAGACATCTAAATCAATAGATGGTCTAAGAACAGAGGTGGCTAATATCAAGGAGACAAATGACATGGAGAAGAAAAGGACTCTGCTACCTCTGAAAGATAATGTTCAGAAGCTGGTGAATGCCCATGAATCTCTGGACAAAAGGATGACCATGATTGAATCAACTCAAGAAAAGATGACCAAGCAGCTTGAAGCCATTCAATCTTCACTTTCTCTGATCACATCAATTCTGATTCCTGATGAGGATGATGTCAAAAAGGGGGAGAGAGTAGCTAAAGTCAAATGCAAGTCTACTACTCAAACTCTGAAGAGAAAGAAGAAGGATGATGATGATGATGTGGATGACTTCACAAAGCACAAGAGATTTCAAGCAGGAACTGGTGGAAGAGTTTCAAACTCTGACAGTTCAAAATCTAAGCAAATGTCTGTTCCAGTGCCAACACATAATGTTACATCTGGGTCAAAGCAAAGACCAGTGGCTGGATCAGATAGACCATTGACTGATGAAGAACTTGCTAGATTGGTCTTTGAACAAGAAAATCCAGAAGCCAAATTGGATTTGGAGTTGATTGCTGCAGAGGAAGCTGAGCTGAAAAAGGAACATATTGAAGCCATAAACTCTGGAAAGATCCAAAAGCCTGCAAAGTCAACTACCAAGCCAAAAGAAAACGGAATATTGATCAAGGAAGCTACTGTTGCTGATCAGAGTTTACCAGTCAAAAAGGTATACTCTGAAGATGAATATACATCCAAGGGCAAAAGCAAAGTAGATGAACATCTGGAGAAAGCCTGGGATAAGAAGAAGTCTACAACCTCTGACAAGGATCAAGTTGTAAAGGAAAAGAAATCAGAAGCTGCAATCTCTGACAAAGCTCATGTTGCAGAACCTCAAAAAGAAAGATTAACCTCTGACATAGCTCAAGTTAATAAGGATGCAAAGAAAGACACAACCTCTGACAAAGCTCAAGCTGTGTTCAAACCAACAACTACTCCATTAGCTGGATTTGCAAAGCCTAGTCTGATGACTGAGATAAGCTTTGAAAAGGGACCAATTCAACCAATCTCTCATCGTAAAGCAGGAAGAGATAAAGGAGGGCTGGGATCCAAATATGAAAAATTTGATCAGAGTATAGGATCAAGACCAGATGACCCCTCATCTCTATGTGCTCCCAAGACTGGAGCTTTACAAGAAAGAATGGACAAATTAGATTCAGTCCAGTTGGTGAAGAATGACAGAGGAGATAATATTCTTATCTACTTCATGTCTGATGGAACAGTGTTTAGAGTACTTGAAGCAGATCTCTATGCTAAACACTGGGAGGAATTGAGATATGTATCACACATATTTCAAGTGAAAAACAAGTCATGTCAACACATCTCCAACCTGCTTAAAGATCAAATCAAAAGAAAGATGGGTATTACAGGAAACAAAAATGCTGGACCTTTTATTCCAAAATACTTCAACAGTCAAGGACAGCTGGTTGAGATGAAGAAAAATTCAGCCAAAATAGAGAAAATAGCTGGAGTCAGTGCTCTGAGTTTCAATGAAGAATCTGACAAAGGCCACATTATGCTGAATAAGGACTTAACAAAGAAGAACAAGATCTATGATCTCAGAGCTGCAATTTATCAAACTGGAGTTTCAAATCCAGAACTAAGAGATGTAAAGAGACAGATGGTAGTAGCTCTTGAAGAAGCAGAAAAAGAACTCCTCAGAGGATACTTAAAGACTACTCATGGTGTCTATGAAGTTAGGGAGTAAAGTTTCTGTAAGTTTTAAAAGTTTTCTGTTATATAGTTAAACTCTGTTGCATTTGACTTAACTGTTTTGACATCATCAATTATCTGTTAACTTGCACATAACATATTTATGCACAAGTTGGGGGAGATTGTTAGATATAATTGATGATTACTAATGTTCTTAAAGTTTGTTTTAGAACAGGAATCATCAGAGTTTAATCTGGAAGCTGATCAGAGTTTAGTAAAGTCTGACAGAGTTTGATAAAGTCTGACAGAGTTTGATAAAGTCTGATCAGAGTTTACATAGTCAAGACTCGTCAGAGTTTACACGTGGAAAGAGCTCAGAAGCGGATATACTTCAAGGAAGGATAGAAGCGGAGGAGTGATTTGCTGACTATGGAAACTAAACAGAAAACTGTAGCAATCTTTGATTGATAGAATTCATAGCTGATTTATAGGATATCAAATCAGAGATTGATTTTGTAACTGTGTCTATATAAACACAGATTAGGGTTACTCTATAGGAGTTGAGTTATCGAGTACATTGTTAAGAACCCTAGCAGCTCTTAGTGATACATTATAAATCACTGAGAGAGTTTTTGTAACCATAAAAGCTTTGTGAATATAAGAGTTTACTGCTTTCAATCTCTCATATTGTCTTACTGTGTTACAGATTGTGATCACTATATCATATTATATAGTGAGTTTATAGGACCTAACAGTATATGTCATCATCCTTTGGTGAGGGTAATATTGCATGATAATTATAATTAAACTATTCCAGGCTTGTGTACATTGACGAAATGTTTGAAATATTTGCTGGCTTATATTTTATGACAACGTATCTTTTATCAAAAAGTGTTTGGAGTTTTTTTATTGAAAACTCATTTAACATGCATGTTTTGGTTATTTAAGTTCTACATTGCAGGGAGCTATATAAAGTCATATAAGTCCTTGACAAACTCAAGCAACTCTCAAGACTACAAAAAATGCGCAAAGGGATACATACAATTCCACTAAACATGTGGCAACATAATGGACCCTAAAAGTTCAAAATACCAGACAATCAATTTATGATCTCAGTAGTTTGTCGTGCGCAGTACTACAACCACCTTACTTTTAAAATTTATAAATTTCAAAGAAAGAGGGTGGTAGTTTAGTAAACAAAAGTAATTTTTTTAAAAGGATAAAGAAATAGGAATATTCCAATTTGGTGGGCATGATTGGGAGTTGTCAAATGCTTAGAGCCCCTGCTCAGATAGATAATCTCCCAACCTCTCAACAACCAAGTTGCACTGTCCCGGAGTGACTGGTTCTTCATAGACACCAAATAGTAGAGCTTGAGCTGTCTTCCTGATGGTTACCCCTCCAGATCCCTACAAACATTTGTATATAGTAAAGACAAACCTTAAACTCTATATTTATGTATAGGCCAGCAGGGCGAATGTGTGTTAGTGGTCACCTTCTTTCCGCGGATGACAGCGTTAGGTTCACCTTGAATGACCATGTACTTGTTGCCCCCGAGAAGTAAGCCTGTAGGTGCAAGGTGGCCGGGTTCATCAAAATCAGTCATGATCCCCTTCATCTCATCTGGCTTAACCTGTATAAATTCTCACAAAAATAAGTATAATCAACAAGCCTACATGCAATTGAAAAATTGTATAACACATGTGTGTTGAAGAGAGAGACCTGGGGAAAGGAAGAACTTTGAGCCCAAACGCTACCATCATGGCCAACAATGGCAGCAGCAGTGAGATGGTGGCCCGTACCATCGATATCGCACATCAAATGCTCATCCACATAAGTCTGCCACGACATTTTTCCTCTCTTTAAATAAGATAACAAATAATTGTTGAAAACTTGTACTTCGTATATGTTCAATGCGGATGATAACTAAAGTATGGGATAAACCAGGATGTATATACCAAGTATGTGATGTTGTAATGTGGATAGTACGTAATATATTGTTTTGGTTATGAAGTGAAAAATAAAATTGAATGCCCAAATATAGAGATATATAGAGATAGATAATTAACGTGCAGTGAGAGAATGGTGGAGGAAGGATTCTTCTTCCTCTTCTTCGGTCTATCTCTGGTTAAGGATCAAACATTAACTGCCATTCATATTCGCCTTTTCTCAAGGATCTTAAATTTTCTCACCGCTTATTTTTTTTTCTCACGCTTCTCTCTTTTTCAGTATATCCAGTTGTTATATTATTTTTATTCCAAGTGTTTATTATCAGTTCCTAGGATTTTGTTTTACTTGAAATGCGGGTCAATAAAAAACAACTACGTTTATATTTTGGTTTTCAGTTTAAAATGAACAATAAATTCAGCTCGATTAATGTAATTTATAACGAAATTATCTAAGATATCTGTGTACATATATATATATATATATATATATATATATATATATATATATATATATATATATATATATATATATATATTTATGAATTATATATGTATACATATAGGGTCATGTTCCTCTTACAACCCTTAGCCTAATAACCCTTAGAACTCTTAGTAGTAATTAGGGTTCTACAGCACATGCAAAAAATGTCGTGTTCATGTAATATATCTTAAAATTATTCTCGAACACACACAGCGATTCATGTATTTAAATTTAGATACTGAAAATTTATTCAAAATTTAGGATTCTGCAGTAGAACCTTAGTGGTTATAAGGTTATATTTTAAAGATGTGTTTTGTCTTGAGCACGACCCTAGAGTCATGTTCCTCTTACAACCCTTACACCCTGCTCCCGAGTTATAAACAGGGAGGAAAGCAAGTGAAGAGGAAGTAAAGTTATATAACTTTCACTCCTATTTGTGCTCTCGAGTTTTTTAATGGGATGAAAACAAGTGAAAATGGATGCAATTATAACATATTTTCACTCCAAAACTTTAACTCCAAAAGTGGGATGCAAGTGAAAGCACATTTGCTTTCACTTACATTCACTTGCTTCTAAAAAATCTCACGAGCAAGGCCTTAACCTAAGAATCCGTAGAACCCTTAGCCTTATTTCTAATATTAATTGGGATTCTGCAGCAGAACTGCACATACAAAAAATGTCGTGTTATGTATTTATTTTAAAATTATTTTTGAACACACAGCGATGTCAAAAACATGTATTTAGATTTAGATCATGAAAATCTTTTTAAAATTTACGGTTCTGCAGCAGGACCTTTGTGGTTCTAAAGTTCTATTTTAAGGATGGGTACTCTGTTGAGCGCGACCCCATGTTCCTCTTAAAACCCTTAGCCTATGAATCCTTAGAACTCTTAGCCTTATTTCTAGTATTAATTAGGCTCCTACAGCAGGAGTGCATATGAATTTTTTTTTATTATATTTTAAAATTATTTTTGAACACATACAACGATCCAAAAAATATGTATTTAGATTTAGATCTTGAAAATCTATTTAAAATTTAGAGTTACGCAGTAGAACCTTAGTGATTGTAACGTTCTATTTTAAGGACCGGTTCTTTTTTGAGCACACCTAAGTATAATTATATGAGCAGTGCTACATGCACAGAATTGGGTACAGAATTTTGCACAAAATGAGGTGGCAACTGAGGTGGAAAGTTTTAATTGGTGCTATTAATGCATATAAGGGGGGCCATTTCTATCAAAAGTTAACACATACTCATTATGCGAATGTTTTTTACCCAATTTTGTGCATCTAGCATTTTCCTAATTATACTTGGGTAATATTAGACAACTTGCATTTCATTGCGTAGCAGTAGAGTAGTTTTTCAAAGCACAGAACTCAGAAGTTTATGTCAATGCTATCATTTTCACATTAGAAATAAGTACCTAACAACAAGATTACATGGAAATCGATGGATGATTTTAGATTTAGAAAAACAGATAGGGCCACACATGCACTCTTGCAACCAGGCACATCTTGCACTCCCCCTAAAGAATACAGACTAGATAACCCCATACATTTTAGTCAAATCTGTGCTGCATGATTGTAAATATAAGAAGCACAATCAGAAATACATGAAAAGAAAAACTGCATGATTGTAAATATAAGAAGCACATTCAGTCAATGAGGAATACATGAACAGAAAACTGAAAATGTAAACATATGTTCTGCATTCCAGGTGGTCCAAACACCTTAATTCAAGAAACGAAGAACAAGGTCATTGTTGTCAGGTTCTGTAATATAAATTTGATGGCTGGCCATCAAATATAGAGGTCAACTGATGTGCAGTGAAGCCGTAGCAACGATTCTGATGAGCAGCCATGCATATCGCGGTTACTGTCTTTAGCAATTCGTCTTGTTGGTAATATGGTTGTGCTATCAGTTCCTCTACTTGAATCCACTAAACCAAACACCAAAAGTTACTACATTCCTTGATTTAAAGACATGGCATTGGCAGGTTATATATGAAAGGAAGAATCAGTCACCTTAGCATCTTCAATCTCTTTTTCATCAATTGTGATTTCAGTGGACAATGGCTTAAGCATACATACAAACATCAAATCTGATTTCTCAAATGCCACGAGCTGAGCATGCCTGCCCGTTGCAAACATGATATCAGAATGTATGACAGAAAAAAACATTATATTCTTTTAACGAAGCAAGTTACTTAAGGTGACCTGAAAGCAACCATTTCCAAGAATGCTGTGTCAATCTGCAGATGGAAAAAAGTAGTGATCAGCTTCGTGGTATTAGACGAAAGTTATAGAGAAAATTGGACGTATGATTACACCAGTTTCTTCTTTCACTTCTCTTGTGGCTCCATCATATATTTCTTCAGACTGCATGGCCAACAATAAAAGGCACTGTTCAATAGCCCAATTTTATGATTTAAACATATGGGTAACAACAATCTTGAATTTTTAACCAAGGAAGATCAAGAAACTGAGAGCAATCACCTTGTTGATATAACCAGTCGGTAATTTCCACACTCCGGAGCAAGTACAAGGGCATTTCTCTTTCACCACAAGAATCTACATGCATAAATAATTGATAACTGTGAAATTCAGAGAATACACATCTTGCTTCTATGCTTAAAACAAATAACATCATATGCACCTCTTGTTTTTCGTTAATTACAAATGCTGCAATGCCTATTTGATGCGAAGGGCTAGCAGGAAGCAGGCATGGCCCCGTAGGAATCCAATACGTTAGCATAACATAACCAGGTTCGGCATGATGGAAGTGGAATCCTTCCTGCAAAATCAACAACCGAGTGTTTGTTCCTTAGTTTCTCCATTCGCTTTAGGGACTACGAGGCAAACTGAATGAAACTGTTATAACTACATGTCTTTCAGTTGGCAATTCTTTATCTAGTCCAATTAAATGATAATTAGAAAAATTCCATACCTGGATAGCTATAGGTACAAGATCAACTTGTTCTTGCAATATTTTCATCCATATACCCTTCTTACCCTGCATTATACTCAGAAATTAGACAGCGCTAAATAAATATCAGATGTTTACAAGCTTACGCAACAAATATCATGGTTTTATTAAGAATTTTGTATGTAATTTCTTAATGTATTGGGCCTATGTTCTTTACATATCAGACCTTTAACTTCCAGTTAGAAAGAGAAGCCTTTAGCGCGGATGCAAAAGCGTTGGCACTAGATGGTAAGCTTTCTGGATCGATTATGACCCCATTGTACTCATCTTCCCTTCCATCAAGATATTCGACAGCAAAGCTTGGTGGGCTGATATTTTGAGATAAAACTTGAACTCCTTTTTTATGCTTATGTTGGCCACCTTGTAATAGACATGGGAAGTTGGTGACGGTAGCATTCAGTAACTTGGTAGCAAATGGCTGGACTGATATTTCTGGAAGAAACTACAAATTATCAACTTCGCTACATGTTCATTTCACAAATAAGGATTAATAAGTTCAAGTAGCAGAAATTATTAGTGCAGTTCAAACATAAACAGAGTAGCTGTGCTGACATGTTGTGGAATGAGGTGTTACGGTAGTTTCTTTCTATATTTTATTTCCTCTTAATTTGTAAGAAGGCCGAGAGCATAGTTAACGCGATGAATTTAAGTGGAGAAATGCTATGTCCATAGAAAGCACTACAGAAATAGTTACAGAATGACCTGACAGTCTAAGTTGGACGGAGCATATAATATATGTGAAATACTACGACCACACAAAGCGCTACAGAATGACCTGACAGTCTGAGTTGGACGGAGCATTTAATATACTTTAGTGAATAAAATAACTACTCACTGCTTGATAAGCCCCGGTAATCGCCCTCCATAGACCATGAAATGTAAGGACTTTGAACTATATGCCGATAGTAACTGCTTGAACAGTGTGAGACAACCATCTTTGCAGCCAGTGTCACTGTTCTGTTGGCCAATTATGATAGACCAGAGCTTTGAATACTTGGTATATATAGCAAGCAAAGGACTGAACCTTATCGCCATAGGTCAGAAGAAGAATATGGGAATATTAATGGAATAAGGTTCTGCAAGACAAGTTGTGGTTGTCTATTACTCAAGTAACAATATCTAAACCTACATATCTGCTCAGATAATTAGCCTGATGGAGTGCTCTATACTTTACAGAGAAGTGGTCAATTCCAAACTCACTTCAACCTCTGAAATCTTATGTTTGAGTGGAACATACTTTCGATCTGGTTTATTAAACTAACAAGTCTACTTAAGTTGTAGCTGTTAGCCTGTTATGTATGTAATAGAATGATTTGGGAACAGAAGTAGAACAAATAGAGTATACGAGGCATTTGGTTCGTGGTTAATGAGCCCAGTTATCGATAATCGGAACCTCAAAATCATGTGTTGGTGTTTGGATTAGCAATTTTATCACATAGAACGGGAATACCAATCTCACTTGAAGGCTAAATCATTCCTTACACTTTCCTTGGGAAATCCCTCCCCATACCTCTCGTTCTCATTCCCACTCACAATTCAAACGCCCCCCGTATTTTTCCTCAAGTATACAAATTGTTTATATTCCATTTTAGAGCAGCCTATGATACAAGTACAAGGATCCCCTCAGTTGTGCTCCTATTCCATATTCCAACAGGAGGAATGTGCATTTCATTTGTATTAGCACAGTTTGATGCAAGTGCTTGATATTCTGATCAACAGTCTGAGATACATGGACATTTTTTGATGCAAGTGCTTAATATTCTGTTCCACAGTCTAAATATTTATATAGTTTTTTTTATCAACATTTTATATGTAAAGCATGAATGAGATGTTCACTAGCCAATCAACCATGAATTAGGGTTCATGCAATTGTTATTCTGTTCGGATTCAAATCATTCTCATTCTAGCTTGAAACAATTCTCTTTCCCTTCAACTTGTCGCATAGTGTTCCTGGTGGATTTGGATTAAGCACCGACTAGTGTTTGATGAGCTTTATATATATATCTGACTTTTAAAGACAATTACACGCGTGTTATTTGATACTCCATCCGTTTTTTTAATTAGTCGCTTTGACTTTTTGTACGTATTTTAAGGTGCAAGAAAAACATATTTCTACACATTATTTTTCAAATTTTCTTTTTCTGAATAAAACTATAGATGTTAAACCTTTATTCAGAGAAAAACAATTTGAAAAATAATACGTAGACGTATGATTTTTGTACACCTTAAATTAGGTGCACAAAGTCAAAGCGAATAACATAAAGGAATAGAGGAAGTATAAAAGTTTTAATACCGTATTTTTTCTTTAAAAAATTCATTACTTGTAGATTAAATTATTAATTTGGAGGCAAAAAAGTTCGAATATTTTCCCGAAATAAATATTTGTCAAAGTGATTCTTCGTTACGGTATTCATTGCTTTAGTCACGAGCCCGGCACAGCACGACCCGCCTGCTTAGTAGTGCCCGTGTGGAACTAGCACGGCCTGCGGTTGCTGGAACAGCCCGTTTGACCGGCTCTAGTTGCAACATATGATAATTAGTACATACTAACATAAACACGTTGAAACTGACAGTCTGACACAAAACGTCGCAGAATTTGATCGGACACGAGGAACCAAATGAAGTTGGCGTGGAGCAGCCGTGCGTGTTGAGTGTTTTCAATAGTGTCGGGTACGTATTTCTTGGCGAAGCAAGATTTTCCGGATTGCAGGGACGAAAAGATTTTAAAACTATATTCTTAAATAGAATAAATTTGGTCGTCTTAATCGTGTGCTCTCCTAGAATTGTTTTAGTGTGGGAGGGAGTGGAGCAGGCAATCGGAATAATTTGTTTGCTACGTGAGGGAAGATGAGGAGAGAATTATAAAGGCTCGTAGTAGGAGGTCTGGAGAGGTAATAATATATATAGTCCTTTTATACTCCCTCCGTCCCACAATACATGTCCTTTTGACTTTTTGCACGTAATTTGATATGCAAATAAAACATACTTCTATACATTATTTTTCAATTTTTTTTTTCTGAATAAAAGTATAACATCCATATTTTTATTCAGAAAAAGAAAATTTGAAAAATAATATATAGACATATGTTTTATTTGCACCTCAAATTACGTGAAAAAAGTCAAAGGGGCATGTATTGTGGGACGGAGGGAGTACATCACAGATTGCTTGCGGAAACAAGGAGCAGAATGCTGGAAAGTTACGTAACATATTCCTTTTATATCATAGATTGCTTCGATAGATATGCACGAAGCGGGACTCAAGAGGACAAAATAAAAAAGTTTGCTAAGAAATAAATTTCGAGAGGGGTGTAATCGAGTCGAATTGAGTTGAACACTATCAGGACTTAGCTCGATTAAAAAGTTCGGGGTTTGAGATCGAACTCGAGTACAAACGAGCCATTAATTTTAAGCTTGAAACTCGAATGATTTCACAAAATATTAACAAAAACTCGAAACATGATGGTTTAGCTTGAGTTCAATCCGATTAAATATATAAAAAAGATAAAAAAGAATTAAATATTTTATATAATAATATAGAAATAATATAAAAATAAATATAACAATACAGGCTCGATTAGGCTCGCTAGGCTCACGAATCGAGTAATAAGAAGCTTGAACTCAGCTCGGTAAACTATTCGAATAGCTCGAGCTCGGCTCGATTATTTTCGAGTCGAATTCAAATATTTTACGAGTCGAGGTCGAGC